>NC_059440.1:16446495-16746495 GCF_021028975.2 Sphaerodactylus townsendi | reverse complement strand
CATGGACAGCTGTGATTGCCTCATCTCAGCAAGGATATCTCGGAGCCAATGCAGATAAGGGCACCCCTCAATTGGGGTGCATGAATATTTTCCCCATGGGAGAAGCTAAAGAGTTTGATGCTTTATAGAAGAACTGAAGAAGGTCCTTGCTGGATCAAGCCAATTATCCATGATGTCATGAGCATGGTGTAGAGAGCCAGCATGGTGTAGGGGTGTGGTGGTTAAGAACAGTTGATTCTAATCTGGAGAACCGGGTTTGATTCCCTGCTTCTTCACATGGAGCCTGTTGGGTGAACTTGAGCTAGTCATGATTTTGGCTGAACCTACCTCAGAAAGTGTCTGGTGTGGGGAGGGGAAGGGAAGGGAAGGTTTTGAGACTCCTTAAAGGTACAGAAATGCAGGGTATAGAAACCAACTTTTCTTCTGCAACATCATCATCATCTTCATCATCATCTTCTTCATCATCATCATCACCATCTTATTATTATTTTTCATCTTCTTCTTCAACATCCTGTCTCTTGAAGTGGCCAGCCAATTATTCCAGAGGGCCAAAAACACAGCACGGAAACCAGTATGTTCCTAGCTCTGGTATTCAGAGATCTACTGCCTCTGATATGGAGCTCCCCTTTAGTAACCGTGGCTAGTGGTGAAAAAGAAAAAAAGATGACTCAATAGTTTTATAAAATTATGCGCAGAGTGGAGGAAGTGGAGAGAGGGAGCTTTCGTTCCCTCTTGCGTGGTACCACAAAGCGGAACATCCAATAAAATGGATGCACGGTACATAGAAGACAGGCAAAGTGAAGACTTTCTTTGCAGAAATTATCACCCATGGATGGAATCTTGCTGTCACAAGGTCTGTTGATGTCACTGGCTTCAATGGCTTTTAAAGGTGACTAGATAAATTCACTAAGATCCACAATCTATGTTTGGCACTTCTACATGCAGAGGCAAAGTTCTGACTGTTAGGGCTTGAAAAAAATTCAAGTTGCAAAAAATATTTAAAGAATTCATTCCCTCTTTACCATTGGTTTCCTTGCCTTCATTTTCCCTTGGTGTGGCCCCCTTCTTCACCTCAGATGCTGGGGCCACAAAAGACAGAGACCACTATCACATCTGTGTCCTTTTCATGCACTTCTCCCCAGCAACCAAGATGACAAATGTGGGAAACATAAAACTGGACTAGATTGAAGGCTGCATTGGCTCAGTGGTAGAGCATCTGTGGGCTGCCTGGCTGAGTTCAAGGAGGACCAGGTTATAGCTGGTAGCAGGCACATCGCTGGTGAGGGGGAAAGAACCCAGGCAAAACAAGTCCAGTGCAGGGTCATAGCATAGTTCAGGTAAGCCAGTTCAGTCTGAGACCATTGATTCCAGAAACAGCAGTACGGGAGCAGCAAAAGTCACAAGCTTTCTGCAAAGTTGCTCCTACCATGCTTTCCCACACCTGCCTTTTATGGGCATTCCCGTCTACCTACTATTCCTGGGAAGAATCAGTGTGTTCTCTGTGGCTTCTCTGGGCCTCCAGCCCACATTATGCCTCTTTGATTGTAACTCCTGATGGCCACAGATTCAAACTTGTCTATCCAGTTCCGGTAAGCCAGGTGAACTATCAGTTCTGGCTTCTGAAACTGGAGGTGATACAGAGCAATGCAGTGCTTCTGCAAGCACCCTGTTCTCCTGCCCTCAGCTTGTCTATGGATCAGCTTCATCTCCATTTTGCAAGACTTCTGGTTGCTCTTGGACCTCAACCAGCTGGGGCTCTGGTGAAGCTGGGTCATCCTGCCAGCATTCTTCCTCCGAGGGTTCCTCACTGGCTAAACCCGGCCCCATGACAGTCTGCTTTGCCTGCAGAAGGTCCCCGGTTTGATCCCTGGCATCTCCAGTGGAAAAGATCAGGTCATAGATGATGTGAAAAACCTTCCTCTGAAATCCTAGAAAGCCACTGCCAGTCAGACAGTACTGAATTTGATAGACAAATAGTCTGATTCGGCTGTGTTTCGTGTGCATGTGTAATATTCATCATTCATAATGTGAAATATTCGCATGTACAATATTCGCAAGTTGAGTGTCTGGATTTCTTTTCCAAAGATTAGAAAAGAAAGAACGCATCAACATTTGACCAAGCATCAGTCTATCTGAAACCCCAGCTTCCTTATTACCATTATGCCCCTTTGGAAATCTCGACTCGACAGCTTCAACCTTTTCAAATTTCTAGATGGCTGGTGCTCGGTAATTGTTTAATATCTCCAGCTCCTTCTTCTTTTTATCTCAGAATCCCTGCTGCAATTCATTGGAGGAGTCGGCGTCTCTCTCCATTCATTTCTCAGCGTGCGTACTTGAAAATTCTTTCATTGTCAGTCAAGATACTCACTGCTAATTGATGCTTATTATTCCTTTTGAGCCTGTAATTGCTTTTCCTTTCTGAAACTTAAATTGCCTTGGTCTGCTTCTCTAATCAATTCCGTTCAGTTCCTGGTCTCTACAGGGAGGTTTGGGACTTCACAATATGGGTCTACCTGGGACTTCTTGGTGTTTGGCTGGGGTTCTAGATAGGAGAAAGATGTGCCTCTAAAGATGGAGATACTGTTTAGCCATTGAGGCCAATAGTTTACAATGGACCAGGAAATTGTCCAACCCTCTATTAGAGATATCTAAGCAATGGATCATTGTGAAATCTTAGGGTTATAATTTCCATACATCCTACCACTGAAAAAGATAGCTGAACTCCATAATATATAAACCGGCCTTATACTAAACCATATTCTTGGTCTAGCAAAGTCTAGCTACTGTGATTGGAAGTAGCTCTCCAGTGTCTCAGGTAGAGATCTTTCAAGGGATGCCCAATTCCAGGTGGGATGTGAGGATTCCCTGGAATAACAGTTCATCTCCAGACTACAGACATCAATTCCCCTGGAGAAAAATGATGCTTTGGAGGGTGGAGTCTTGTACCCCTGAGGTTTCTGTCCTCCCCAGACGCCATCCCCAAATCATATTGAGTCATTAATTTATATATCGTCCTCCCCCAAAAGGTTCAGGGCAGTGCACAACAATATAAACCACCACAAAAGCATAACATCATATAACATCATATAAGCATGGCAACAGTAACATAGGGTCATTAAGCATCACATCATAAATATAAGCATAACATCATAAATATAACATCAAAACATAATATCATAGCAGCAATAAACATGGCATTATAAACATAACATTAAACTATAAACCATATTCATAATAACCTACATACAAGACAATAATAAACCGAGGTGGCGACTTTCTCTATTTGTAGCATAAACTACAGAACACATGACCTAAGAACTAACCCCCAACAATCTACAGCTGCGTTAGTGTGAAAAGCCTAACCTAGTGAATAATTTAAAAATACAATGTCCTATCACTAAGCTGAAGCCAATCTAGCTAAACCTAACAATCTAACTAAACAATCTAACTAAACAAGCTCAGTGAAATTTACAACAATACAAAACATATTACCTAAAACTAATACATATTCAAAATGGGGGGAAACCCAATACAGTGTATCTGACTAACTACCCACCCTTGCTGTGGAGCAAGGTTTATTGTAGGTTGGGTTGTTGGGGAACTGTAGTTGGATATTATGTTATACTGTAGATGTTCCTGTATTATTGTTAATTTACTGTGAAATGTTATGCTATATTGTTCTGACATTATTGTCATGATACGTTAGGTGTAATGTTATGCTATTGTTGTTAATTAATTATCATATCGTTGTTATGAAACATTACATGGAATGTTATGTCAATGTTGTTATGTAATTATTATACTGTTACTAGGAAATGTTATATTAATGTGGATTGGTATAAGTTGATCACTTTGTTATGAATTGTTAACCTGATTGTATTATTGACTGAACTTATTGGGTTGGGGGGGTTATTGAAACTGGTACTATTATTATGTTTAGCTTTATGGTTATGTATTATCATGTTATTGTTTATTATGTTGTGCACTGCCCTGAGCCCTCCGGGGGAGGGCAGTATATAAATTAAATATCAAATCAAATCAAATATAGTCCATGTTATATAGTCCATATCAACAAGCAAGAGGTCCAGGGGTCTAACTTGGGTTGTTCCTCTCTCCCGCTGTCTGTTAACCTGCACACATTGCCCTGCGGGTCGCAGCTGCCCTGTTCTCCTTGGAGGCTGGAGCAAAGGCTGGGGAAGGAGAGTTTTGGGAAGGGGACAGACCTTAGCATCGAGGCCTCCCGCAAAGCAGCCATTTTCTCAGGGAAACTGATCTCTGTTGCCCGGAGATCAGTTATAATAGCGGGAGATTTCCAGGTCCCGCCTGCATGTTGGCAACCCTACAAGCCACCTCTACACCCTACAAGCCACCTCTGAACGTTTGATTTATGTTCTGAGCAGTAATTAGTTCAACCTGAGGACCAGAGTCTGTGACCACGTAAAGACCAGGCAGAGCCTTATTGGCTTCCTTGTGTCACCTGACCTTCCCAACCTGGTAGCCGCAAAGCTTCCTTCTAGCAATACCCACCATATGCAACCGCCACATTGCCAAGGGTGTGTGTGCATGTTTGCGTGCTTCTATTTCAGCTCCAGTGACTTGATGAGAATTTAATATCAAACATTAGCAAGGGAAGATCTACAACAGCACTTTCTAATTAACAGATTCACTAATGGAGTGCATCGTAGCACGACTGTACCTGAAGAGAAGCAACCGGCTGGCTTAATTAAAAAAAAAAAAGAGGGAAATGCAATAAATAATTAAAACTTGTTTGTACTATTCCGCGTGGATTGCTCTGTCACTCAGCGCTGAGGCTTCGTGGGCTTTCGAGCATGAGCTGCTCTTTCAAAATAAACAGAGGATGACATTGTTGCCATGTTCCTTACGCTTTGTCAAAGTCATTCCGTGGTCCAACCTGCCGTTGTGCCTGCTTCAAAAAGGGAAACAATGGTCCGTTCCACACGGCGCAAAAAAAGACATCTGTGGGACGTCTTAAACAGAGGCGGCTGCTTCTTTTCACTCCGCACACTCAAATTAAGATGTTCAGGGGATGTCTTTGTGGTGGCTTCTAGTCAGCAAAGGCATCAGAGGAGAAAAGAGGCTGTTCTCACCTGACCGCCTTGCTCTCTCAGCTTATACCTGACATTTTGTGCACAGCTGAAGGGATACTCCCTGCCACCATTTGCTGAACACATTGCCCCAGGACATTTGCTCTGCCGGGTCCAATCCTGGGTCCCTTTTGCAGCCCGAAAAGTATATAGTTGTACTCAGTCCATTCTGCTGATTCTGGCAATATATACCTTTTCTTTCATTTTTTTTTCGAGGAGCTATCTCCGTAGCGATGCAAACACATATGAATGAATCTTAGCCACTCGGAAGGCAAGTCTACCACCCATTGAAAAGCATTGAGTAGACCTGCCTTCCATGGACCAACTTAAATTTTCTGTGCAGTGAGAAACAACAAGGGTCTCAACAAGGATATCTCAGAGCCAGAAGAGAGCACCCCTCAAGTGGGGCGCATGAATATTTTCCCCATAGGAGAAGCTAAAGAGTTCGATGCTTTATTTATTTATTTATTTATTTTATTAGGCTTTTATACCGCCCCATCCCCGAAGGGCTCTGGGCGGTGTACAGCTTATAAAAATAACAATATAAAATAGTTAAACATTTAAAAGCAGCGATAAAAGCTACAAATTTAATTTATGCAATGAGTCTCAGTAACTAAGGATATAATTGGCGTCCAGCATTCCAGATTTAAAATCCCCCCCCCAAAAAAAGGGAGGCATGGCGAGTCTCGTTAAATGGTAAATGACTTAGATGTCAGGGCCACAAGGGGGGGCACCATTATAGAAGAACATAAGAAGATCAGACCAATTAACCATGAGGTAGTAAGCATGGTGTAGCGAGCCAGTATGGTGTAGGGGTGTAGCGGTTAAGAGCAGTATACACACATAGCCTTTATTGGCATAAGGTTAAGAGCAGTAGACTCCAGTCTGGGGAACTGAGTTTGATTCCCTGCTCCTTCACATGGAGCTTGTTGATTGACCTTGGACTAGTCACAATTATCTCTGAATTTTCTCAGCCCCACCTACCTCACAGGGGTGTTGTAAGGGAAGGAGTTCGCAAGCCACTTTGAGATGCCTTATAGTTGCGAAAAGCTGGGAATAAATCCAAACTGGGTATAAATCCAGCAGTGGCGTAAGAGGTTAAGAGCTCGTGTATCTAATCTGGAGGAACCAGGTTTGATTCCCAGCTCTGCCGCCTGAGCTGTGCAGGCTTATCTGGGGAATTCAGATTAGCCTGTACACTCTCACACATGCCAGCTGGGTGACCTTGGGCTAGTCACAGCTTCTCGGAGCTCTCTCAGCCCCACCTACCTCACAGGGTGTTTGTTGTGAGGGGGGAAGGGCAAGGAGATTGTCAGCCCCTTTGAGCCTCCTGCAGGAGAGAAAGGGGGGATATAAATCCAAACTCCTCCTCTTCTTCTTCTTCTTCTTCTTCTTCTTCTTCTTCTTCTTCTTCTTCTTCTTCTTCTTCTTCTTCTTCTTCTTCTTCTTCTTCTTCTTCTTCTTCTTCTTCTTCTTCAGGACAAAACAGAATCTCTGGGAAGCTGTCTTCTGTGAGATCATGGGAGCACTGACTTGCTTGTGGAGTCAGTGGAGAGAGGAACCCGGAATCATGGTAGGAGAGAGCAGGGGCCAGGCAGATCTGAGAGACCAATCCCTTTCCAAAGAATATGTACATAGTACAGACATGTAGGAATGGCTGGAAAAGCACAGATCACTCAAAACCGAAGTCTTCAGGCATGCTGATTTAATGCTCCCTTCCCTCTTCCTGGCAAAATGCTCAAGTCCCTCCTATGTAGATTCAGCATTATTTATTTATCATAAAAAAATGTGCTTTCAACATAGATTCAATAAAAAATCTCTCCAGGAAATTAGGGGGATTAAGTTATTTATAAAGGAAAGAGCAGTCGGAACTTATTTCCGGCTATAAGAAAGGAGAAAGAGGCTCACTGGAGGTATCCGCAGAAGACAGGTTCAATTTCTAAAGTGAGTTTTCTTTCATAATACTTGAATTAAGATGTGGAAATGAATGGTGAATTTTTTTTTCTCCCCTGGTTTAAGCCAAAATCTTGCCTGCATCCCAAAACCTGCTCCTTACACAACCAATCAATGGTCTAAAACACAGGTGTCAAACTCGCGGCCCTCCAGATGTTATGGACTACAGTTCCCATCATCCCCGATGGGAACTGTAGTCCATAACATCTGGAGGGCCGCGAGTTTGACGTCTATGGTCTAAAATCTGTAAAAACTGGCCTGCCTCTCTCTCTCTCTCTCTCTCTCTCACACACACACACACACACACACACACACACACACACACACTCCAGTTGTTCGCTAGGCCACTGAGAATGCTTTTTAACTTTCCCATTAAAAGAGAACCCTGCTGTTATTGTTGAAATAATCTGGCATATCTGAGTCAAAGCTGTATACAGGCAAAAGGAAAAAACATATGAAAAACAAGTGGATGGCCTGTGAGGAATTGCAGGAATAGGGATGTCAAGCCCACATTCCCCAGGAGCTGTTTGGTGGCAAGGCCTGGGAATAGACAGTATGGCTGATGTTTTAGGAAGCCCCAAAACTCTATCACAGAATTTGGTTATCCCTTTCCTGATACCATCCCTCTTTCCCTAGAAAGTCCCTCTCCCTGGCTTCTCCTCTCAGGCCCCTTCCACACATGCAGAATAATGCACTTTCAATCCACTTTCACAATTGTTCACAAGTGGATTTTGCTATTCCGCACAGTAAAATCCAGCTGCAAAGTGCATTGAGAGTGGATTAAAAGTGCATTATGTTGCATGTGCGGAAGGGGCCTCAGCTCCACCTATCAATCAACCTATCTGCCCCGCCTAGTCTTCTGCTTTCCCCTCTTCCTTCTCTCTGGCAGCCTCTCCCATCTTCTTTTATCCCACCTACCTACCTTATCCTGCATCCCCCTTCAGTTTCTTCTCTATCTTTTCTTTTTCCCTGCTTCTTGCCCTCCTTTCCACCTTTTACTTTTTTTCAGTCTTCCCCCTACATATACCTTGTACTGAAAGGAACAAGGGTTTGGAAGACTCAGCAATATTAGTGTGGCTGTCAAACAACCTCCCAAAATAGCCACCAAAAGCTCATAATACCCCCAGTGTGTCCAGAACATGGGCCCCTTCCGCACATGCAGAATAATACACTTCCAATCCACTTTCACAATGGTTTGCAAGTGGATTTTGCTAGAACATGGGCCCCTTCCGCACATGCAGAATAATACACTTCCAATCCACTTTCACAATGGTTTGCAAGTGGATTTTGCTATTCCGCACAGCAAAGTGCACTGAAAATGGCTTGAAAGTGCATTATTATGCATGTGCAGAAGGGGCCATGGTATTGGAGCTCCTAACTCATCAGGGATCAGGTGACACAAATGCCCTACCGGTTTGCATATGCTGCTATAATGCTTATCGAGAGGGCTATTGGGACTGAACATTCAGCCATGCTTTCAAAACTCCACCAATGCCTGACGCCAATATCTCTTATACTTGATTGCGCCTCCCAGTTGACAGCTCGATAGCATTCATATTTGCCACCCATTTAAAAACAGAACAATCAAGGGAGGGCACAGCATCTAATTTTTTAAGAAATGCCGCGTTGCTAATTTATTATTTCATCCATTGCATCTGTGAGTCTGAGGTACTGATGCTTTTAGCCGGTTCTGTTTTATGGATATTTTATTGCCATTTATGGCATGCCTCAGGGAAGTGATTAAGAGTGTGGGACGTATACAACTGGACTAGATAAAGCACTGAGCACTCGAATTCTGAGGCAAAATGTCACATTCAAAATTCAGTCAGCTCAGAAGAACTCTGCTGGCTCAAGCCAGCAGTCCTAAGTCCAGCCATCTTGTTTCCGCAATGGTCAACCAGAAGGCCACCAGTACAGCACAGAATAAAAGCTTTCCCTCATGTTGTCCCCTAGGCAACTGTCATGTATACAGTTCACAGCCTGGGAATACAGAGATTTCATTTAGCGATCAAGGCCAACAGCCAAATACAGGCTTTCTCTTCCTTCGGTGAATGTGTCTGATCACTGCTGTCTGAGCAGCAGTGGCGTAGGAGGTTAAGAGCTCATGTATCTAATCTGGAGGAACCGGGTTTGATTCCCAGCTCTGCCGCTTGAGCTGTGGAGGCTTATCTGGGGAATTCAGATTAGCCTGTACACTCCCACACACGCCAGCTGGGTGACCTTGGGCTAGTCACAGTTCTTCTGAGCTCTCTCAGCCCCACCCACCTCACAGGGTGTTTGTTGTGAGGGGGAAAGGGCAAGGAGATTGTAAGCCCCTTTGAGTTTCCTAAAGGAGAGAAAGGGGGGATATAAATCCAAACTCTTCTTCTTCTCTTCAAAGACATCTAAGCAAACAATTGCCCTGACCTGGATGGCCAGGCTATCCCAATCTAGTCAGATCTAAGCAGATCTAAGATGCTAATCAGATCTAAGACGCTAAGTTAATACTCGAATGGGAAGCCTTCAAGAAAGTCCAGGATTGTGACACGAAGGCCCTTTCCGCACAGACACTTTAAAATGTTTTGAGGCAGGAACTGAAATGTTTCCTCCTTGGAGTTCTGCATTGTTTTTAGTTGGAGTCTCAACAGGTTTTTAATTAATGCCTTTTAAAAACAATTTGTTACTTGAAATGTTTTCAAAGCGGTTTCATTTCCTGTGCTGTCCCATTAAGGCGTTTCCCATGCCATTCTGCCTTCCCTGCTCTTCCTCGTGGGCGCCATTTTCTCAGCTCACTCCTTGCCCTAGCCTGTTTTTTTTCTGCAAGTTTTTTCCTGGTTTTCCTGCATGTTTCTTTCTCGGGGGAGGGGAGGGGCGTGATTATCATTGAAGGATGGACTGCAGAAGGTTCGGAGAATAGAACCCTCTGCTGTGAAGCTTCAAAGCAATGTTCTCAAACAAAAAGGGAGGGAGAAAGGGGAGAAATCACAAAAGGGCACCCAGGAGTCATGTGGAGGGAGGGAGTGCAGACATACATTATGGTAAAGGGAGGGGGGATTGAAAACTTTTTCAAAACATTTTCAGTGATTTGTACAAGAAGATCCAGAGTCAGACAATGGCACAACACCTCTGCTTGGTTCTCATCTTAAAAAGCCCCAAGGGTCACCATAGATCAGCTGCAAGCAGAGGCGTAGCTCCAAGGGAAAAGGGGGGTGCACGACGCATTGGGTGCGTGCCCCTGTGGGGGCGTGGCAGGGACAGGACGGGGCGGAGGATGCACCAGTGCACTAAGGCGCTTTCCCCCCTTGCTATGCCTCTGGCTGCAACTTGACAAAACTTTTATGTTAGTATGTGTGTATGTAAGTGTATATGTTAAGTATGTGTGTATGTTAAGTGCTGCCAAGTTGCTTCCAGCTCATGGTGACCATATGAATCACTGTCCTCCAAAACCAAGCTAGCAGCTATCACTAAATCCTATGGCAATGGCCATTTTCATTTGAACTTATCAACTTATATGCCCACAAGATGCTTGTATATTCCTCAAAGGTCATAAACGAGGGGCATTGAGTATAAGAGTTAGGATTTATTCCCCCACACACACACTTTTCTCTCCTATAAGGAGACTCAAAGGGGCTTACAATCTCCTTTCCCTCCCCCCTCCCCCACACAACAAACACTCCTCCACAGCTCAAGTGGCAGAGTGGGGAATCAAATCCGGCTCTCCAGATTAGAGTGTACCTACTCTTAACCACTATGCCACTACAGGAAGGGGTCACTTCTCTACTGAACAATGACAAAAGTCAGCTTCCTGGGCACCTCTGGAATGACAGGACAAAGATTTGTGTTCAGTAGGTTTGTGTCCATGCACACTGAGTCCCACTATCCCCACTCTCAGGGACCCACAAACCAAATGGGGAGCATCCATCCCCCCAGATCTCAGCTCTCTAACCAGTTGACTGGCATTAGATCTCTTTTTAAAAAGATTTCTGAAACAGTCGTTCCTCTGGGGACAGACAGACGCTAGTTATCCCGAGCCAACATAACTAACATCAGAGACAGTAAACAGCATCTGTTCAGACGAGGGGGTGAGGACTGTGTTGGAAATGAAATTTAAATTGTACCCATATGGGTTCGGGTGTGCGTGTGTGAGAGAAGTCCCATCATGCCTTCTGCCTCCGCCTGCCATTTTTGATTCGGCGTCTTGGCAGATGAAATTAACTCCCAGATGTTTACTCCTGTTGTGTTTTCTTGTGTTTCCCCCCCCCCAAAAAAAATGGTTCAAACACACCAGATTAGCTTTTTCCTTTTTTTCTTTCCTGAAAGGAATCTGAGATCCTAATTCAAAGCGTTCCTCTCCCCTTTCCATTTCAAACGCCCTTTTCAAAACAGACCCCGAACATCACAGAAGGAAAAAAGGCGCCCTGAGCGGCTTGTTTAGAAGAAGAAAGAATGCCTTGCCACCTCCAAACTCTTTCATACGGGCAGCTGCCATCCCTGGAGTTCTGAAATGATAAAAACGGAAGAGCTGAGACAGTGTAAAAGCTTGGTGTGATCGTGTTCAGACACCTCAGGTCGCTGCCAGAACGGCAACAGGTGGCTGCTGTATGACAGTCGGCGTCTGGGCTGTAAGCAAAGTCTGCTGTTAATACTAAGAAGGGATATCACGGTGCCTCCCTTAGTGTTTCTTAAGAGTGGGGAGCGCTCCCTACTTGCAAATAAATACTTTCAGATCAGCAGCTGGGAGCGTGTGGGGTGGAACTATATACATCACCCAGAGCTCCTAAGAAGCTCGCTGGGAAAATGGTCTGGATAGATGGATGCCTCCTCACTTATAATCCCCAAACTGATCATTAGAGTGTATTAGGACTGATTGATTTCAATGGTTATAGACCACCTTTCCTTATTTGGGCCCAGCAGGACGCAAAGCACCGACCACGAGTCAGCCGGAGCAAACAAAATCAGCAACAATGACACATTCAGAAAAAGTTTCTACTTCCCAGTATGCCCTTCTAAAAGGGTCGTGGAAAGTATTCGATATTTCCTTCCCAGCAGTCTCTGCTTCAAAGGTGGACCCCAACATTAAACTGAAAGAAACCTGGTTCACAAGTTACAATGAATGCATGTGTGATCTGTGTATAGTGCACCCCTTGATTGTTCTTTTTACTTCTCACCTTACGTCTTTCTTTATAATTCTCACCTAAACATTAGATGCACATTCACCTGAATGTGTAAACCTCACATTTAAATGAGTACTGGTCCCCAGTTTCGTTGGCAAAATAAATATGCATTGACTTTCTTACAAACAGGTGTACGAACATACATGCAGGTTGTATGAAGAAGAGTAGAAGAAGAGTTTGGATTTATATCCTCCCTTTCTCTCCTGTAAGGAGACTCAAAGGGGCTTATAATCTCCTTTCTCTCCCCCCCCCCCCCCCCCCCCAACAAACATCCTGTGAGATGAGTGGGGCTGAGAGAGTTCCGAAGAGCTGTGACTAGCCCAAGGTCACCTAGCTGGCATGTGTTGGAGTGCACAAGCTAATCTGGTTCACCAGATAAGCCTCCACAGCTCAAGTGACAGAGCAGGGAATCAAACCCAATTCTCCAGAGTAGAGTGCACCTGGTCTTAACCCCTATGCTATGCTGGCATGCAGCACTGACTGTAAACATGTGACCAGTATTATAGTAAAGCCCAGCCAAACAGGGTCAGGGTGACTTTTCATAGTCTCTTGTAGAATAGAATAATTCACCTTGACAGCCAAGAAAATATGGGCCAGCACTGTGACTAATGGCCGATGTACTTTTGCTATGTATTTTGAATGTGTTTGTGTGTTTTAAACATGTTTTAAGAGCTTTCAAGATTATTATGGCCTTGCTTTTGCTATAAGGGTGTATGTCCCTCTGTGGGTCCTGATTATAATGACATTTGTCCTCATGCAATACATGCTTTGTGGGATCCCATCTTTCAACCTGATCTATCCCACAGGGCCATTGTGAGGACAGCTTAGCTTTAAAGCAAGCAGCAGATAATCACGTAGGATAATATACATAAAATACCAAAACTAGCACCAGAGAGTGCTCTCCCACAGTGACAATAATCTGAAATGGCCTTTTATGATCTGTTCGTAATTATCCTAACCTTTGCCAAAGGAAGCTAAAGACAAGAGCCAAAGGGCTAATGGATCATTTTGCACGACCCTCTCCGTGTGACATTACCGGTTCTCACTCTAGCATCTTACTGCTGCTAATAATATAGAGGGGGGGTGCCCAAAATTGCATATTGATATTCATTGTGGATGCTCTTAGCTTCATATGTTCTTCAACACCGCCCAGCAAAAGGACTGATTGGTCCCTGGCAGGGACATACTGCCCAGGGGGACATATGGTGTCAAATGTCCCCGGGCTGCAGCCATTCAGTCATGTGGGATATAGAAAATTGCCCCCCACCCTCCTCCTCCTTTGAGATGACCTGGTGCAAAAAAAGTGCATTATTTTACATGTGCAGAAGAGGCCAGAGGCCCTCTCCTCACTTTGGAAACAGGCCAATTCTTTTCCTGGTTCCAGAACAAAAGTTTCTGTTAGTTTTTAAGAGGGCAAAGCCTCAATGAAGAAGAACCTCCTGTTAAAGACACTGACTGGCCAGTGCATGTGAGGTTACCAACCCATTACTTTGCTTCCCATCACAGTCCCCCAGTGGTTTTGCAGGTATTCTACAGTTGGCAATCCTACCTGTGGGGTAGGTTAGGCTGAAAGGGAATAACCAGCCCTAAGATTAGTTTCTGTAGTGCAGCCCAGTGAGCTGAGCGACCCCTCCGGGACTGGCACGTAGCACCCTGGGGGGCAACTCAGCTTGACTTGCTTCAGGGCTGTTTTCTCTTCCTAGTCCACTCCTATATGGCAGGGAGGGACAAGACTGATGGCTGAAATAGTGTTTATTTCACTAGTATGTGTATCTGTCATGCAACCTCTGAAGGAGGCTGGGTCCAGCAAAGAACATAAGAACATAAGAACATAAGAACAAGCCAGCTGGATCAGACCAGAGTCCATCTAGTCCAGCTCTCTGCTACTCGCAGTGGCCCACCAGGTGCCTTTGGGAGCTCACATGCAGGAGGTGAAAGCAATGGCCTTCTGCGGCTGTTGTTCCCGAGCACCTGGACTGTTAAGGCATTTGCAGTCTCAGACCAAAGAGGATCAAGATTGGTAGCCATAGATCGACTTCTCTTCCATAAATCTATCCAAGCCCCTTTTAAAGCTATCCAGGTTAGTGGCCATCACCACCTCCTGTGGCAGCATATTCCAAACACCAATCACACGTTGCGTGAAGAAGTGTTTCCTTTTATTAGTCCTAATTCTTCCCCCCAGCATTTTCAATGTATGCCCCCTGGTTCTAGTATTGTGAGAAAGAGAGAAAAAGTTCTCTCTGTCAACATTTTCTACCCCATGCATAATTTTAAAGACTTCAATCATAACCCCCCTTAGATGTCTCTTCTCCAAACTAAAGAGTCCCAATGCAGGCATGCTATGCAGGCATGCACAACTGGACCCCCACAGCCATGCTGTCTCATGTTACGACCCTGTGTGGCTACGCAGATGCAACCCAGGCTTTAAAAAAAAACTTGAGGATTGTGTGATTCTTGAATAACCTAATTTGGAGGGGAAAACATAGGGCAGACTCACATTAGGGGCGAGATCCATAAGAAGTTCCCCCCCAAAAAATGGGTTTCATGCCGTTCTTAACTCACATTTATTGGCCCGTGCGGAAGAGGCCCTAGAGATCAGATGTAATAGCTAGAGTTCTCCAGTCTCCACCTGGAGGTTGGCAATGCTACTCACAGGACAGTTGTAAAGCTCCAAGAGAGGAGAAAGGAACCGTGCACGCTGCCTTGAGCCCGTTAGTGGAAAAGTAGGCTAAAAAGGTGTATAAATAAAACAAAACTACCGAACTGACAGCAAACAGCAGAGAACCATTCAGCAAATAAGAAAATGAAACATTTCCTCATCCTTAAAAATTAAACCCAGGTGCAATTTGAGCGCCGGAGGGGGAAAGTGCCCCGGCAACCGTTTGAAAAACAGCCACGTTAACTTCGATACCTTATGGTGCATTCATAGACTTCTAGAGACTGGGAATGGGCCAGTAAAAGTGGGGAACCGAACTACATCCCGGTCAACAGATGGGCTTTAATGAAGTTGCTCAGGGAAGGAGAGGGAGGGAGAGCTAAACGCTGTCGAGGTGCATAAAATGTGAAGGTGATCAAAGGTAGCGCATCCGAAGCAGGATTAAAAGATGTTTAATACAGCTTATTTCCCCAATAAGCTGCAGCAAGATGAAAGTGGTGCCACAGGGCTCCGCTGGAGGCACCGAAAATTGCTCTGTGAAAATCGGCCGCAGCTGATAATTAAAACAGGAACCAAGGGAGGAGGGGTGGAAACGCCGCCCCCGCACTGCTCAAAAGTAATGATTTTCTGGGCTAAACATACTTTTCCTTGGATTTTTAAAAATATAATAAAGAAAACCCCACCAGCTTGGTCTTTTCCGCATACCACAGTTGGCCATCTTTAAAAAATCTCCCCGGAGCCGATCCACGTGGGAAATGGCAGCCTTTTCGTTTGATGCAAAGGGATGAGAAGGAAGCCGACAGAAAACAAATCCCATGAGCGTGCCAAACAATAAAAACTCAAAAAGGTAACATTTAACACTGAACAGAGCTTTCTTTGCTGGTTCTTTCGAGGTACCTCTCACTGTGGTTCTTTTCATGTCAGCTGTGTGGCTAGTGGCAGAGTATCCGCTTTGCGTGCGGAAGATCCCGGGTTCGAACCGCTGCACCTCCAATTTAAATAGATCAAGAGATAGGCGATGTGAAAGACCCAACACCCTGAAGAGTGACTGCTAGTCAGAGCAGACAGTACTAGTCTTGATAGACCAAAGATCTATCTCAGGGGAAGACATCTCCATACGGTCAATGTGAAGAAGTGAATAAGAGTTTGGATTTATATCCCACTTTTCTCACCTGTAAGGAGTCTCAAAGCTGCTTACAAATGCCTTTTCCCTTCCTCTCCCCACAACCAACACCTTGTGAGGGAGGTGGGGCTGAGAGAGTTCAGAGAGAACTGTGACTATCCCAAGGTCACCCAGCAGGAATGTAGGAGTGCGGAAACACATCTGGTTCACCCGATAAGCCTCTGCCACTCTGGTGGAGGAGTGGGGAATCAAACCCTGTTCTCCAGATTAGAATCCACCTGCTCTTAATTACTACACCAAGCTGGAGAAGTATAATGTCATGGTGTCCATCTTCCAAAGCAGTCCTTTTCTCCAGATGAACTGATCTCTGTCACCTGCTGATCAGTTGTATTGCCAGGAAATTTCCTGCTACCACCTAGAGACTGGTCACTTTACTCATGGCGTCCTGTTCTACTGACCCTCAACCCCTTCCCCTGAATTAGAGTGGGCATGGAAGGGGACATTGTATGTGGTAGGTATCAGAAGATGTATTTTTTGAAATTGAATTTTATTAAATTTGTTACCCTGCTCTTCCCACACATTATTAAACTATACACTAATACCATACACAACATAAAAATAACCACTAACCATCCCAATATTAAAATTGAATTGATATGGCCTTGATAATAGAAAATCTACTTTTAACTCCCCTCTGGCATCTTCCTATTCTTTGTATATAACAAACACACACACACTCCACAATCCTTTACAAAATTCAATAGCTTGAGCATTTTAACCATAAATGTATTGCATATATTACCCATCATGCTTGTCTCTATATTATGTTCTCAGTCATGATAACCGAGCCAAAATATGCAGCCAAACGTCCTCTTTTGTTGTTGACTTCCGAAGTGCTAATCCAGAAGCAGAGGTCTTTACCGTGGCCCCGGTTCCAAGGCGGAAAATCTCTGCGTTGGCATGAAAAGTTATTTTCATGACGGATTTCAGAGGGTCTTTAAGGTGACCATGAAACCGTAAGCCACATTGAAGAGTGTGTTCTCTCTGTGGCCTTATCAGATGGCCTGCAAATAAGCAACATGGCTGTGGGGTTAAATCAGATATCCTGGAATAAATGTAAGTGTCAGCCGCACTGAAGCATTCTATTCATCATAGCAGAGAAAAAGGGAACAACATTGGCAATGTACACAATTTGTCAAGAGGAACATCTCAAAAAACAAGAAGAAAATTGGCAGCAGGCCTTGGAGAAAAACCACAAGCTCCTTCTTCCCGAAGGACATCTTTCTCCCCAGAGTCCTGGCTTTGCCTGTATCCCAAAGCTAGGGTTGCCCACCAAGTTGGAAAATTCCTGAAGATTGGGGAACAGGACCTGGGGAGGGCAGAGTTCAGGGAGGGAGGCAGGGATGGAGCAAGGGGGAAGTGCGCCTGGTGCGCACACGTGCTGGGCACCCCTCCAAGCCCCCAGAGTGCCTTGTCCCGCCCTGGAACGCCACGCCCCCGAAACACCCTGCCACGCCCCCAGAATGCCTCTGCAGGGGCATTGCGCACACCCCGCCCTCTTGGTGCTATGCCTCTGGAGGGAGGTTACACAGTTGTGATGCTATAATGTTGTCATTCTGAAGCTGCCATTTGCTCCAGGGGAATCGATCTCTGTAATCTGGAGATCAGTCATAATAACTCGTCTAGAAGATCCCGAATCCCAACTGCACCTTATGAAAAGCAGGGTTTAATCCAGGAATACTTCAGCTCTAGTTATTAAAACATCCAAATGGGACCAGGCCAAAGTCCATTTAGGGCAGTATCCTGTTTCCCATAGTGGCCAGCCAGATGCCACAAGCATGGCATGAACCTAGGTTGCCATCTCCAGGCTGGGAAATACCTGGAGATTTGGGGGGTGGAGCTTGAAGAGTGCAGGGTTTGCAAAAGGACTTCGGTGTGATATAATGCCATAGAATCCACCTTTCAAAGCAGCCATTTTCTCCAGATGTACTGATCTCTGTTACCTGGAAATCACTTGTAATAGAAAGACATTTCCCGCTACCGCTTGGAAGTTGGCAACTCTAACCTGGCAGCTGGCATCCCTCGGGTGAAGGGGAATAGCATTCCCCATACAAGCTTCCAGCACTGAAATAGCTCTGGCCCCTTCCGTACATGCAGAATAATGCACTTTCAATCCACTTCAATGCACTTTGCAGCTGGCTTTTACTGTGCGGAATAGCAAAATCCACTTGCAAACAGTTGTGAAAGTGGATTGAAACTGCATTATTCCGCATGTGTGGAAGGGGCCCAAGTCTCTGATTGCTACCAGCCCACCTCTGATGGCCAGGGTACAGAAAGAAGAAGTTGCAAGGAGGGTCTAATCTTGTATGTTGGGCAATATGTGAGCATCCCGTCCTTCAAGTATCCTCTGACCAAGCCAGTGAGGACTTTCAAGGTTGGAACCAGCACTTTGAACTGTGCCTGGACAGAAATGGCTGGCCAGTGCAAATCTTTCAGCACAAGGTTGATAGGATCCTTGTGTCTGGATACCAGCAGATGTATGTAGCGCCTGATCTCAGAGGCCTTCTATCTGGTCACCCTATCCCAAGCTGAGCTGCTGCGATAACATTCACCCAGCAGCCCAAATGAACGCCTCCCTCCCTTCCTTCCTCTTTGTTTCCATCCTAAATATAAATTCCCTAATAATGGCCCACTTAACGACGTTCCATTTGCCAGACGCAACTTAGAATATTAATCCTATTAGCCGGCGCAACAGCCTCTTGGAAAAACAAACAGAAACATCCAATTTCTTGGTTTTTTTTCTCTGGGTACCCCCCCCCCCAAAAGGAGGGAGGGGCAAGGGAAAAACAAGAGAGAGAAAAGCACAGAAAACTCTTTAGAGATTTGTGGCTCGTGGCAGTTTTGCAAATTAATCGCACGGAACTGGTCTCCCGTGGCTTCCGCACAGAATTCTATTATCACCTAATAGGGTGTCACACACGGCTCGGCAATAAAAGGCAATTTGTCAGATTAAGCATTAACTATCATGTTTGCAAACCTGTACATTTTTCAACTCACTGGGGCATCAAAACCAATATCCTCATCCTTCTCTTCCCCACCCACACCCCCGGCCGCCTTGGTATCCCCCCCCCACACACACTTTTTGCTAAAGCATTGAGCTTAGGTCAGCCAGGTTTCTGTCCCCTGACTCATGAATGCAATTTGCTGAGTAGGTGGGGAAAAAAATGTGTACCAGAAAATGAATTTTTATTTGTTTCTTGTCTTGTTCTTTCCCACTACTGCCATTCTATACCCCCCTTCCCTTGCCCCTCCACTATAAGAAAAGTTCATGAATCTTTCCCCTTTTTTAAACTCTATAGTCCTCCCTGTGGCAAGCCTGCCCCCTTCAGGTGAAGAAGGGAAACTAACAGAGACCTTATTCTCATGTTAAGGATATATGGTGCTGGATCTATACTCAAATCTCCAATTCTCAAATCAGGAGTCAGCAGAAATTTGTCAGTAGCAGGAATGAGGAAATTTTCCCCATTTTGTTCCTGTGCCATTTTTTCCCCCAATAGTTCCAATTCTCCACTTCTGTGATTGGCTTGGTAGATGCTTTTCCACTGTGTTCTCATTTCTGTGTCTTTTATTTGAAATCAATATGATCTGTATAAGGTATATTGTTTATACATAGAATGGGTTGGATCCTGTAGAGCCAGCGTGTAGAGCCAGCATGGTGTAGTGGTTAAGAGCAGGTGGATTCTAATCTGGAGAACTGGGTTTGATTCTCCACTCCTCTACCTGAGTGGCAGAGGCTTATCTGGTGAACCAGATGTGTCTCCCCACTCCTACATTCCTGCTGGGTGACCTTGGGTTAGTCGCGGTTCTTCAGAGCTCTCTCAGTCCCACCTGCCTCACAAGGTGCCTGTTGTGGAGAGAGGAGGGAAAAGGAGCTAGTAAGCCACCTTGAGTCTCCTTACAGGAGAGAAAGGTGGGGTATAAATCCATACTCTTCTTCTTTTTCCAGATCTATTCCACTAGTCGCAGGAGCATTCCCTTGCCAGATGAGCACCTCCACAGGTTTAAACCCAATGTGTGCTGAACATATAATGCTGATTTGGTAAAGCACAATCATTGACAAAGGTGTACATTTTATTGGGAGGGGGGGTAATTCAATACAGCGGACCATAAAATGGCATCAAAATTAAGGAATTGTGAGGTTTTATTTGCACAAGGGAGAAGCAAGATCCATACAGGGATTTGGGAGTTGAAGGAGCAAGGACAGAGACATTCAAAACCACCCCTATCCTGAAGCATCAGGAGAGCTACTCGAAAGCGGAAACTGACTAGAATGATTCAATCACTTGTTTAAATTGATCCGTTTAAGTTATTTGTATCTCATCTTCCCGGAAAAGCTCAAAGAGGCAATCTAGATATAGCTGCCTTCGAGTGAGTACCTTATTCCTGGTTTGTAAGCGAAAAGGCTAGTAATTGGATGGGAGCCCACAGACGAATACCAACCAGAGTCACTGATGGAGAAGAAATCCATGGCAAATCGCCTCTGGTAGTCTCATGCCTTGGGTTACCATACGTCACCTGTGACTTGATGGCACTTTACACACACCCAAGTTAAAGGGGACATCATTCATTTGGGGCAAAACTTCCCCCTCCCAGATATTTTAACTAGCGACGCTGGGAATAGAACCTGAGGCCTTTGGCATGCAAAAGATACTGTCTCCATTAAACCTTGCCCTTGTCTCCAACTTCACTTTGCAAACCAGACTCTAATATCCTGGTTCACAAGTGAGGGTGAATGCAGAGAGGCTCCTTCTGCCCATGCAGAATAATACACTTTCTATTCACTTTCCATGCACTTTGCAGCTGGATTTGACTGTGCGGAATAGCAAAATCCACTTGCAAATGAAGTGGATTGAAAGTGCCTTATTCTGCACGTGCAGAAGGGGCCATCCATTCTGCATAGATGCGTGTGCATCATGTTATTACAAAGAGCCAGCATTTGCAAATGGAACTGGCGGTCCGGGTTGAAGCCACCCATTGAGCTGCACATGAACGTAACGTGAGAATTACTAAACATAAAAATAAAGAAAAATCAAATGGCTGTGCTTTTTTTGCTAACCCTTCTTTACTTTAGAAATGTATTACTCTAAAAGAAAAAAGGGACAGGGGAAGAAGAGAATTGACTAGTATCCCCATGTGCCTCTAAGAGGAACGGCTTCTGCTGCTGGCACGCTCCCCTCCTTCGCACTCGGCTTCCGTGGTTCAAGATTGAATTTAATCATCTGATTGGAGGGAGTGGATTCAGATCACGAAGGGGGAGGACACGGAAAAGGAAGAGGCGTTCCAAGCAACGGCTTGGGCTCTTTGAGGCCAGCCCTGGGTTAACCATGGAGCAAAATTAGCACTGGCTAAAGGCCTCAAGCAAAGAGGCCCCTATAGATTTGTTACATCAGATTAATGTTGAGGATATGATGAAAGACTTTGCAATTAAAAAACGCAACGTCCTCGCCCTTGAGCCTTGACTGGCACCTGCTGTCCTTCCTTGTTGGCACCAAGGCCAAGACATTACTTTTTTAATACAGGCTTTAACAAAGGGGGACCGTCTTTTTCAGCCGTTTCATATTTGATCCTCATCTAAGGATGTATCCGTGGTTCTCTCAGAACTCTCTCGGCCGCACCTACCTCGCAAGGAGTCTACTGTAGGGAGAGGAAGGGAGGGAGCTGCCTTGAAGCATCCAACAATTGAGAAAAGTGGGGTATCCATCCAAACTCCTCCTTGACCACTTGCACACATGCAGAATAATCTCTTTCAATAATGCACTTTTCACGATTGTTTGCAAATGGATTTTGCTATTCCGCACTGCAAGATCCAGCTGCAAAGTGCATTGGAAGTGGATCGAACGTGCATTATTCTGCACGTGCGGAAGGAGCCCTTTTTTTGTTCAAAAGTACCATCAGGAAGGTCTGCATGTATAGAAGCCAGGCGTGACTTCGTGGAAGGGAGTCTCATCTTCGGGAAGTTTGATAACCTGAGTCTCGTATTCTCTCTCCTCTCAGTGTCAACAAACCGGCACTGCAAAGGCTAAGTGGTACGTAATTGCTAAATGCTGTGCAAACATTAACTGCCTAATTCGTACAAACACCCGGAGAGCACGCACTTCAAGCCATGCACATCCAAGGCAGGTAAAACAGGCCCTGCTGCTCGAGGGGATGTAGAATTGCTTGCAAAGCAGCGGTCGGGCAACAAGACAAGGCGGGCAGCTTGCTTCTCCACAGGGGAGGGGAGGTACACGCTGTCACAACAGAGCCTGCGCTAACTTCCCCTTTCAAGGTGTTGGTTTTGACCTACAAAGCATGAAATAGCTTTGGGCATCAACATCTTTTAGAGCAACGTCTCCCGAACCACTGATAACAGAGACACAATTTTCCCCCTTGAATTATAACTGGGAGAGTAATTTCGTGCTTGGCACCCTGAAAAGGTGCTCTGAAAACACTTGAAAGCAATGAATGACCTGCCCTTAAATGAGTCTGTTCCCTGTGTGCTTTACTGTTCTGGGTGTACTCCTTGATTGGGAAGAAGCAGAGCAGTGACTCATACAGAGATGCAATGGACTCCTTCTTTTAACGCTGCTTAACTGTGTTGAGGGGGTGATTTAATGGTCCCATCAGGCACCATACAGAGAAGGAGCAAAATATTCTAACCCCCGCCCCAGCTTGATTACAAACAGACAAGCCTAGAACAGCAACTCATGCACAGATGCAACATGCTGTGTGTGTGTGTGTAATTTGCTGCCACGTTGCAGCCGACTTACGGCAACCAACTAAAGTTTTCAAGGCAAGAAACGTTCAAAGGAGGTCTGCCATCGCCTTCCTCTGCATAACAATCCTGGCCTTTCTTGGTGTTCTCCCATCCCAGTACTAATCAGGGCCACCCCCCTTAGGTTTTGAGAACTGATGAGATCAAGCTAGCCTGAGCCATCCTGGCAAGGGAAAAATCTGCTGAGTTTTTATAACATTCAACCATTCATAAATCTGAACAGAAGTTGAAGTGTGAGCCGGCGTGGTGTAGTGGTTAAGAGCAGGTGCGCTCTAATCTGGGGAACTGGGTTAGATTCCCCACTCTGCCACTTGAGCTGTGGACTCTTATCTGGGGAACTAGATTAGTCTGTGCATTCCAACACATGCCAGCTGGGTGACCTTCGGCTAGTCAGTTCTTCAGAGTTCTCTCGGCTTCACCCACTTCACAGGGTGTTTGTTGTGGCGGGAAGGGAAAGGAGATTGTAAGCCCCTTTGAGTCTCCCACAGGAGAAAAAGGGGGGATATAAATCCAACCTCCCCCTCCTCCTCCTCCTCTTCTTCTTTTCCTTATAATAATAATAATCTTCTTAATAATAATACAATTGCCCCATTACCTACTGGAAGGAGCAGCAACAAATAACACCTGGGGTGTTGGCTTAAAAACAAGAACATGGCACGAGAGAAAAGGGTTAAACTACCCCCATGGCCTCAGCCCACCACCCACTCTACTTTTACCTTTTTTAAAATGGAGATCTTGATCAGATAGCAGCTTTATATGTACGAAACGAAAACAGAAGGTCATTTCAAGCTGCTCTTACGATATTGACAACAGTAGTACTGAAAGATGGTCAGTTACGCTCTCCCTTTGCAGGCAAGCCCTTTCATTTTAGCATTCACAAGGGATGTGTTTGCATCTGTTGGAGCTGGTATGGAACTTGATCACCGCAGCTTGCCGTCTGAGCCGCAGAGAACTGGAAATGCACCAAGGCACTTTGAGTCAAAGAGCCTTTAAGAATATCTGGGGAATAACGATAATGGTAAAGCTGGCACATTAAAAGTCTGCGAAATGAGTATTCTCTGAAGGTATTTTGAAGGCACTGGGTCTCTTTTTATGGAATCCTGGAATGGACTGTGCAATTACACCGGGGAGCATTTTCATAATTTGGACTGCTTGGATAAAATATATTTTTCTGACTATATGTGGATGATTAGGGTGTTCAGCATGGTGTCATTGTTAAGAGACACGGACTGTAATCTGGAGAACCAGGTTTGATTCCCCAGTCCCCCACATGAAGCCTGCTGGGTGACTTTGGACCAGTCACAGTTCTCTCAGAATTCTTTCAGCCCCACCTAGAAGAAGAAGAAGAGTTTGGATTTCTATCCCCCCTTTCTCTCCTGCAGGAGACTCAAAGGGGCTGACAATCTCCTTGCCCTTCCCCCCTCACAACAAACACCCTGTGAGGTAGGTGGGGCTGAGAGAGCTCAGAAGAACTGTGACAGGCCCAAGGTCACCCAGCTGGCATGTGTTGGGAACGTACAGGCTAATCTGAATTCCCCAGATAAGCCTCCCCAGCTCAGGTGGCAGAGGGGGGAATCAAACCCGGTTCCTCCAGATTATACACAAGCTCTTAACCTCCTACACCACTGCTGCTCCTACCTACCTATCAAGGTGTCTGTTGTGGGGAGAAGAAGAGATTGGATTTATATCCCACCTTTCTCTCCTGTAAGGAAACTCTGGCAGGGGCTGATGGGAATTGTAGTCCATAACATCTGGAGTGCCAAAGGTTCGCCACCACTGCTCTAGGTGGCTTACAAGCTCCTTTCCCTTCCTCTCCCCACAACTGACACCTTGTGTGGTAGGTGGGGCTGAGAAAGTCCTGAGGGAACTGTGACTAGCACAAGGTCACCCAGCAGGAATGTAGGAGTGCAGAAACACATCTGTTTCCTCAGATAAGCGTCTGCCATTCAGGTGGAGGGGAAGAGAAGGCAATTGTGAGCCTTCAAGATAGAGAAAAACAGGGTATAAAAATTAACTCTTCTTCATTTTAGCAGTGCCGATGCAAAAGTTCTTTGGGATGTGTCTTCTGACAAGTTCCCCACAGCCTTCAAGAGACAGAGTGTGAAAGCTCATTGATTATTATTCCTATTATCATTATCATTATTATTTCATGTATACCAGTGGGGACCTAAAGTGGCTCATATCATTCTCCTCTCCTCCATTTTCTTCTCAAACCAACCCTGTGAGGTAGGATAGGCACCTCCAACGTTCCACAAAAAGTAAGCACGGTGGCTCTCTCAGACCACTGTGCCCTCACCAGTAAATTGCAACTCTGTCACTTTCTGGAGCCAGATAAGTGCATCATGTAAGCACAAAGTGAGGTCCCTTCTGCACATGCAGAATAATGCACTTTCAATCTACTTTCGCAATTGTTTGCAAGTGGATTTTGCTATTCCGCACAGTCAAATCCAGCTGCAAAGTGTTGGAAGACAGGGACTTTACGCTGTTTCCTGCCTCATCCTACAGAGGGGTTTTTTACTAGTGAGCTAGTGGCTAGCTAGATAGAGACTTAGGAATTTGTCACCTTTACTCTATCATGCTGACTCTATCCCAGGGGTAGGGAACCTGCGGCTCTCCAGATGTCCAGGAACTACAATTCCCATCAGCCCCTACCAGCATGGCCAATTGGCCAGATAAGTGCATCATGTAAGCACAAAGTGAGGTCCAATTGGCCATGCTGACAGAGGCTGATGGGAATTGTAGTTTCTGAACATCTGGAGAGCCGCAGGTTCCCTACCCCTGCTCTATCCCTTTGATGTAGAGTGATACTCTTAGGGACTTCCTCCCCTGCTTCCGCCTTCTTCTCAGAACTTCTCCATCTTACCTTCACCATGCATAGGGAGAGGATGTGTCTCCTACAAATCCGCCTCCATCCAGCTAGATTAGACTAGATAGTGAACCTATCTCTCCACCTTTCTATCCAGAATGGAGTTCACTAATAAATACTCTTTTCATTAGATTAGAAACTACAAATGACTCTGACTTTCTTTTGTGTCTGAAGTTCTCTCTAGCAAGCTCAGCCACGCGTGTGTGCCCAGGTAAGCTTCCCTGTGTTCAGCCTCTGTGCCGCTCTGCTACTTTTGCACAGGAAACACACCCACCAGGTGTGGTTCTCCCAACACAAAGTGCATTGAAAGTGGATTGAAAGTGTATTATTCTGCATGTGCAGTATAATGTGCTTGAGGGACACTGCACACGCCGGAGGGAAACTGGGGCAGTAGACACCCTTGTATTGTCAAAAGGAAAAAAAAATGTGGTTCCTGTCATTTAACGCAGATGTCCAAATTCAACGTCAAGTCTTTTGTAACATACACATAAACCTGAACGGCCAGCATTCCCAGCGTCAGTGACCTGACTCCCCCTTTCTCCCGATGCTTCAACTGGGCGTAAAAGAACAATATTTTGCTAGCTGATAATTCCAGAACAAGCAAAGCAGATGCCAGCTTTGGCACAGGAAGGAAACACCATTCTGTTCAAACGGCTGGGGGTCGTTTGCCAACTGCATATGCAACTCAAGGCAAGCTGGAGAATGCCGTGCCAACTTCAGGATGAGCCGATTTCTTCTGGTCTGCTCCTTCGTCATTTTTTTTTAATGCAACTGGAGCAGCCCCTGGTGGCAGAGAAACCAAATACTGCTACAATGGAATGTTTGATTGTGTTTCTTTTTTATAATAATTTTTTAATTGTGTAGTCTGAATCCACATTGCATTTTAGTATAATTATTTACATTTTTCCAAACCATACATTTCCCCCTTTTATCCCTCCCCCTAAAAATTATGTCTTAATGGTTTTTCAACCAAACAGCAGTAGAAGAAGAAGAGGAGGAGGAGTTTGGATTTATATCCCCCCTTTCTCTCCTTCAGGAGACTCAAAGGGGCTTACAATCTCCTTGCCCTCCCTCCCTCACAACTCACACCCTGTGAGGTAGGTGGGGCTGAGAGAGCTTCGAGAAGCTGTGACTAGCCCAAGGTCACCCAGCTGGCATGTGTGGGAGTGTACAGGCTAATCTGAATTCCCCAGATAAGCCTCCACAGCTCAGGCGGCAGAGTTGGGAATCAAACCTGGTTCCTCCAGATTAGATACATGAGCTCTTAACTTCCTATGCCACTGCTGCTCCAGTAAGTTCATTCTTTGTTGCCTCTTCTCCCATATTTCTTCATTGACTCCGGCTTCTCTCATCCAATCCACATATATTGTCCATATCTTCAAAAATTTTGTCTGCTTTTCTTGCCACAGTTTATTCCGTGATATTATGTCGGCTATGTCCAATTGCACTTGTTCCCAAATATATTCTAACCATTTCTGGATTGTCCTTCTTTTTTCCTTACCTTTCCAATCAAATGCTATTACTGCATGCACCGCTCTTATCGTTATTTTATACATTTTTCTATATTTTTATCAACCCTTCCGTCCTCAATTACACCCATAAACATTAAATCATTATTAAAATCTACTTTAACCTTCACGTTTGATTGTGTTTCTTCTCCATCAGCTGTTCTCCTCTTGTAGAACGTTGCCTGTGTGCCAAGCATAAACCCAATTTACTCGCCTCTCCTGGGTTTTTTGAGGACTAAATCCAACTCATACATGTGCCCAACTTCTGTTTATACCCCTGCTCAAGATATTCTTCGCTTACAAACAGTTCCTTCTCTTTAGTCGCTCTCCTTTTTTGGAATGGCCTCTGAGTAGGTACGGGGGTGGTGGCATCTTGAGAAGCTATTAGGAGACCCTCTCAGACCCACTCACCTCACAGGGTGTTTGTTGTAGGGAGGGAAGGGCAAGGAGATTGTCAGCCCCTTTGAGTCTCCTAACAGGAGAGAAAAGTAGGATATAAATCCAGACTCTTCTCTTCTTTTTTTTCCAGATCTGTTCCACTAGTCACCAGAGCATTTCCCTGCCAGATGAACACCTCCACAGGATTAAATCCAATGTATGAAGAACGTATAATGCTGATTTGGTAAAGTACAATCATTGATAAAGGTGTACATTTTATTGGGGGAGTGTCTAATTCAGTACAAATGACCATAAAATGGCATAAAAATTAAGGAAATGGGAAGTTCTGGTGATTTCCTCACTGGCAATTAATCCTGGGATAATCACCTGAAATATCCAGGTTCCCTCGAGATCTCCCCACAACCATGGAACACAGATCAGTCCTGTTTATGGCGCTCCCCCACCCCCATCACGGGATTTTCTTGGACCTGCTTGTATATGCACCTTTTGGGGGGGGAAAAAACTCCAATGGGAGCTAATAGGAGATGGGGGTTACACATTTGAGGGTCCATAACTTTAGCCCCCATGAACCAAACTTTACCAAACCTGGGTGGTATCATCAGCTTAACAATTGCACCCCTGACAGCAGGCACCCCACCCCCACCCCAAGGCCTAGATGTCTTCACTGGAAACATGCTGAAGTGAGGATGTTGGAACCTGGATGAAAAGGTGCCGATTCTTTTGAAACTTGGCTGTATCTAGATTAAATTTTCAGTGGGTATTCGGCCTCTATTTGCACAAGGGAGAAGCAAGGTCCATACAGGGATTTGGGAGATGAAGGAGCAAGGACCGAGACATTCAAAACCACCCCTATCCTGAAACATCAGGAGAGCTACTCAAAAGCGGAAACTGACAAGAATGATTCAATCACTTGTTTAAATCGATTTATTTGAGTTATTTGTATCTCATCTTCCCATAAAAGCTCAAGGTGTCGATCCAGACATAGTTGCCTTCGAGTGAGTACGTTATTCCTGGTTCGGAAGCAATTGTAAGGACTTTTAATAGGCTTCAAGTGGCAGGCAGTTCAAGTGGGAGGGAGCAAGGGAAGAAATGAGATTTTACTACATATTATGTCTTTTTAATTTGTAACTCACATTTAGCCACAAGGAAAAGGCAGGGTATAAATATTTTACTGAATAAATAAACTGTCCCCTTTCCAAGTGACGTCCCCTGTTTTCTTTGGGGACAATTTCTAATTTCTCATTCCTTCTGTTTTGACCTCAAAATCCCAGTTGCCATTTTGATCCTCTTTCGTCCACAAATTGAACCCGTGATTCTTGTTTCTTTCATGCCATTCTGTTCCTTCATGCTACATTTCCCTCATAAAAAATACATATTTTTCACTGTTATTTGAGCATCAATAAGCCAGCATCATACCTTAAAGGTATATTGGACATATAAATCACACACATTTATTTCTTTTATTAAAATATTTATACCCCGCTTTTCCCTTGTGGCTCAAGACTGCATGTGTAGACATACATATAAAAAAACTCATACACAACACAAACAAATCCACAGGAACAACAGCCGAAATACAAGAGCAGAAGTGGCTGACAAACCCAACAAGAAACCAAAGGGGACATTTGTTCATTCCTGCTTTTCTAGAGCCAGCGTGGTATAGTGGTTAAGAGCAGGTGGATTCTAATCTGGAGAACCGGGTTTGATTCCCTACTCCTCCACCTGAGTGACGGAGGCTTATCTGGTGAACTAGATGCGTTTCTGCACTCCTACATTCCTGCTGGGTGACCTTGGGTTAGTCCAAACGTTCTGAGCCCCACCTACCTCACAAGGTGTGGGGAGAGGAAGGGAAAGGAGCTCGTAAGCCACCTTGAGCCTCCTTGCAGGAGAGAAAGGTGGAGTATAAATCCAAACACCCCTTCTTCTATACCAGGGGTAGGGAACCTGCGGCTCTCCAGATGTTCAGGAACTACAATTCCCATCAGCCCCTACCAGCATGGCCAATTGATGGGAATTGTAGTTCCTGAACATCTGGAGAGCCGCAGGTTCCCTACCCCTGTTCTATACTGTCCCTAGCAAACTATCAGCAACTGTTTTGTCCCCTCTTTATACATCTTGGTGGTTGCCTTGTTCAAGCTACTAGTGTGAGTTTCTAGAGTCGGCTTTCCAGGGCTCAAATTCTTTTCTAGGGTCTCTAGGAATTAATCCTGTATGTGGTAAGGTTATCAGCCTCAATTTGAGGCCTGTGGGTCTTTCAGAATTACAACTTCTCTCCAGACTGTGGAAATCAGTTCCTCTGGGTTAAAAAACTGGCAGTTTTGGAGAACTAAATTTGGCCAGTTTAACCTATTCCTACTCCTCTCGACATGCACTTGGTGTCATCTCCAATAGAGATTTTGGTCTTCAAGTGGAACCTGGGGATCCTCTGGAATTACAGCTCCTCTCCAGACTGCAGAGGTCAGTTCCTCTGGGAAAATGGATGCTTTGGAGGGCAGACTCTATGGCATTCAGTGGCGGAGCTACAAGGGGACGTGGGGTGCGCTGTGCACCAGGCGCATGCCTGGGGCATGGAAAATCGCCCCCAGGCCCCCTGCCTCCCCCCATGGCACCCTCCGTGGGATTTCACTCTCTTTCCTGATACTTTGTTTAGTTCCTTTCCTTTTCCTAGAACGTTTTCAGGCTGAAAAAAAAGGCCTGTTCACAGTACAGGCTACAAACGGCCTGAGGAACTACAGTTCCCAGGAGACCTTGGGGCTCACAAGGTCTCCTGGGAAGTATAGTTCCCATCAGGCCGTTTTAAGCCTGAACTGTGAACAGGCCTTTTTTCAACCTGAAAACATTCTAGGAAAAGGAAAGGAACTAAGGTAAGTGTGGGAAGGGGGGATGCCATGGGGGGGTGCAGCGGGGGGCCATGGGGGTGGAAAATATAGACTGCGCACGGGGCGCAGTTTGGCCCAGCTACCCTACTGTGGTTTCTGGAAACCCTACTCCTCCATTTCCCCTCTGGTTGCAAGAGGAATAATACAGACAAAATGCTGGCCAGTGAAGGAACGTGAGTAGAATACACCCATTTGGAAGCTTCATTGCTAATTGTAGAGGGAATGAATGCAAAACGGAGAATCCCAGAGGGGGTGGCAGGTGATTGGTGGAAAGCTGGGAAGCAGATGGCCTCTTACAGCCTCTGGCTAAGGTGTATAATATCTCTGACACTGCCATAGGCCTTTCTTACACATGCTGTCATAACGCACTGTAGTCTCTAAACAACCCTTCAATTATTTCCCTTGCACTCCATTTCAGAATAATACTGTCTTAAGCCGATCACTCGACACTAGCATTGATTTCTGTATTGATTTTGTCCTTCCAGGACTTCACTGAAGTGGACACCATTTGGTGAGAATGCCCTTTCATGTTTTCCTTTCTAATAAAGATTAATTTCACTTTTTCCTTTTCAGATTCTGGTCTAAGCACAAGCAAAAGGTTTGAAAGTGGTACTTGCATTCTCTAGAGCAGGAATTGCAACTTGAGGAACTTTAAACACCTGTCATCGTCATCCTCAGCTTTACCCAATTTTGTTTAAAACCCTCTTCCATCTTCCTCTGCTCATGAGGGTGGGGAATTGGGAGGGGACTCACTAATGCAAAAACCTAGGGCCTCTCTTCATCTAGGACCGTGGTGGCGAACCTTTGGCACTCCAGATGCTATGGACTACAATTCCCATCAGCCCCTGCCAGCATGGCTAATTGGGCCATGCTGGCAGGGGGCTGATGGGAATTTTCGTAGTCCATAACATCTGAGTGCCAAAGGTTCTACCACTGATCTAGGTTATAGCAAACCTTGAGACGCTTTGATGTTATGGACTACAATTCCCATCAGCCCCTGCCAGCATGGCTAATTGGCCATGCTGGCAGAGGTTGATGGGAACTGTAGTCCACAACATCTGGAGTGCCAAAGGTTCGCCACCACGGATCTAGGATCTTGCACTATTGACATGTAGGATACAAACAGGAGAGAAGCGGCTTGTTTCTAAAGTGGGCAGTGATGAGGAAGTGCGTAAGAATCTCCCTCCAGGAAATGCATCAGCACATGCATTCCTTCCCCTTCTCTGAGGCCCTTTCCTCATGGGCCAATTAAACCAGGATAACGCCGGTTAAAAAATGCGGGTTGGGGGGGGGGAACTTTACACGGATCCCAATCCCACGTAGACCACCCGCATTTTCCTCCCAACCTGGGTTTTTCTGAGAATTGCAATGCGTGTGATTCTTTTGTTTTAACACTTTCTAGATTCTCTTGTTTTAATGTGTCTCAGAGCCAATGCTAGAAGAAGAAGAAGAGTTTGGTGGGGCTGAGAGAGTTCGAAGCTGTGACTAGCCCAAGGTCACCCAGCTGGCATGTGTGGGAGTGCACAGGCTAATCTGGAAATTCTAGATAAGCTCCACAGCTCAGGGCGGCAGAGCTGGGAATCAAACCAGTTTCCTCCAGATTAGATACACGAGCTCTTAACCTCCCACGCCACTGCTGCAATTGCATTAAAACAAGAGAATCACAAAAAACCTTTCCCGGCTCCCATCTGCGGAGTGTGATTCTTTTGTTTTAACATGCCTTGTGATTCTCTTGTTTTAATGTGTCTTGCAGCCACATTAGAAGAAGAAGAAGAGTTTGGTGGGGCTGAGAGAGCTCCGAGAAGCTGTGACTAGCTCAAGGTCACCCAGCTGGCACATGTGGGAGTGTACAGGCTAATCTGAATTCCCCAGAAAAGCCTCCACAGCTCAGGTGGCAGAGCTGGGAATCAAACCCGATTCCTCTAGATTAGATACACGAGCTCTTAACCTCCTACGCCACTGCTGCAATTGCATTAAAACAAGAGCATCACAAAAAAAACCTTTCCCAGCTCCCATCTGCGGAGACACAAAGGGGAAACGGGCCGTATCATGGCCTGAGGGGGGGGGCGGGGTTGATGATGCCTGCCTATGAAGCTGGCAGGGAAGAAAAATGTCCACGGGACGAAGGGACCGGGGAAAGGGCGGGTTCATGTAACCTGCCTTTCCCCCACTTTTACTGGCCCGTGCAGAAAGGGCCTGACCTAAGCCAGTTCCTTAGCATAGTTCAAAGGCAATAAACAGGGCTAGAAGAGATGGGTTATTGCTAGTGCAGTCCTAAACACAGTTACTCCTTCTTAGGCTCACTGACCTCTGGGAACTTAGAAGGCTATAACTCTGTTCAAGATCGCAGCGTAAGGATCCCGGCAAGCCGAACATCCATCTGTTACAACTTTGTCTAAACCCTATTAAACACACACACACACACCCCTTCTGTCTTCACCTAAGAGGCAAAGCATTGCATTTTAGAACGAAGGAGAGGCCTAGAAAAATAAAACCCTTTACAAGCAACAATAAAGCAGAGAGGGAAGGAGGGGATCCCATTAAGATTAATGCTTTTGCGGCTTGCTGTTCTCCTTCCAGATGGCTCCTCCATTTCCATAAACCCATCAGTTTTACTCCTGGCCTCGCTTAATTTGGAAAGAGCCGATCGTAGCTTAGCACGTTCCCCTGCAAACCTTGCGATTCCTTTTATTGTTAACGAGCACTCGAAAAGCTTTCCTAACGTGCGTTTCGGAATTGCTTAAGAGGGTCGTTAACGGCGGAAACCCGAATCCCTCCCCGATAGTCATGACAGTGTTCCTACCTTTGACCCTATATTGGCATCCGCTAAGCTTCCTATGTCCTTTCCCTGACCCGCTCGGAGGGCGGAGGGACGGTGGAATTGCACAGCCAACTTGTACTTGCCTTGTAATGATAATATTTTATTAGCATGCTTCGGAGAGCGTTTGGGGCTCTTGTTCGGATTTATTCGTCAATTATTTAGTTTCTGAAATGGCTTTTGCCTCCCTTTCTATGTCTCCGCACCAGCTATGTTAAGTCACAGTTTGCCTCGATGTGACTCCAGTGTGAAACATTGGAGGGCAGTAGGCTGTCTTTTTTTATGTGACTTGTAGGGTTGCCAGCCTCCAGTGGTGGCTGGGGATCTCCTGGGATTAACCATTCATCTCCAGGTGACAGAGATCAGGTTGCCCTGGAGAAAATAGCTGCTTTGGAAGGTGGGCTATGACCTGCCCTCCTCAGGCTTCACCACCACCACCACCTCAATCTCCAGGTATTTCCCAACCCAGAACTGGCAACCCTAGCTAGAGGAAGAGGAAGAGGAAGAGGAAGAGGAAGAGGAAGAGGAAGAGGAAGAGGAAGAGGAGGAGAGGAAGAGGAAGAAGAGGAGGAAGAGGAGGAGAGGAAGAGGAAGAGGAAGAGGAAGAAGAGGAGGAAGAGGAGGAGGAGGAGGAGGAGGAGGAGGAGGAGGAGGCGGCGGCGGCGGCGGCGGCAGAGGCAACAGAAGAGGAGGAGGAGGAGTTTGGATTTATATCCCCCCCTTTCTATCCTGTAAGGAGACTCAAGGTGGCTTACAAGCTCCTTTCCCTTCCTCTCCCCACAACAGACACCCTGTGAGGTAGGTGGGGCTGAGAGAGCTCCAAAGAACTGTTACTAGCCCAAGGTCACCCAGCTGGCATGTTCTGGAGTGTACAAGCTAATCTGAATTCCCCAGATAAGCCTCCACGGCTCAGGTGGCAACAGCAGGGAATCAAACCCAGTTCCTGCAGATGAGAGTACACCTGCTCTTAACCACTACGCCACTGCTACTTCTATGGGGGATTTGGGCTTTTTATTAAAAAAAACCTTTTACATTTTAGGGCTTTTTGCACCATGGGATCCTCACCCACTCGACAGCTCTGGGCTGCAACTCCTTCAAGGAAGCCGCAGCCTTTAGTTTGCAAGACCTGTGTACCGTACACTGTGTACCGTACACTGTCCTCTGCCTTGAGGCAGGACAACATCTTCTGGAGACAAGGGTACGGTGAATAAAATTGGCACGACCTGAGCAAGGCTGTTAATAATAGCACACTTGGGAGCTTATTAATTCATAGGGGCGCCACAAGTCGGAAGTGGCTTGATACCACTTAATACACACACGCTGGTGAATGAGGATTTCTTTGGACTGTACACATTCTTCAAGGCCTGGACTTCTGTACCATTCACTCCTTACCAATCTTGCTTTCCATGTCCCGGGACACTGAAAGGCTTGATACAGGTTGTCAAGTTAGGATCAGTCCCTGCACTCTCAGAGATGTTCCACGCTCCCTGTACAGTGTTGGGATTTGTTTTGTTTTGCCTCTTTGGCTTTTTTGTTTCACAGCCTCCGGCGATGCCTCCTTTTCTACATTCCATTCCGAGCTCAAAGGGAATACTTAAATGCTTGTTACTTTCCATTACAGTGGGGAAAAAAAACGCATCGTGCTAAGCTTTGCCTTATAAAATGCAACTCTCCGGCATCTTGGGGAAGTCAATCAGCACGAGGGTCAGGAGGTTTCGCAGCAAAATGCGATGCCAATTTGCCTGTATTAAATCCACCCCCTCCCTGCTTTCCTAGCAGATGGTGTTTTGTGCCAAGTCAGATCTGTTGGAAATGAAGGACTGTACGCTGTTTCCTGCCTCAGAGACAGAGGAGGTCTTACCAGTAAGTCAGATAGCTAGAGAGAATCAAGACACCTTTTCTCTATCATGCTGACACACGATCCCTTTGATGTGTAGAATGCTGATACTCTTAGGGACTTCCTTCCTTCCTTTCCACACAATTCCTCTACTTCTCCATCTTGCACCGTGTGCAGTGGACGCAGACTGCATCCATCACCATCCAGCCAGATAGATTAGAATAGAGAACCTATCTCTCCGCTTTTCTGTCCACAATGGAGTTCACTAATAAAGACTCCTCTTATTAGTTAGAACAGTGATGGCGAACCTATGGCACGGGTGCCAGAGGTGGCACTCAGAGCCCTCTCTGTGGGCACGCGCAAACAGAGTCTCCCCCTCCACACACACACATCTAGGCTGGCCTGGGCCGCTGGGCTCAATTATTAGCATTAAACCTAAGACCTAGTTTTGGGGAAGCAGTGTAGGTAACCCTGTTAAGCGCTGTTAAACCCCACTGATTTTCATGCGAAGAACTAAAGTGCCGCGATCCTTTACCTGGGAGAAAGCTCAGCTTGCTGGCAATGGGCTTGTTTCCTGAGTAAACCTCCTAGGGTTGTGACTCACCCACTGGAAGAGTTGCACGGTTGCTTCCTGCAAAGCCATCGACTACCACCTCCAAGCTTACTCTGAGTAATGCACTCCTCGAGCCAACCGCTTTTCTAAATAGAAAACCTCAGTATTCAGGTTAAATTGCAGCGTTGGCACTCTACATAAAATCAGTGGGTTTTGGGTTGCAATTTGGGCCCTCAGTCTCGAAAAGGTTCGCCATCGCTGAGTTAGAAACCCATGAAGGCCGAGCTTTTCTTTGTGCCAATGCCATCACACATGCTTGGGTCGCCCAGCCAGCCGGCCTCCATGCACTCTGCTTATAATGCAAAGGTATCTCTCGCCAGAGAGGCCACCAACAAGATCATGGTTCAGCGCTATTCCTGTGTTCATAGGTCTTCCCCAATTCTGCTTCTGGAGATTCTTTAAGCAAAGGTGCCAAGAACTGAACTTGGCATGTGCTCTGCCACTGAGTCACACTCCCCTGAAACAAAAATCGCACAGTCACTGAAGCCAGAATCAACATGTGCATTGTCAAGTGTTTTAATCGCCTCTTGGGAATCTTCCTTCTCAGTTAATTTGCATTAACCACCGGGAAAGACTGTTGCGCAGCTAGAATCCATCCAGGCAAAATACAAAAACGGGAACAACATCTGTGTAATAACTTTTATTAGGATGAGCCAAATGGGTACAAAACCCTGCAAGCTTTGGAGCTCAACAGAGCTCCTCGGGCTGAATGATCTAAAATTTAAAAAGTATAGTGGAAGACCATGGTCTGGATCTCACAAGCATTCTCTGTCAGAAGCAAAAAGGCAGTTCTGTAATTTCTACATTGTTCAATGTGCGATATTGATGCTTTTACTTTGTGTCACCTTTGTTCCACATCTTTACTTGATTTTAATTTCTGCAGTCTTAATCCTATTTCATTTATTTATTCGTTTGTTCATTTGACCTCTAACCCACTGTCCCCTGCCACAGCAGGCTCAGAGTAGCTAACAGTAATATTCAGTGTCAATAAAAATCAACATACTATAAATAAACAACAAAATCTGGAGCCTTAAACATACAAACCCATGAAGGAGGACCAATTAAAATTTCAATGCCCTTCACACAACCCCCATCAGATAATGCCAATGATGATAATACAGGAAGAGAAGGAGAGGGGAGGGAGGCCAGCTAAGATGGATAAAACTGTTGCTGCCCTCAATTAAAAGCCTGGCAAAACAACTCCATCTTATATGTCCTGCGGAACTGTGACGAGTCCTGCAGGGTCCAGGTCTCATTTGGCAGAGCATTCCACCGGGCCAGCCAAAAAGGCTCTGGCTCTGGTTCCAGGACAGCCAGACTCTTTCCGAGCCAGGGACCTCCAGTAAGTTGTTATTGGCAGAGTGTGACGCTCTGTGGGAGCCGGTATGGTGTAGTGGTTAAGAGCAAGTGGATTCTAATCTGGAGAACCGGATTTGATTCCCCACTCTTCCACCTGAGTGGCAGAGGCTTATCCGGTGAACCAGATGTGTTTCCACACTCTTACATTCCTGCTGGGTGACCTTGGGCTAGTCACAGTTCTTCAGAGCTCTCTCAGCCCCACCTACCTCACAAGGTGTCTGTTGTGGGGAGAGGAAGGGAAAAGGAGCTTGTAAATCACCTTGAGTCTCCTTACAGGAGAGAAAGATGGAATATAAATCCAAACTACTACTACTCCTCTTCTTCTTGAAGGGAGAGACAGCCTCACCTCCTATTCAGTGCGTGGACTTTTACTATTATCTACCTTGAATCTCAGTGGGGAAGGAGAACTATAAATAACATACATGAATGAATGAATGAATGAATGAATGAATGAATGAATGAATGAATGAATGAATGGATGAATGAATGAATGAATGGATGGATGGATGGATGGATGGATGGATGGATGGATGGATGGATGGATGGATGGATGGATGGATGGATGGATGGATGGATGGATGGATGGATGGATGGATGGATGGATGGATGGATGGATGGATGGATGGATGGATGGATGGATGGATGGATGGATGGATGAAATCAGCATCAAGTTTTTTGGGCTCTGGGGAGCTGCTTTCTGAACCAGCCCCAAGTCCCCTGTACTAAGAGATGGGAGACCCAAGCTCAAAACCCCACTTGAGCAATGGGAGCTCACTAGGGGACCGTGGGTGAGTCTCTTTCTCAATCCTGCTGCCTTCACCTGTAAAGCCTTGTTTCAATTTCCCTTCTCCCTTGTGTCATTCAGACTCACAACACTTCATTTTTGGCATGTTTACGTTTTCTCACATCATACTCCTGCTATAAAACCTACACCTTTTTTTGCTACATCTACCGTGCATGAATAAATCCGCATCACAGATATAAACGATGCACTCTGCATGTAAAATACCACGCTGGCCATTTCCAAACCCCATATAAAAATCCCTTTATATTAACTTCGGTATTTATTGGCTCTTTTCCAAGTGCCATGCTCCCGACATGCATATGCAACACAAACAAATCAACAAAGCCAATGGTACCGAAACGGGAAACGGATGACAAAATAATGAACGTGCATAAAAGAAACAAAAAAATGGGATTCCATTCATCCCTAGTACAAAATCTGTCACATTTCCTCGTAAAGCAATCTCTTTACACTGTGTGTGTGAACTCCAAAGACGTTCTCCAAAAAACCCTCTACTGTTTTACACCAATAAGGGGAGGAATTCTGTGCAAGAAAGATTGAGCTGGCAGGTGACAGGTTCTGCTGAGCCAGGAGACTCATCCATCCTGGCTGTCTCTTTGCCCAAGCATTTCCACATAGTGCCAGTCCCCATTGTGAGAGCTGCTGGCATTAGAATAATAGAATTCCAGAAGTCGCTTTGCAAAAGTAAATGTAAGTTGAATAGCCTCGGGGTTTTGCAAAATCATTAAACTTGTGTCTGGCTTCCCAAGGTATCCATTATCGTGGGTGGCTAAATGGCCCATCTAAAGAAGAAGGAAAAAAAAACATGGAGGGGAGATTTTAAGTCCGCCTGCCGATCTCCCCAGATAGCTTTAATGGAACAGTCTGCAAATTGATTGTGAGATTAGGAAGGGGCTTCTGATAGTTAATTGATTTTAAATTTGGAAAGAACCTCAGCTTAACGATGAAAAACGGCCACTTGCATTCTTACTAATGTGCTAATTTTAAAAAAATTCTGTACATTATTCTGGGGAGATTCTGTAAATTATTCTGGGAGGCCCGGGAAGATGATGGATCTGTATCGTGTTTCGCAATCGCAGGAGCAATTAAAAGGAGGGAGGAGGGAATCGCAGCGTGCCTCCTCTGAGTTACTGTATCAGGCCTCCTAAGTGACTTTCAGGAGATTAAAGGTTGCTAATTTCTTTAGCTGCAGCTCTGCTGGCGCTTGCCTAGAAACGCCAACCACAGTTGATGTGCTTCTGGAACGTCAATGGGGACCCTTTGACTTTGCTAAATTGGACCAAAGAGTCAAGAATCACCACCCACTGTTCTGTTCCCAGCAGTGGCCCCAGCAGTCGCAGGAGAGTTGGGACGAGCTGATATATGGGGACTCTGGCATTACTGCAGAAACAACCCGGAGACAGCCACTGTTGCTAGTCTGCCTTCCATTGCAGATTCACTTTATTTAGACTGTTGCAAGAGAGCCAGCATGGTGTAGTGGTTAAGAGCAGTTGGATTCTAATCTGGGGAACTGGTTTGATTCCCCACTCAAAGTGGATTGAAAGTGCATTATTCTGCATGTGCAGAAGGGACCTCACTTTGTGCTTACATGATGAACTTAGCTGGGTTCAGAAAGTGACAGCGCTTGCAATTTACTGAGTGAGGGGCAACAGTGGTCCCAGAGATCCACCGATGCTTACTTTTGTGGGAACGTTGGAGGTGCCTATCCTACCTCACAGGGTTGGTTTGAGAAGAAAAATAGAGGAGAGGAGAAATGATATGAGCCACTTTAGGTCCCCGCTGGTATACATGAAATAAATAATAAAATGATGAATGATAATAGGAATAATAATCAATGAGCTTTCACACTCTGTCTCTTGAAGATTGTGGGGAACTTGTCCAGAAGACACATCCCAAATAAATAACTTTTGCATCGGCACTGCTAAAATGAAGAAGAGTTAATTTTTTATACCCTTGTTTTTCTCTATCTTGAAGGCTCACGATTGCCTTCCCTTCCCCTCCCACCTGAGTGGCAGAGGCTTATCTGGGGAAACAGATGTGTTTCCGCACTCCTACGTTGCTGCTGGGTGACCCTGGGCTAGTCACAGTTCTCTCCGAACTCTCTCAGCCCCCCCCCCCCCCGCCTCACAAGGTATCTGTTGTGGGGAGAGGAAGGAAAGGAGCTTGTCAGCCACCTCGAGTCTCTTTATAGGAGAGAAAGTTTGGATATAAATCCAAACTCCTCCTCTTCTTCACCGTGAGGAAGTGAGAAAGTCCCATCCTGCTGTTGGAAATCCCTTCCACTTGACCCAACACAATACTTCTAGGCCTGCATATGGTGTGCAAGAAGCATTTCCCCCATTTTTTTCCACCCTACTTGGGTGCCTCCAGAGTAGGACTGTGGACACTGGTGGACCTAATGTGGCAGCAGACCATTTGCATGTGAGGTGAGAGAATTCTCAGAGCCACTGTCAAGGCTCAAGATGACACAAGAATTCCCGGCAAACCCTCCACCCATCCTGCTCCCATTTCTTATCAAAGGGGCCTGGTCAGAAGGCACCTGCTGTACCTACCTTACTGAAGCTAAGAAGACAATGACTTTGAGTTTATACCCTATCTTTCTCTCCTGTAATGAGTTTCAAGGTGGCTTACAATCACCTCCCTCTTCTTCTCCCACAACAGATACCTTGTGAGGTGTAAGTGTGGCTGAGAGAGTTCTAAGAGAACTGAGACTAGTCCAAGGTCACCCATTAGGGCTTCATGTGGAGGGGCAGGGAAACACAATCCACACCAGAATAGAGTCCACCACTAATATGGAGGAGTGGGGAATCAAACCCAGTTCTCCAGAGTCCATTGCTCATAACCAGTACACCATGCTGGCTCTCTTGGTCTAAGCTGGTTCCATCAAAACCTGAATGGGAGACTTCATGAGAACCTTCCATGGGCTTCACAATGGAATAAAGGCAGGGTCTGTGGAATCAACAAACAGCAAATGACACAGCCTTGCCCTGTGGATAGAAACAACTGGAAGACTCTTCTGCATCTTTGAAAGAAAGGTCTTATCAGGGATCTTTCCATTCCCATGCCTCTCTCTCTCCCAAGCAAAGGGCACTTCCAACATGGTGTAAAGATCTCAATCATGTCAAAGGATTGCAAGGTGGGTCACCATTTCTAAAGATTTGGTAAATTAAGTTTGTATTGTATATTTTATCCGCTACTTCCCTCAAAGGAGTCCAGAGCAGCATACATGTTTGTTTGTTTCTTCCTTTGCTGTCCTCACAACAACTCTGGGAGGCTGGCTAGGTTGGAAGAGAGCAGCTGGCCCATGGTCACTTGGTGAGCATCAGAAATTTGAAGATGGATCTCACAGACCTCATGAATACATGAAACGCACCATTCTGTACCATACTATTGGTCTGGCATTACTATTATCTACTCTGACTGGCAGAGGAACTCCAGGGTCACAGAATGAGGTCTTCACATCGCCCGACCATCAGATACTTTTTTAAAAGAGTTACAGGCAGTGGTGGGATTCAAATAATTTAACAACTGGCTTTGGCGGGTGGGATTCAAAATCATTTAACAACTGGTTGTTTACAAGCACCATTTTAACAACCGGGTTCTGCCGAAGTGGTGCAAACCCGGCTGAATGCCACCACTGGTTACGGGAATTGAATTTGGGGCCTCCCATGGGTCGAGCAGCTACTCAACTGCTAAGCCACGGTCTCTCCCCACCTAGTCAGTCAAACACTCCAATCTCTGCTGGTGCCGGCTGTCCTACTCATCCTACATGAAATATCAAGCACTACCCAGTTAAGCATTTGTCCTTTATCCAAAATACCTTATATAAATAACTCCTAGCCCATCAAAACAATTCAGCTAGCAGGTGCAATTACAGGCAAAATTTGTGCACATCGGGCTATAGTGTTTTCAAAAGAACAGAGTATAAATTAATTTTTTAAAGAAACCTGAACAAGCTTTTAGGTAAAATTTCCACAGAAATTACCAGTGAGCAGTTGAGATAGGAACCCTTATAATGGGTTTTCCAAAGAGCTTTAAAGCTCTCTCGCACATAAATCCTGACTATCAAATTGCCCATGTTTAAGATGTTGCTTTCAGTCTATTCTTTAGACCCGCTTTCAAATCAGCAGCAAGATGGGACTCGTCACATTAAATACTCAATCCCAGATCGGATTCAGAAAAGATGCACAATTTGGGTAAGTGCAGAAAATGTCCCAAGTAATTTTCCATTGTTCAGCTTCAAAAATAACTAACAATTTCAGCTAATGTGATATATAGCCAGCCACTGTTTGGAGCATTATACCAAAAAAAAAAAAGATTCATTTAAAAAAACAACAGTCCTGATATGGGCTCATTTTCGGCCATATTTGAGTACCAGCATCAACTGTTCTAAATATAACAAGAGTGTTAGAATTTCAGTGGATCAGGCAACTATAGCACAGTTCCAGTGTTTTAAAATAAGTTTTGTCTGCCCCCCACTGTACGATAGTGGTGCAATCCATGGAACACATAATGTCTTAACTGCCCCAAATAATGGCTAGAAGCTAGGACCAGGCTTTTTGACTCTTCTTCCTGCTAAGTTTAAGGAATACTCTGTTGCTGGGAAGGTTGCATTCCTGCTAAACAACTCTTCTTCTGTGATTTTAAATTCTGTAGCTAGGTTCCTTTTTGGAACTTTGGAATAATACCTGTGGTGGTTTTATGTATGGAACATCTGTCTGGATAATGCTGGTTGTTAAATTGGTTTTATGCCTAATAAAGGTTTTATGTATGTAAATAACTTTTGTGAAGATTAAAAGACTATTTCTCATAGACAGACAGATCTGTCTCATAACTTTGAAGTAATGCAGTTTCACGTGACCTGGAACAATGAAATAAGGCAATGTCCAGTGCTGCAGCTTATTATGATGGGCTTACCCAAAGAATCAAAGATGTATCACGACAGTCTGATCTGGCAAGATATTCAGATTTTCCTCTATGCTATACACAGAAATATATCACTGCCCCTGCTCCTTATTTAACTTATCTGGATAACAAAGATCTAAGGAGAGCTTTTACTCTTGCAAGAAGTGTACATTTACCTTCTGCTGTTTTAGAAGGGAAATATCAAAAGATACCTTACGCTGCAAGGTTATGTTCTTGCTCTCTGAAGTCTGTAGAAACTATAGAGCATATGTTATTAAAGTGTCCCCTTTATGAGGAGGCAAGGAAAAATGCCTGTCACATCTACTACACAAAATGAAATATTGTTCTGATAAAGTGTGTTGTAAAAAACTACTACACGATAAGAAGGAGAATACTACTAAATGTGTACCAGAAGCCTGTCTATTCATTATCAAAAAGAAAAAATGAGCTGAATATGGTATCCCCCCCTTAGATATTTTTATTTTGTTTAGTATTCTTATGCTGTTTGGTGTGTTTACTAAGTATAATGATATATAGAGGGATAGTGCTGGAATAATGGAGAGAGATCTGCATTCTTGTTTTGTTTGTTTGTAGATATTTTGGAGTCTTTGTAATACATCTGGTCATTGACTGTAAATAAAGTCTTCTTCTTCTTCTTCTTCTTCTTCTTACCACTAGACATAAGAACAGTTTTTTTTCCCGAATGCCATCACTCTGTTAAACAAATAATTCCCTCGATAATGTCAAACTATTTATTATATATTTATTATATAATTACTGCACTACTTTTTTCATCATTCCTATTACCCATCTCCTCCCACTTATGACTGTATGACTATAGCCTGTGCTGACATTTCATTTTTTATTTTATGATTTTACATTTTATGTTTTTTTCATTACTACTGGATTGTTTCCTGATGGCTTACTAGGACCTTATATGACAATCATTAAGTGCTGTACCTTATGATTCTTGACAAATGTATTTTTTTTCTTTTATGTACACTGAGAGCCTATGCACCGAGACAAATTCTTGTGTGTCCAATCACACTTGGCCAATAAAGATTCTATTATATTCTATTCTATTCTATTATGATCGGGCCTATGAACGAGGGTTGTCAGCTGTAGGCTGGGAAATTCCTCAAAAATTGGCATATATAATGCCACAAAGACCACCTCCAAAACAACTATTTTTCTCCAGGCAAATTGATCGGTCACTTGAAAACCAGCTGTCATCCCAAGAGAGACTCCTAGGCACCACGTGGAGGTTGGTGACCTTATCTATAAACTCAGTCCAGGTAAAACAGAATCTCTATAAACTGAGTGTTGTTGAAGCTTTAAACTGAAGCACCCGCAGTCAAAGGTGTGGGAGTAGCAGAACATGTTGTTGTTGTTGTTGTTGTTATTTATTATGTTTATAAGCCCTCCCGGCGGGGGCTCAGCCACATTTTCACCCACTGGTACTTTTTTGATAACAACTCAGTCCTGGCTCATAGACCTGCTGCCCTCACAAGCAGTTGTGGTCCCATGAAATCAAAGAAATGATACTAAAATTGGTCAGTTAGTCCATCTACACCCAGACTATCTCCCCTAACTGGCACCGCACTTGTGGGACCTTTAATGCCTTTCCCAGCACTTGTGACCACATATGGTTAAACTTGTGGTCCATGGACTGAACTACAGAGTTCTTCTGAGGAGAAGCTGTCTTGAACATTAATGGAACAGATGTCACAAGCACTGGGCTTTCGGGTTAGTTGTTCCTTCTCATATATGACTCCATATAGGGAGATAGATTTCCATAGTACAGTTATCCCTTCCACCAGAGGTGGGATCCAGCAGGTTCTCACAGGTTCCCCCGAGTGGGTTACTAATTATTTGTGTGGGCCGAGAGGGGGGGGTTACTAATTGGGTCTGCTGTTCCGTTAGAAATTCCATTAGGTACAAAAAAAAATCATAAAGTCCTGTTGTTTCCTATGTGGCTGGTTAGCTTAAGGTAGAAAATGGGAGATAATTCTCCTGTTGGTCTGTTTTAAAAACATGTTTAGTAATATGGTAAAGTTCCTTGTTTAAGGAAAGTATCTTTCTTTTGATTTCTAGGAAACAAAATTAAGTATTTGAAAGTATTAAGTATTTGACAGGCAGTCAGTTAGAGGGAGAAGTAGTCGTTTCTGTCAGCAGTAGGCGATAGGACTTGCTATAATGAGTTTTAAATTAATGGACAGAAAGATACCAGCTGGAAATTAGGAACTTTTTTTACAGTAAGAGTTTTTACAGTAACAGAAATTATTAATGCCCGCCTCTGGAATGCCCAGCCACTAAGCAGTTCCTCACCAGTCCCATTGGCTTAATAGCCACTGTTTGAATCCCACCACCATGGGGAACCTGTTACTAAAATTTTGGATCCCACCACTGCCTTCCACATTGCAACTTTCCCATCATGGCTTTGATATATCATGAGAGCCTTCATGTCTCCCTCAAACTCCTCTTCTCCAGACTGAACATTCCCAAGTCCGTCAGCCTTCCTTCTAGTAGATCTCGTTCTCTGTGTACAAGTTCAGTTTATAAACTTCTCCAGTCAGGAAGATCCACGATAATGAGGTTTTAATCATAGAAGACTAGTTGTGTGGGTTTTTCTAATGGCCCCTGCAGTTCCCATTTAACGCCAGCACCTGATCAAGAGAAGTCATCAGAAAACATCCATGTTTGAGCTCAGACTTAAAAGGTCTCAACAAATGGGCCATATTTTCAATATGAGATTTTGAACAATTGGATCCCAGGGGATCAAAATCCCTGATAATGAAGGGAGGGAGAGTGTATGGGATTTTGCATACAAATTAAATACCGTAGAATACATTCTGTCAAGAAGTCAAGCCAAGTAAAGCTGTTGCCAACTGAAGCAATCAAAATCCTTGGAAACATAGCTTGGAAACGAGAGCATAACAAAATTATTGGAATGTTTACAGGTAATGAAAGCGATCTTGGTGTGACGATCCTGACACTGTCTAAGTAGGGATGAAATACATCTCTTGATACTAAGATTATCAGAAATTCTTGCATGGAAGATATTAACTATCTGACTCCCCTCTGGTGGTTTGGTTTAACACCCTAAGAAGAATTTTTTTGGCGGAGGTTGATTCACACAACAGCATTTAAGGCCCCACCCCATGCTGTTTTAATTTACCCCTCTGTAAGTTGTGTTTGAACAACTACCACAATATCAACTGCTATTTAATATATCAGGGTTGCACAATTCACACAATGTGTTTGTCCCCAGGGATGGTCCACATTACTTCCACTGGTAGAAACATACTGTGTGAATGACCGGGTGCACAGAAAGTAGCGCAGGTATGTCCAAGTTGATGTGTGCTGATCTACATACATTTTGAGGTTCACTTTCAAAATCTTTTTTTTTTATTATTTCATTTATATCCTACCTTTCTCCACAACAGGGCACAAAAGTGGCTTCCATCATTTTCTTCAGCACCATTTTTAACCACATAACAACTCCATGAAGCTGAGATAATATGACTGGCCCACAGTTATCCAGCAACCTTTCATGGCAGAGTTAGGATTTGAACTCAGTTCTACCAAGGCAAGGAGTTATGACAACTGACATTGTAGAAGCTATAATCTGGAGAACTGGGTTTGATTCCCCACCTCCACCTGAGGGTTGAGGCTGATCTGGTGAACCAGATGTGTTTCTGCATTTTTTTCATTCCTGCTGGGTGACCTTGGACTAGTCACTAGCCACAATTCTCTCATAACTCTCTCAGCTGCACCTACCTCACAAGGTGTCTGCTGTGGGGAGAGGAAAGGAGCTTGTAAGCCACTTGAGTCTCCTTACAGGACAGAAAGGTGGGTATAAATCCAAACTCCTCTTCTTCCATAATGAGGGAGAATCCACTGAGCAAGCCCAATTTCTGACCTAGACCAACCAGCTACTTTTCCCACAATGACAAGACAGTTAAAAAGGGCAGATGGGCCAACCTAAAAGGCACAGGTACCAAGTGAAGAATAGACGTGCTCCATTTTCATCTTGCAAATGTCACATACCACACTCACACCCACAGGTTATGTTACAAAACCTTCCACAGAGACACTTTGCGTGAACTTACGCTGTTATCGCGTTAAGATTACAAGATCAGTTAACTTGTCTAGCCGAAATGAGCTTTTAGATTATTCAGTGCTGGATCACCACATTTCCAAGCAATTAGCTGAAAAGGAGTTCTTCCATTTGCAGCAATCTCGGAAGAGTGCATTGATAAATCCATTGTTCCTTTCAAAAAGTTATTCATTGCCATCAGAGCTGGAACACAAAAGAATATCTAAGCACTTCCAAAATATCTGAGCACTTCATCCTTACCGAAGCTGCTGCAGCTGCCTCAGCTTCTAAGAATAAGGAAAAGAGATTAAGGGCATTGTTAAACTTCACCACTTAGAGAAATTAAACACTGAAAGATCTGGAAGAGATAATGAACTGCTTTTAGGCGTAAAGGTTTTATCAGCTTCCAGGTCCCTTCCGCACAGGCGGAATAATGCACTTTCAATCCACATTCACGATTGTTTGCAAATGGATTTTGCTATTCCGCATAGCTGCAAAGTGCATCGGAAGTGGATTGAAAGTTCTTTATTCTGCATGTGTGGGAGAAGCCCAGAATGCCCTCCCCATAACAGTTCATTTGGTGCTAAATTTGGGCTTTTCCTTTTCCCAGGCCTTTCCCACTTAGCTTGTATTTCAGTCCTAGAATTATATTGCTTTTTCGACGCTCTTGTTTCTTGCTGATGCTTATAGCTCATCCGTTATTAATCCGCTACCCTCAGTGTGTACAGCACTTGGCAGACTACTCGACAAAGTTTACAATCCACACTTTAACAGAGCGGGGGGGGGGGGGGACCTCCAGGGATCGTGCTCCTGGTTTTTTAAGCTCACAAAGGTGATTTACTGTATTCATTCAATTGGTTTTATATTCTCTTTTAATCATAGGCTGCCTCAAGAACCCTCTCGAAGGACACACCGGGTGTGATATAGAACTATTGTGAATATACAGTCTGCACTTGACTATCTTATACTTGATCTGTGACTGGAGGCAGCTCTTCCGAGTCTTGGGCTGAGGTCTTTCCATCACCTGCTGCCAGGTCTTTTGAACTGGAGATGCCTAGGACCTCCTGCATGCTAAGCAGATGTTTTATCACTGTACCACAGCCCCACCTCAAATTAAGAAAAAATCATTGTATTCCTTTTTTACTCGTTGACTATTTGTTTTATTCTGGAAACGGAAACACCTCACTCATATAACCACCAGGGCTAAAAGGGCTTCAGGAAAAGATGCGTCTTTTTGAAGAAGAGAAGAGTTTTGGATTTATATCCCCTTTCTCTCCTGTAAGGAGACACAAAGGAGCTTACAATCTCCTTTCCTTTCCCCACACAACAAACCCCCTGTGAGCTGGGAGGGGAAGAGAGAGCTCCAAAGAACTGTGACTAGCTCAAGGTCAGCCAGCTGGCATGTGCTGGAGTGCACAAGCTAATTTGTTTCCCCAAATAAGCCTCCACAGCTCAAGTGGCAGAGCAGGAGATCAAATCCGGTTCTCCAGATTAGAATGTACCTGCTCTTAATCACTACATCACGCTGGCTCTTAGGGCTCATAGATTATGATGTGGAAAACAAGAAAGTATCCTGTTGGCCTATTATCAGATTACCTCTTTATTCCTTTTAGAAATTGTTTCTGTACCATATCCTGGCTCTCCCACTTTGCTGCCCCAGGATGTTAGAATTCAGTCACTTAGCAAAAGCAATTTCACTTTCCAAAGTCAGTTCAGTATGGCTTTTTGTAGCAGCCAGATCAAATGAAGGTTTCCCCAATGTTGCTCCTCAGCTGGCACCATTGCTTGCCCTGTGAGATTCTTTTCTTCCCAATTGATGTGTATTTTCACAGCTCAAAGCCGCTTCGGTACACATAGTTCTAGGGGTGAAATTGAAGCTCCCTAAAGCAGCAGTTAGATCTTGATCCCGTCTTCCTTCAGTCCTCACAACTTTGCAAGATAGTTTGAGTCACTGTCAACAATTACCTAGTGAGTTTCATGGCTCTGCTGGGAGTGTGACACTTCTTCTCATGCCTCCTTCCTTTCATTATCCTATGCAATCTTTGCTCCGCCTTCTCACAGTACTTGAGCATTGTGAAAAGATACTTGATTGTGAGAAGACAGCATGAGTGGATGCAGAACACTCTCCCTCCAGCTGTCCGGGCCCTGCGGGACCTTGGTGATTTCCGCAGGGCCTGTAAGACTGAGTTGTTCCACCGGGCCTTTGGAGAGACCAGCCGCTGAGTTGTGCCCCCCCCCCCCCCCGCAGGTCATGGGTCCCCAATATCATCGGGACCCATTATTGAGACCTACAGGTCCTAATACCATCAGGACCCATTACCTCTCCCTCCTCCTTCTAGGAGGATTAGGTTTAGGTGGGATGCCATCTTAAGATACAACTTAATTCCGGAATTCCGGAATTCCGGATCATCTTCAAGGTGCTGGTATTGACCTTTAAGGCCTTACGCGGCCTGGGACCATCGGATCTAGGACCGCATCACCCCATATGTCTCCGCACGGGCCTCTTCGACCAGTTGAGGCCAATCTACTGGTGGTCCCTGGCCCTCGGTGATAATAATGGCTGGCCTCCACATCGGCCAGAGCCTTTACTGGCTCTGGCCCCGCCTGGTGGGAACGCTCTCCCTCCAACTGTCCGGCCCCGCGGGACCTCGGTGAGTTCACTTGCAGGGCCTGTAAGACGGAGCTGTTCCACCGGGCCTCGGAGGCACCGGGTCGCTGATGGTGCCCCCCTCCTCCGCCCCTGATATCGGGTCAGATGTCATCTTAGGACTTCGCCACTCCTCCCTCTTGGAAGGGGAGGGAATTTTTAGACTGGAACATGGGATTCCCAGGGAGGGAGGGAACTAAAATGGTAGATTGCTGAACGCCACCTATCTTATTGTAACTTATTATATTTATTAGAAATGTTTTTATGTTTTCGCTGCTTTTAAATGTTTTAACTGCTTACATTGTCGCCTTCTATGCTGTGCACCGCCCAGAGCCCTTCGGGGATGGGGCAGTATAAAAGCTCAATAAATAATAAAAAATAATAACTGCTGTTTTTATTATATTTATAGAAGTTTGATTATGATGATCTTATACACGGTTTTTATGTTGTACACCGCCCAGAGCCCTCCGGGGATGGGGCGGTATATTAAATTATTATTATTATTATTATTATTATTATTATTATTATTATTATTATTATTATTATTATTATTATTATTATTATTATTATTATAGCAACTATAGCCTGAGAAATGCCACGGGAAGGGGGTTGCGCTTGTAATTCACACCTTTGGCCACTGGAGGGCAGCAGCAGCAGCAGCATCCCCAGCGGCTCCCCTGCCCAAAGAGGCTCGGACACGCCACAACCTCGACGTGGGGCCTCATGCGAAGGTAGCGCCGTAAGAGGGGCTCTTGGCTCCATTGTCCAAACGGGCTGCCAGCTCAAAGAGGTTTGGGAAGATAGCGGAATCCCCCCATGACATCCACGTGTGGTCTCCTGCGAAGGCAGCGGTCAGCGTGGCGTGGTCCAGAGGAGGGACGGGGGGCGCTCTCTCGAGCACTGTGTGGCAGATTCTCCTCAGCTGCGGCACCCGATCAGGGCGGGGGGGGGGGGGGGGGGGATCCCGGGGGAGCCAGGCCAAGGGGGGGGGCTAAAGGCACCAATGACCTGGTGCAAAAAAAGTGTTTTGGGGTCGTGGTGGGGTGGCTGCCCATGGGGTGGGGCATCCAACTCAGGTTTTGCCCAGGGCTACAGTTTGCCTCCTTAAGCCCCTGCATTGCACATGTATAGCATTAAACATGGAAAGGAAGGAAGCGGGCAAGATGAACCCACCGTTGTGACATCATGGCCCATGGAACGCTCGCCGCTAATACGCATGCGCTATCGCCCAGCTGCCCGCGAGATGCCCGGATGTAAAGGACTCGCGGCGGCCCGAGTCGTAGAGAAGTTAATGAAGGGCTGGAGAGAAGGAAGTGGGCGGGACCACGGGTGGGATGAACCGAGCGCTGTGGCGCCACGCCGGTGGGAACGCTCGCCTCTATTGCGCATGCGCTGTCGCCTGGAGAACCGGATTTAAAGGGCCCGAGTTAAGGCAACGAAGAGGGGGGACGGCTCTGAAGGGAAGGAAGCCGAGAACGTTTCGCCGGCCTGGCCGTCCGGTTTGCTGAGGGGCGCTCGAGTCCAGGGTGAGGGGCGCGGGGAGACAAACGCCAGCCTCTTCTGGGACCGGTTCCCCCACCTGGCCAAGGCCTGAGGCTGCGGTAAGGGATGCTCCAAGCAGGGGTCTGCAACCTGTGGCTCTCCAGATGTTAATGGACTACAAATCCCATCCGCCCCTGGCAGCATGGCCAATTGGCCGTGCTGGCAGGGGCTGATGGGATTTGTAGTCCATTAACATCTGGAGAGCCACAGGTTGCAGACCCCTGCTCCAGGGGAAAGCCATGGGAGGCTTGGCAGAATCGCCCTTTAAATCTTCTTGCCTTAAAGCGCCATGACTTTTCCTGCTTCAGATTTTAGGGGGAAGGGTAAGAGTGGGGAGGGGAGGGGTAAGAGTGGGGGGGAGGAGAGGGGACATGGCAACCCTAATGCCTTCCAAAATGCCCTGTCATTTGCTCAAGTTTGCAAACTGAAGACCATGTCGTCCTTTTTCGAGTCAGTCCATCTCATGTTGGGTCTTGGTCTTTTCCTGCTGCCCTCAACTTTTCCTGACATTATTTTTTCCCCCAACATCTTTTTTACTCATTGTCTTCTCTTGTATGATACCCTCGATTTGGTCATTTTAACTTCAGGGTTGATTTGGTGGTGCTGTGGTTAAGAGCAGGTGGACTATAATCTGGAGGACTGGGTTTGATTCCCCAAGCCCCACATGAATGGCAGACTCTTATCCATGGATAATAACAGCCCTTGGGGCCTCTTTTTTTGTGTATCGCTTCAATCAAATGAGAAATTGATACAATGGTCTGATAGTTGCTGCGTTCTTTCATGTCTCCTTTTTTCAGAATTGGGGTGTAAATGTTATAATATTTGGATAAAAATTAAGAAGTTGTTAGCTAAAAAGATCTCTAAGAGCCAGCGTGGTGTAGTGGTTCAGAGCAGGTAGATTCTAATCTGGAGAATCAGGTTTGATTCCCCACTCCTTCACCTGAGTGGCGGAGGCTTATCTTGTGAAAACCAGATGTGTTTCCGCACTCCTGCATTCCTGCTGGGTGACCTTGGGCTAGCCACAGTTCTTCAGAACTCTCTCAGCCCCACCTACCTCACAAGGTGTCTGTTGTGAGGAGAGGAAGGGAAAGGAGCTTGTAAGTCACCTTGAGTCTCCTTATGGGAGAGAAAAGTAGGGTATGAATACAAACTCTTCTTCTTCTAATCTCTTTTCACGGTTTATAATAATAATGCATTTCTCTTTTTTTGCTTCTTTCCATAGTATTGCTCTGAGAAACCTGGATGCCTTTCTTTTTCAAAGACTTTCTTTTGCACACAGCCAGGATCTTAAAGAGGAGTGAGAAGTGGGTCTTACTGCCCATACAAGCCTCTCAACCGTGTTTCGGCATCCAAAAGACATTTTGCAGTTATTTGTTGCGGAGAGATCACTCTTTACTCTTGACTGGCCCCAAATATCAGCCGGTGGCACAAGATTTTGCTTCCCCGGCACCGTGGTACGTTTGCAGCTTCAGGGCCCTGACCGCTGACTCTGAGATGGCAGAGCAGAGGTACTGTGTGGACTATGCCAAGCGAGGCACAGCAGGCTGCAAGAAATGCAAAGAGAAGATCCTGAAGGGGATGGTGCGCATTGGGAAGGTAGTGCCCAACCCGTTCACCGAGTCTGGTGGGGACATGAAGGAGTGGTACCATGTCAAGTGCATCTTCGAGAAGCTAGAGAAGGCTCGGGCTACGACCAAGAAGATTGAGGACCTGACAGACTTGGAGGGCTGGGAGGAGCTGCAAGATGGAGAGAAGGAGCTGATCAACCAGCAGATCTCAGGTGATCTTTTTTTTGTCCTCTTCATCTGGTGTCAGTGTAGACTGTTTCGTGTCACCTTTTTTGTTGCTGGGGGTTCCCGATGCATGTGTTGGACACTAATCTGGAGAACCGGGTTTGATTCCCTGCTCTGCCACTTGAGCTGTGGAGGCTTATCTGGGGAACCAGATTAGGTTGTACATTCCAGCACATGCCAGCTGGGTGACCTTGTGCTAGTCACAGTTCTTTGCAGCTCTCTCAGCCCCAATCCACCTCACAGGATGTTTGTTGTGGGGGGAAGGGAAAGGAGATTGTAAGCCCCTTTGAGTCTCCTTACAGGAGAGAAAGGGGGGGGTATAAATCCAAACTCTTCTTCATCTTCTATATGCATTTGCTGTCCAAATAATTTTAAGAATTGGGGTTCATCTAATGAGCAAAGTTCACTCAACTTTCCATCGTATTGAGGTTGGTGAAATGCGTACCCAGCTTGCTGGGGGTAAACTGTAGATGACTGGGGAAGGCAATGGCACCACCACTCTGTAAACATAGTCTGTCTAGGACAGGGGTCTGCAACCTATGGCTCTCCAGATGTTCATGGACTGCAGTTCCCATCAGTCCCTCCCAACATGAACATTGGTTATACAGGCAAGGGCTGATGGGAATTGTAGTCCATGAACATCTGGAGAACCATAGGTTGCAGACCCTCAGTCTAGGAAACATTGGGATGTGACATCACCTGATGGGTCAGTAATGATAACCGGTGTTTGCACAGGAGACTTACCTTTACCTTTAACGAGAAAGATTCAGTGAAAGAAACAAGAAATGGTACAAACATAGATATTCACAGATTTGGGAAATACAAGCGGGGACTGAAGTCACACCAAGAATTCAAATCTAAATGGCGCGTATATGAAATTTAAAACTCTTGTGTTGGTGACAGAGCATGGCTTAGGCATTCAGAGTCCTTTGAGAGTTTGTGTTAGTCCTGTAAAGTAGACAGTAATGTTATGCATTTCTCATTTAAGGCCTGCACTTCCTGCAAGGAGCTGGAGCATCATGTGTTAAAATTTCTCCACCCATCAACAGTAATAGGTAGACTTGCTGGGGAAATAGCGATCAGTCCAAAGTCTCCCGGTGGGCTTTGTGACTGAGCAGCGACTTGAACCAGAATCTCAGACTGTCTCCAGGAAGAAGTACTGACGTATTATAGCTCGTGTATTGCAGATGGAAAAAGGGGCAAGCTATTAGCTGTTATCCTATAGCAGTTTAGATGGGATTCTTCATTTTCTGCAGACAACTATCTGCAATTTGTGCAAATGGCATAGACTATGAAAATTGGCCATTTTTTCTTTTTCTTTTCTCACTGTGAATATTTGACTTGAGAATATTTGGGACACTGGAAAAGAAAAGCAGAGGCGTATAACTTGAGATGTTTTCAGTTTTTTCTCAACAGAACTGAAGGCTAAGTCCGTGTATGGGGAACCTCACCTTTTGGTTAATCAAAAACCCTCTGAACACCAAACTGTGTACCAGATTTTGAACATAACACAGCAGGCTGGTAGATGCATGTGGAATCTTTGAGTTGTTTAATACCTGACTTCCTGTCTTGTTTGCAGAGCTTACTTCCAAAGTTGCAAATACACCCAAGAAAAAAACTGTTCAAGCAAAGCTTTCACCCACTGGACAACTCACCTCTCCCAAAAAGGTGCTGGCAGCTCCCACTGATCCCTCACCGAAGAAATTCTCAGGCTTCACAGGTGTGAAATAGGATGGGGGCATTCTTCATTTGCTCTTCATGCACTGAGGCTTTGGTTCAAAGTCATAATGGGATCCATTCTAATGTGTATGTGTCTGCTACAGATTCAGCAAACTGTGGGTAGTGTCATCATTTTAGTAATGCAAACCAAATGGATGGTAAATGCTCCTCGCAGACCTCTTATGGTAATTTTTGGCAGGTGGTTTCCTTCCCTTTCTTCCTCAGTGGGCACTTAAAAAAATTTGAAGTCTTTTGAAAAATGATGTCTTTCTCAAGTCCTAGGCCTATTTATCTGCCCTTGCTAATGAGGAGCCATGCAGCCGACATGGAGGTGCCGTGGCTAAGAGCAGAATATGTGCTTTGCACACACAAGTCTCCAGCCTTAATTCCTGGCATTTTCACTTCAAAAAGTCCTCAAAAGCAACTTAACAGAAAGTTCTGTATGTCCTTAACGTTGTAATTGTTAACAGTACAGCAAGGCATACTTGTGTGGCATGAGAAATACATACTGTGTATTAAACTAAGCTCTTGAGAGTTCAGGTTGCCTACTGAAAGGAGTTTACTACATCTCTGCATGAGTTTACTGTTCTAGGCTAATCTGAAAGTCCGGAGGGAGACCTGTGCGGGGAGTGGGTTCCTTGGAGCATGAATAATCTTTATTCCTAGATACCTTAAATTCTTGTGTTTGGGAGTCAATTTTTCATTCAGAAAAAAAGTCTACCTTGACTGATAGAAGTTTCTGCCTTTATATTTTTTATGGAGAAGCATAAATTCTGGAGGGAGTAATTGTGGGCTTTCCGGGCTGTGTGGCCGTGGTCTGATGGATCTTGTTCCTAATTTTTCGCCTGCATCTGTGGCTGGCATCTTCAGAGGTGTATCACAGAGAGGTGTATCTTCAGAGAGGAGTGTGTCCTCTTAGTGTCCAGTGAATATTTAGTGGGGTATATATCGCCCATGTCCCCAGGTGGGGAACCAATCAGTAAGTGTTTTGGTGGAACTTGCTATGCAAGTGTGGTTGACTGCATTGTATTGCGGGAGGGGTTTTCATTCCATTTACATTTGTATTTACATTCTGGAGGGAGTGATGCATGGGCTATACCCGTCTGTGATGTCATCTGCTTGGTCTCTGTACAGCTAAGCCAGGGAGTTCTGAGGAAGCTGCACCTAGCTGTTCCCCCAAGTTCACCTTGTCTGCAGAGAAGTGTGACCCAAAGCACAAGGACTGTTTGTTGCGGGAATTCAGGAAACTTTGCGCGATGGTTGCTGACAAGCCCAGCTACAATGTGAAAACCCAGATCATCCAGGACTTTCTGCAGAAGGGAACCGGGGGAGGTATGACTGTATCCTACTTTTTAATTGTTTTTCATTAATTTTATACAACATTGCGTTAAAAGTTTTCCCTTTCTTGCTCTGCGCATTTGGGATAGTGCCTCTTCCATCTACTGTAGCTGATGTTTTAGTACTACAAGGCACCCGATAAATGCATGATGTTATTAATTGCATTGGCACATAGACTTTCTTTTGTGTAATTGTGATGCAAACCATGGAGCTGTATAAGGAAAAGCCATGCGCTGTTATGCTTTAAATTAAGTACCAAAATGCAACTTGGAAAAAGACATGATCCAACCAAGTGCAGTAATGTCTTTGAAATAGTAAAGTCTTGGCTATCTCCTAGCATTCTTACTTTTTCAAACATCAGCTCTGTATGTGTTTTAATAACAAAGCTCTTCTTGTCTCATGAGAACATTGGAGTTCTACCTTCTGACAGCTACATCCCCATCTGAACTTGGCTTTCTGGTTCACATCTCCTTCGAATGTTTAGTGGGGATAACAAAATTTCCTTTGCCCCACCGTTTTGCGGTGGTTCTATGCCTGTTTTCTTGTTGCAAAAAAAAGAAAGAAAAAGCTGACACTTTAGAGTTTAGTTTGAGACAAACATTTACTTCTTTGCAGATGTGTACATTTATTTTTAAAGGTACAACTACAACAGAAGAAAAATATTTTTGTTGCCTTTCCACGTAAAATGTAAGAAGGAAACAGCACCCTTGTCAAAATAAAAATAGAGAAGTATCTTCAAAGGTAGATCTGAGAAAAATGTATTATTTATAGTTTGGGGGCTGGTTTTGAAGGGATTTCTATTTTTTTCTGTCTTGCCCAAGAGCACAATGAGTAGAATAAATGAAGTAGAATCCCTTCAAAGCTAGTCTTTTATGTGCCCCCCCCCCTTAAAAAAATGGCATACAAGCCAGTAGCTTAAGGGGTTTTTTAGCTGTACTTTTTTGTGAGCTTATTTAGAGAAAACAGCTCTAGAAGAATCCTGGTTTCTGAAATTAAGAGCTCTGCTCCTGTACGTATTTCTGGTGATACTGAATTTCCGAGGTCTAAACAGCAATTTGACAGAGGAGGATTTTTAAAAAGTCATTCCTATTTCCTACATTTTAATTCCAAGGGCAGATCTCCTGAAACATTATGGGTTTGAGGTTCCTATGTTGCTTTGAACCTAAGATCTGTATGCAAATACAGAATAAGCATACAGAGTCAACAGTGATCTCCAATTGCTCATCTCCTGCCACGCCTCTGTGCCTCTTGCAGATGGTTTCCACGGGGACCTCTATCTGACGGTGAAGCTGCTTTTGCCCGGGGTCATTAAGAGTGTTTACAACTTGAATGACAAGCAGATCGTGAAACTCTTCAGCAGGATCTTCAGCTGCAACCAAGAAGTCATGACCCGTGACCTGGAACAGGTTAGTGAAGCAGAAATTAGATCGTGGGCTGGTAGTATTCAAGTTACTTGTACTCTGGAATGTGGTTCCTTTCTACAGCGATTTACTTGAAAAGTATGGTCCATTTAGCATACTCTCACACTGGCCTCAAGCTCCATTTTATTCTAGCTCAGCCACAGACTTCACAAAACTTACCCTTGGTGATTTGTTTGGAAGCTTCCGTTCATGCAGGGTGCAGTGGCTTACTTCCTTTTGAGGGCTGAATCCCATTTGGCCACATAAAACAAAGGAAGATGCAAAAGTCTCCTTTTTATTGAAATGGATCATCTAGCATAACATTTTATCCTGACTGCCGTCAGCTCTCCATCATTGAACAGAGGCAGATGCTGGGAACTACCTTTGTGCTGTCAGCCTGTGCCTCTCATCCACAGTATGGGGATCAGTAATGCTGACCTGTTTATGGGGATGATACAAGGATGACAAGACAGAACCCATAAAGTGCTTTGAACATTAGAAAGAGTTACATAGATGCCAAGTACTAAGTGTGCATTATACTGGAACCTAAATATTCCTTATGTAATCTTGTTCTTTCCATATTATCTTTGCTTCCACTATGTGGCGGTTTCCTCTCCGTGCTATCAAAGTGAAAACTGTATGTTCATTGGGGCAGACACTTAAGTCTTCCTTGTTTCTTTTTATTAATCTCCTTTCACATTGCTTCACAACCACCTTCTAGCTCTGACTTCTGTCCTACTCATAAAAGTAAGGTGTCCCCTTGCCCCAAATAAAAAGTGCTGTTATCATCAACTCCCTGCAGTGTTGGTTTGCTCATCAGTGTTGTGTCTCAGTGAGCCTGTATAGCAAATAACAAATTTTTAAGTTTCTCTTTCCCTTTTTGCTGCAGAGTGGAGGCCAAAGAAAATGATTGCTCTTTCTGGTGTCTTTCTGCCTTCCTTAATTTTTCCCCCTTAAACAGGGTGACGTTTCTGAAACGGTGCGGATCTTTTTCGAGCTGAGCAAGTCCTGCCCTCCTGCTTCCAAAAGCCTTCTGACGATCCAAGAGGTGGATGAGTTCCTGACCCAGCTCTCCAAACTTTCCAAAGAGGATGAACAGCAGAGCTTGCTGCAGGAGATTGCAAGCAAGTAGGGAGAGATTCTGTTGCATGTACCAATTTAAGAGGATCTAAACTGATTGTTTGTTAAGATCAGTATTGGGGGGGTACTTACTGTGGGTGCAGATGAGTCACCTTCTGAAAAATGAGTCTTCTTTGCTGTAGCATATTGTGGGGGGGGGGTTTCTTCCCCCTAGCTGATGCTAATGGTTGAATCTCCATTGGCCAGCTGACATGCTAAGACAACTAGGACTCTTCCCCACTTGGGGTTTATAGGACAAAACTCCCTATGCCTATTAGCTTAGTGCAGGGGTAGGGAACCTGCGGCTCTCCAGATGTTCAGGAACTACAATTCCCATCAGCCTCTGTCAGCATGGCCAATTGGCCATGCTGGTAGGGGCTGATGGGAATTGTAGTTCCTGAACATCTGGAGAGCCGCAGGTTCCCTACCCCTGGCTTAGTGTTTTAGCACAGTCTGATAAATCTTTCTGAAAGCTAGAAGTCTCCAGATAATAAAGCATTTTTAAAAATCTAACCATCATGTAACCAGGGGAGGGCAGCACTGTATATGGATTTCAAAGGAATAACTCCCTATCGTTTGCCTAGCTCAGGGGTAGGGAACCTGCGGCTCTCCAGATGTTCAGGAACTACAATTCCCATCAGCCTCTGTCAGCATGGCCAATTGGCCATGCTGGTAGGGGCTGATGGGAATTGTAGTTCCTGAACATCTGGAGAGCCGCAGGTTCCCTACCCCTGGCCTAGCTGTATTAGTTTCCATGCCTCTTCCAGACTTTGACAGTCTCCTCATTCATGGCTGAATTTCTTTGCATGGGAAGGCGCCGTTCAAAGATTTGCGGACTGAGCCGTGCTCCTTGTCTTCCAGGTGCACGGCCAATGATTTGAAGTGCATCATCAGGTTGATCAAGCATGACTTGAAAATGAACGCTGGCGCCAAGCATGTGTGAGTACAGCCTTACCAAAAAAGCATGCTGGAGTTGGGGGGAACTGAGAATGTGAGCAACAGAGGTATATGTGGGCTTGATTTTTACAGAAGAAAACATGTCCCTTTTAAAACAGATTACAAAGACCTTGGGGGTTTGGGGTGGAATGCCACAAACTAGTCACCGGCGAAAGTCCTGTACTGTGCTGAGAGCACATAAATGGGTTTTAAAACCTTCTCGAAAGGTTTTAAAGCCCATTTGCATCCTTTCTTTAATAGCAGGCAGAAATAGCTTTGTGCTATTGTGGCTTTCCTTGGGGAGATAACTAATTGGGGGCCATCGTCAGAAAGGTCATGCTGTTCTTTGCCCTGTACAGATAGATTAAATATCTGTTTGATTCTGTATAATATCATTTTATGCTGATGCAAACAAGTTTGGTTATGTAAAATATCATAGGCTCATTCCGCACATGCAAAATAATGCACTTTCAAACTGCTTTCAGTGCTCTTTGAAGCTGTGCAAAATAGCAAAATCCACTTGCAAACAGTTGTGAAAGTGGTTTGAAAATGCATTATTTTGCATGTGCGGAAGGGGCCATACTTATGCTGATGGAAGCAGAAGTACTTATGCACATGGACTGTAGCAGTCTAATAAATATTAAGCCTTAACACAGGTTTTTGTTATTTCTCTTAAATCTGTACTGTATTACCTCCCCCCTTTTATTTTCTATGCAAATAAATGGCACCCATTCTTTTCTTGAAGTCTGGATGCTTTAGACCCAAATGCTTACGAGGCATTCAAAGCATCACGCAACCTCCAAGATGTGATAGAGAGGGTGCTGAAGAACCAGCAAGAGTCCCTAAAGGTGCCAGGCTTGAAGAAGACCCTCAGTGTGCAGGCCACGCTGATGACCCCTGTTCAGCCCATGCTGGTAAGGGACTCCTTGGCCGATCGAATGAATGAGCTAAGTACGCATCATTGAAACTGATAGTAGTTCAGCTGTTGTGGGTTTTCTGGGCAGTATGGCTGTGGAAATCCACAACAGCAAGTGTAGTGGACATGTGAACTTGTCAGACGGAGATGACAATCAGCTTATCTAACTGTTGTGTTATGAACATTGGAGTGAACTGAATACCACGTCTCATCTTAAGTCAAGAAGATAGGGTAACACAAAGCATAGCTATGGCATGCACCTGGGAACGCACAGAAAGGGCAAAATGGGTTTGCCTTGCTTTCTGCTGACCTCTCCCGAAGGCAGACTTTTCTTCTTCTTGCCTACATTGTATATTTACACAACTATGTATTGTAATCTTTAGATATAATTATCCAAGGTATTGACATTGGTGTAATTGGTTTTCTTCTGTTAGCAAGACCTGCTTCTATCTTACCTGTTTTCTGACCTATGTAACTTTGTTCTTATACGCACGGTGAATGGTTGTCTATTGTATATGCACTACAAATGCCTATATTTTGTTACTATTGCAATGAAGGAGTTCTTCACTGGTCTTTTTCAATTCCAGTATGTTGTGAGACTTTACCCATCAGCAATACAGGACCGTTTGCAGTATAGAACAGCATTTATGGAAGTAGGAATAGACATGTTAGAGAGCCCAGAGGTCACTACCAAACAGGATAAGACAGTACAAACTTTGATGGGTGTCAGTCAGTCTCTGCATAATTGCTGATATCTGACTGGTAGAGTATTGCATCATAAAGTGGTTACTATTTTTCTCCCTTATTCTGTAAGGCTGAAGCCTGCAAGTCCATTGAGTATGCTATGAAGAAGTGTCCCAACGGGATGTATTCGGAGATTAAATACGACGGAGAGCGCGTCCAAGTACACAAGAAGGGAGAGATCTTCAGCTATTTCAGCCGCAGCCTGAAACCAGTCCTTCCTCACAAGGTATTGTTTTGGAACAGGGTTGGCAGCCGCTCCCTCCCAGCCGTGTTAAAGTTTACCCCACCAGGCAGAGTTAAAACAAATTATTCTCTGTGGCCCAGTACCATCTCCTCCACCGCCCCCACAGCAATATGATACTGAGCTATTTTACATTTTCTTATATGAAGTACAAGAAAAATCTGTGTGATGTACTTTAAATGCTCCAAGGACTATATAAATGCAGCAGAAACTCATAGCATCGTGGATTCATTAGGATACTACTTGTTTACTTAAACCAGGTGGCCCACTTCAAGGACTTCATTCCGAAGGCTTTCCCAGGGGGACACAGCATGATTCTGGATTCAGAAGTCCTTCTGATTGACAACAAAACAGGGAAGCCCCTGCCTTTTGGGACTCTTGGAGTGCACAAGGTATAGGTGCATCAGAATAATCTTTTCCTCTCTTCCCTCTCAATTGATTTGGTTGGGTCAAGTGTGCAACAGAGTAGGTTTCAATGAAACACACCTGCCAGGGTTTTAATAGGGGCCCGTGGATCTGATCACCTTGCACCACTGCTTGGAGATTTTTCTTGAGCCTCAGTTTGCTTTTTAAATAGAATGCAGAGTGCTACTGTGAACTTCCTAATGCCCATTACAGTAAGGTTGCACCTGCTTCTGTATAAGCCTGCCTTAAAAGTCTGTCAGGGCCCTGCTTTGGGTTCCCCATCTTTAGGAGTGGGTGCTAGACTCAAAGTCTTGTCTGTGGTTCACTGGGCTTCAAAGTACCCTTTTCAGACCATGTCCCTTAGCTGCCTTGCTAGAGATGGTATATTCTCCAAAAAGTTCAAAGGCATAAGCAGGGGAAAGGGGAAGGTGTCAGTTTTTAAAAATTGTCAGTGATACTTATCAAACCTGCTTAGACTTTACAGCTTTAAGAACCTAAAATGTGGGTGTTTTGCTGTCAAGTCACAACTGACTTAGGCCCCTTCCGCACACACAAAATAATGCATTTTCAAACCACTTTAACAACTGTTTGCAAGTGGATTTTGCTATTCCGCACAGCTTCAAAGAGCACTGAAAGCAGTTTGAAAGTGCATTATTCTGCATGTGCGGAATGAGCCTTAGAGTGACTGGGTTTCAACGCAAGAAGAATCATATTGTGAAGAAGTAGATCAAGACCTGGAGCCACATATGCTTCCCTAGAAAGCCTGTGGCTTTCCATGGGTGATGGGTTCCAACCCCAACTCCAGGCAGCCCTGTGGTTCCAGTGCACTATCAGTGGCTGCTGACTCCAATCCCATCTTGTTCCTGCAGAAAGCTGCCTTCCAAGATGCCAACGTCTGTCTGTTTGTCTTTGACTGCATCTACTTCAATGATGTCAGCCTGATGGACAGGTAGGTGTGCGATGCTTCAGGGTATCGGTGGGAGAGGGGTGTCTGTAAAAATGCTCCTGAACCAATCAGTGGCACGTCCCGCCGGGGTAATGCGCTCACACTTGCTAGTCTTCCTCAGGCCCCTTCGGGAACGTCGCAAGTTTCTCCACGACAACATGGTGGAAATCCCCAACCGGATCCTCTTCTCGGAGATGAAGCACGTCACGGTAAGGTCCTGTTTCAGATGGCAACTTGGCGACGGAGGCACAGAGAAGTTTGAAAGCGTGCAGGCAGTGTCCAGATGGAAAGTCGTGCCTCTTGCAAGTTAGAGTGTGACTGCAGTTTCTGGCGGGTTATCTGAGTGGCTGCAAAAGTGACCTTTTGGCAGAGCCCTGCTTGAGAGAAAACAACATTGCGCTTACCTTGAGTTGTTCTTCTGTTGTTCCTCGAGTGAGATTGCACAGAAGGCGACGAAAATGCCAGTAAATCCACTTGCAAATCTTACTTGTTTTTGCTCTGCTGCCTCTTGCTCCTTTGGTCAGGGCCCCGTCCTCCGCAACTCCCAGATTTGTGTCTCTTCATTCTTCTTTCAAAGCCAACTTTGATTTCTTTCAGAAAGCTTCAGACCTGGCTGATATGATCAATCGAGTCATCCGTGAGGGGCTGGAGGGATTAGTTCTGAAGGATGTGAAGGCAAGTGGATCTTTCTGTGAAGACCACATTAACAGCACGACACACACACCCCATATCTGCTGCATACCACTGCAGAACCTCCCCCACTCTCCGGAATGCTTTATTTACCATTGTGTAATTTTGCAAGACCCCAGTCTGCAGGCGATAACGCTTTATGTAACGCATCCACCTTCAGGGCTGTTTCTCTGGTGGGGCCTCAGCTTGGGTACCTTGTAGTGGTGTAGTGATTAGTCATAGTGGTGTGATTTTCAGAACATTCTCAGCCCCATCTACTTCACAAGGTGTCTGTTGTGGGGAGAAGAAGGGAAGGAATTTTATCACGAAAGCAAGCCTGGGAGAGCCACGCTTGTTTGATTAAAACCTGGGTTCTTTTCTCCAATAACTCCAACCAGCTGAGGTCTCAACGATTTTTATTGAAAAACAGAAATCAAAGAAATAAAACATGATTGCGGTTAAGGGATTGCTTAGGTAGTTACATCCCTTTTGGTTCTTTGTCCCTGTTCCGGGAGCCCATGGCCCAGAGATGTTTCTCTGACCACGTCTCAAGATGGAATTCCAAAACCTTTGTTTTCCCCTTCTCAGGAAAACTCTGTTCAGGCCACGAGGTAACTTAGGCCTTTGAAGTTTCATCCTAGCACCTCTGCATAGTTTCCTGCCCTCCCTCCAGGAGATCACAAGGCAAAGATGCTTTTCACAGTCATATGTGACTTTGCTAGTTTTACAGTACTATTCCATCACAAATTTGTAAGCAGCTTTGAGTCTCTTAATGGCCAAGAAAAGCAGGGTATAAATCCAAACTCTTCTTCCTCTCCCCCACACCTGCTTGCCTCGAACTGAGTCAAACCTGTTCTAAGTACCATTCAAAAAAACTTTACTTATTCAGTTTTTGTTATTGCCAAGGTGCTTGTGGGAGTAGGGATCGTTATCGGGCTTCTCGTAGATTAAGGTGCATTTTATTTTTCTGCTGCCAGCTGTTCAGTTATTGATGACTTTTAATTATTGCTTAAATGTGTTTTACTTCTGTGCAAGCTGCCTCAGAAGCCTAAAGATGCTTTTAAAAAAAATTCTGGCTTGGCTAATTGGGAGAAAAGCAGCCTGGCCTCTTTAACCCTGTAGATTCAGAGATCATGATAGGCATGACCAATAAACTTGCCAACATAGTTTTGCAATAAGAAGAAAACAGCAGTGGCGTCGTGGTTAAGAGCAGGTGCATTCTAATCTGGAGGAACTGGGTTTGATTCCCAGCTCTGCCGCCTGAGCTGTGGAGGCTTATCTGGGGAATTCAGATTAGCCTGTGCACTCCAACACATGCCAGCTGGGTGACCTTGGGCTAGTCACAGTTCTTTGTATCTCTCTCAGCCCCACCCACCTCACAGGGTGTTTTTTTTGGGGGGGGGAAGGGAAGGGAAAGGAGTTTATAAGCCCCTTTGAGTCTCCTACAGGAGAGAAAGGAGGGATATAAATCCAACTCTTCTTCTTCTTTCTCTCTTTGCTCTTGTTAAATACAGCTGAGCAACTGTCAATAAGACAAGTGGGATCTTAGGGCAAATTCCCCCTTTTGATTTATCTTCCTTTCCACCTGCTTTTCACATGTTCCGTCTAGAGTACCTATGAGCCTGGAAAGCGTCACTGGCTAAAAGTGAAAAAGGATTACTTGAACGAGGGAGCAATGGCTGACACAGCAGATTTGGTGGTCCTGGGTGCCTTCTATGGGCAAGGCAGCAAAGGTCAGTATTACAGCATCTGAAGGGGCGGGGGGGTGGGGGGAGCCATCCCAGAAGGACCTTTTTCTCTGAGGTTCTGTTTCAGGGCATGATCCTCATGTGTCCAGCCTAAAGAACTCTGACGCTTTCTTGTTGCTCCACAGTCTTTTGGCTGGCCCTAACGAAAGGAACACTAAAAGAAAGCCAGCACGTTTGGTGGCGTAACTGAGAGATCAGGAATGGAATGACTTGGTTCAAACTTGTTGGGTAAAAATATAGTTTAGCAGAGTCAATAATTACAGAGGCTGCTAGTTAGCTTATAACAAAGCTTACTAAGAAAAATAAATAGGAAAGGATACATTGGTAAAAAAACAACAAACAAACAATCCTCTCTAAGCTGATTGTGTTTGCTTCTGCAGTAACTGACTAGAACAAAGAGGGGAAGTTACTTCGCAGCTTCCTCGGAGGTTTACGTGACTTGCTGCACATCGTTTATAGCAATATATTAATTATTCTATGGCAGTTCGTAGACCACCTCATTAATACAGGAAACTAGCTGCTGAACCCCCTATTAGCCATATAGCTATCTGTTAACACACAAACAGCATCTTTAACTCTTTCCTGACTGAAGAGCTGAGACTTGCATATATATCAACAAAATCCCACAAAACCTGCTGCCACGAAACCAGCCGGACCAGTTAGTCTCTACTGGTATAACCCGTGATTGGAGGGGAGAAGGGCAGGAACTCCCCTCTGACTTCCTTGGAGAAAGGATGCCATTTAAAAAATCTAGTACAACACCCAGCTGCTGCTTTTGGATTTGTTACCAAGTGTCTATGATAGCAGGGCTTCACATTCACAGGGCTACATATATTTGAAAGCTCTCCTTGTGTCCAAAATGTGTCTTAATGTCTTATCGGATGGTGCCAGATTTCCGGCATAGACTCAAAGCGTAGGAACAGAGCAAGGGTTTGCTGTCTTTGGAGAGACTCGATAAGTTTAAAAAGATCTGATCGGTTGAAGTACTCAAAAGGCACAAAACCATTTCTTCCTCTTCTGTCCCAGGTGGCATGATGTCCATTTTCCTCATGGGCTGCTACGATCCTGACAGCCAGAAGTGGTGCACAGTGACAAAATGTGCTGGGGGCCACGACGACGCCACTCTTGCCCGACTGCAAAAGGAACTAGACATGGTGAAGATCAGCAAGGTGGGGGAATGTATTCCATCACTCCAGTCAACACAAATCTCTGGTGTCCCCCTTGCAGAGCAGGTGCCGTGGCTAGTGGTCAAATTTGACCCCAGCTCTTCCAGATAAGGGTTTTACAGCAACAGGTGTTAAGGTAGGGGGAACCTTTCTCTGCCTGGGGCCCTGGAGAACCACTTCCCACCCTTGTGCATGTTTCTGAGCCAGGTGGACCTGTGGTCTTCTTCAGTGTAAGGCAGCATCCTGTGACCACATCGAACAGGGATGTGGTCACAGGATACTGCCTTACACTGAATGCTGCCTTCCTTCCTTCCCTCTGTGGCTGTTTGGAAAGCCAAGAGTTCACACTAGGATTGGGTGGGCAGCAGCAAGCCAGGTGGGGAAGCAGCCACAAGGAATGAGTGCTGCTTTCCTCCTGCGGGCTTCCCAGAGACATCTGGCTGGCTGCAGCTGCAGCCTTATTAGTGCCTTGAAGAGCAGGCAGCGGGATTCTGTTTGGCCACAGTCATTCCAGACCTTTGCTGGCAGAGCAGTTGGGGTGTTTGAGCACACTCTAAACCCTTTAGTCTACAGCTGCATATGGTCTTGCTGGTTGCACAGTCTTATCTGGGAAGGTTGTTCAGTTTGAATCATAGCCAAGTCTCCAGGAGCTGCTGCTAATCCTGAAGAAAGGCTTGGGAATGAAACGATGCCAGATCACAGATGTCTCCAGCCAGACTTTGACTTGGATCATTTATAAAGGTTTTAGGCCACATTGCAGGTGGGCAGAAAGAATGGATTGTGTTGTGGTGGTTGTTAGTATTTCCCACGCCAATGTGTGTTCTGCTTCACAGGATCCCAGTAAAATTCCAAGTTGGCTGAAGATTAATAAGAATTATTATCCAGATTTCATTGTTCCTGATCCAAAGGTAAGTTACCTGTGTTTTTAATCCTTCCCATTCTTCAGGTAGCTCGGGGTGACTTATATGTGGTTTTATTCTCACAACAATGGCCTTTGAGCTAGGTTAAGCCAAGAATAAGTGGCACTGATAACGTACGTTTCTTATCTTAGAAAGCAGCTGTGTGGGAAATTACTGGGGCTGAGTTCTCCAAAGCAGAAGCTCACACTGCCGACGGGATCTCCATCCGCTTCCCCCGCTGCACACGCATCCGTGATGACAAAGATTGGACAACGGCCACCAACCTCCCACAACTCAGGGCAAGTCACCTTGAAAAAACCAAAAAAAACTTCCTGAAGGCCACTCATCGTTCTGGTTGACTGGGTGCCCTAGCATTCCAAAAAAGAATCTGGCTTGGAACGGATGTGAACCTTGCACCAGTAGTCTGCTGGTTAAGTTCATAAGAATCACAGGTGCCTTCTGAAAGCCGGACAAGAAGGCAACAGCCCTACCCTGTTCGTCTCCACCTCACCCCGAGTATCTGCCGCTTTTCTTCTGAGAGCCAGTGTGGTGTAGTGTTTAAGATCAGGTACACTCTAATCTGGAGAACAGGGTTTGATTCCCTGCTCTGCCACTTGAGCTGTGGAGGCTTATCTGGGGAACTAGATTAGCTTGTGCACTCAGACACATGCCAGCTGAGTGACCTTGGGCTAGTCACAGTTGTTCGGAGCTCTCTCAGCCCCACCCACCTCCCAGGATATTTCTTGGGGGAGGGGGGAGGAGATTGCGAGCCCCTTTGAGTCTACTTAGAGGAGAGAAAGGGAGGATATAAATCCAAACTCTTCTTAATCCCAATAGGAGGCAGCTGGCTACCTGGTTCCTTTTTAGAACTTAAATTAGCCACGACATTCTCAACACAGTACAAGTCCTGGTGTATCGCCTACACCTTTGACTTACGATTCTCCTATTGCCTTGTCAATCTTTCTCCAGCCAGGGTACCTAAAGTTCTCTTTGGGCAACCCGAACAGGAGAAGCGTGAAAGGACTTCCACAGTGGCAGCTGGGCTCAGGCTCTGGTCGATCTCGAAAGGGGAGGGAGTTTCATAACTTCCTGAACACAGGAGAGAGAGAGAGCAGGAGAGGAAGGGAAGGAGTTTGTAAGCTGCTTTGAGACTCCTTATGATTGAGGAAAGCAGGTAGAAATCCAAACTCCTCCTCTCCTTCTTCTTGCCCTGGCAGCAGCCCTTTCTGTACAGCTGGAATAGACCAGCCACAGTCAGAGGGGATCCAGCGAAGAGCAGTTATTCTTTGCATCACAGAGGCAGGGTTGCTGAAAGATCATCTCTGAAGTGTCCCTTTCTGCTGGGCCCTTCTAACGAGGTGCCTCTACTCTTTGGTTCCAGGAGCTGTATCAGCTGTCCAAGGAAAAGTCAGACTTCACCGTCGTCGCCACTGAGGAAGACAACTCCACAGCTGGCAGCAGCGGAGAGAACGAGGGGCTGAGCCGATCCTCCACTCCTCAAAAGGCTGCCAAGCAGCCCTCCAGCAAGTCACCCGCGAAGGCCAAGAAGCCAGAAGGTCAGGATCGGTCTTGTGGGCAGGAAGAGCTCTAGAAGCTCCCTTCAGGAGACCATCCTGTGTTTGAGTCTAGAGCTGGAGAATGTTCTGCACCGAATTTTGCAGAATGTTTTAAGGGCCAACCTGCTGTCTGAGCAAAGCAATCTAAAGATTTCTCTTTTTTAAATATATTTTTAATTTGTATAGTCAAACTTTTCCATTACAAACATATATGTCAGTTTGCATTCAAACCATACCATTTTCCCCTCCCCCCCCCACCCCCCCAACCCGGGCAAGGAGTTGGTTTCTTCAGTTCTTTGTTCCATTCTTTCCAGCCTCTTCTCCCATCTGTCTTCTTTAACTCCAATTTCTCTTATCCATTCCATATACAAAGTCCACATCTTCATCATTTCATTCTGTCTGTCTTGCCATAATTGATTCCTTGACATTATTTCAAAAATTTCTAACTGTACTTGTTCCCAGATATATTCTAACCATTTCTGTATTGTCCATATTTTCTTATCCTTCCAACCCAATGCTATAACTGCACCTACAGCTCTTACCATTATTTTATACGATAGACTTTGTCTTCTATCCACTCTGCTATCATCCACTATGCCCATGAAAATCTAAAGATTTTTCAATTCCATATAAGATTCAGGTTGATTTGGGAGGGAAGGGTGTGTGAAATGGAACAGCTCAGACCACTGATAAATCGCTTGATGGAAAGGGTTTCTCTTCTCAGCTGGCAAGCCAGTCGGCAAGTCCCCTCTGAAGAAAGCCGAGGAGAAGCGAGGAGAGAAGAGGAAAGCGTCCGAACTGGGGGAAGACAAGGGAAAGGTAAGGGGTGCCTAGATCCCTTGTGCCAGATGGTCCCAACTCTGTGCCTTGAATAACAGAGTGGAAGCCCGATTCCATTTTGCGTTCAAGCGAATCTGACACGTAGACAAGCTTAATGCGATTATTTGTCAGATTTCTGAGATTTAAGATGGAGCGTCTGGTTCTTAATGAACTAAGTAGAAATCCTGGAATAGAAGACCTAAAAAATCGGCAGACTCCTCTTTCTTTTTAAAAAGTTAAGTATCCACATAATTTAAGAATCACCAGGTTTTTTTTTTTAATGGTAGCTGTATTCCAGTGGAGACTGATTCTTAATACTCAGTGACACCAGCAAACAAAAGAAACCTGTTTTTACTTACCCATTGTCCTTAAACAGAGTTTTATTTTACTACCGTCACCACCTGATAAACTGGCAGAGAATTACAGCCATTTCCCAAGCTGTTTATTTAGTGGCTTTCATTCCCTTTATATCAAGTCAGGAAAATCTCAGAACTTGAGGGCAGCGGATTGGTCTGACTTTTAGGACTTTCCAAAGGAAGATGCACTTTTTCTTTCCTTACTCACCCATCTCTTTGTCTCCCACCTCCGATGCAGAAGACTCTGCTGGACATATTCACTGGGGTGAAGCTGTATCTCCCTCCTTCCGTGGAAGACTTCAGTAAAATCAGGCGCTATTTTATAGCCTACGATGGAGACCTGGTTCAGGAGTTTGACACTGCCTCAGCCACGCACGTGATGGGGGATGTGGATGAGAACCTGGAGGCCAAGCATGTCTCTCCCGACTGGATCTGGGCATGCATTCGGAAAAGGAGGCTCGTGGCCCCTTGCTGAAGACTCTGCCAGCAGTCCCGGCCGGCCGGTAGCGGGCACAGTGCCTCTTGCTTGTCCTGCTCTCGCAACGGATGGGGATCGGCTTTTGAACTCTAAGGATTCTGGGACTGTAACTGTTTTTAATCAACACCTTCAGGAATGCAATTTGGTGCTTCTAGGGAATAGTATGACAATGTAGAAATGAATTGAAACTCTCTGCGCATTTTTATATTCGGGGATGCGGTGAGCTGCTCCACTTGAGGGCCACAGCGAAGTCTCAGTTTGTATTTAAGGACTCAAGAGTTCGAGGCTGGAGCTTCCTGCTTACAGCATGCTGGTGGAGAATCGGCCACGGTCGTAGTGATACTGGAATCAAGAGTGCTTAACGAAACCGAATAAGACCTGGCTGAAAAGCTTATGGTGGCCGGAGTGGGAAAGGGTGGGAACCTGTAATGTGCCTATCACTGTGTTCTGGTTGTGTTTTTACTGCCAACACCCCCCGCCCCCGCCCCCACTCTCAGTATTACTTCAGGTAGTACAAAGGACAAATCACTGACTATACACATCAGCATGAATGGACTGTGGTAGTTGTTTTATTTTTAACTTGGCCTTGAATGCTGACATTCTTTATCAACTCTGTATAATTCTTCAAAGAAGACTAGTCTGACATCTAGCAAATATTTGTGGATTCTTTGGGGTAAGTCAAAACGACTTTGGCAGGAAGCTTAAACTGGCGACCTTGAGTAGTAGTGCTAAATCGGTCTCAATCCTTTGCGGCTCGGTCACCCATAAAATGCTTTATCAAGTTGGGAGTGGCCACGTACCTACCCTTTTACAGTGGTTTTGCAATGTTCAAAAAGTGACTTTACTGTCATCAGTTCTGGGTGTAATACTATTTTCTGGCAGTAGATGTCACAATTGCACCTTCATGGTGGTGTATCTCACCCTGAGAAACTAACCCAGCCACAGGAGGGGAAGCAAGCTGGCACACATGGCCCAGGAGCAGCGCTGGTGCAGCCCAAGGTGAGCTTTTGAGAGCTCAGGTAGCATACAGAACACCACCACCACCTTTTTAAAAGCAGATGCCCAGACAGTCCCTGAGAGAGCAAACAGCCAGTAGTTTCAGTTCACTGCTTAAAACATGAAAAAGGGGTGACCTCTCTTGCAAATGGATGCTTTTGTGCTAGAACTGACAACGCACAAGAACAGTGTTACATATTCCATGAGGTAGTACTGCACTCCGAAAGTCTACAAAGTAGAATGAGGCACTGTTAGAAGAAGTTGGTTTTTGTACCCCATTTTTCTGAACCGTAAGGAGTCTGAAAGCAGCCTATCATCACCTTTCCTCCCGTCAGGCACCCTTTTTTATACAGATAGGGCTGAGAGTGTCCTTAAAAAACTGTAACCGGCCTAAGGTCACCCAGCAGGCTTCATGTGGAGAAATGAGAAGTCAAACCTGGTCCTCCAGATTAGACTCTGCCACTCATGTGGAGGGGTGGGAATCAACCCTCATTTTTCAGATTAGAGCCTGCTGCTCACGTGGAGGATTGGGGAATCAAACATACATACTGTGTTGCCCTACTTCCCTTGAGCTGAACAAGACAGACAGAAACTTTTGTATTGAAATTTTATTACAAAATTATAAAGCACGATGCTCTATTAAACAGAGGTAGCCTTTTCGACCCACACAGTTTCTCTCTGAAAACATTTACTTTCAAGCTGGTCAGACAAGATGTTAATTGAAAAAAAAAACTCCTGCTTTCTCCTCCAGCAGCTTTCTTTCAGTCACTACCCACAAGACTCTTTGGCTCAGATCACCTATTTTGCCAGAATACTAAATTATGAAGGCGGAAGGGATATGTCCACTATGTAACCAGATAAACATAAACGGACTTCCAAAGACAGCTGCTGCTGCAGAATTATTTCCCAGCGTTCCTCTCAAAAGCATGGCCGCTTGATTAATCTAGCGATCTCTATTTGGTCATATTACACACATTTTGTTCTCCCAGTTAATTTGCCCCAATAACTTTTCTTCAGTTCCTGATGCAAAGCCATTGGTCCCTATACCTCAGTAGGTGTCAATCACATCTCAAGCTGCAGTTAGTGAGAAACCTGACCAAACATCTGTGGACATACCTAAGAGGCAGAGGGGGTCCATGCTCCGCAGGGCATCATAGGAACACGTCTCTTGCCTACAGCTTTTCCGATGAAGTCTACTGTTAGGTATCTAATATTAAGGGAAATCGGCTTCAACTTGCAAAAAAAACGTTCCCAAGGAGATGAACAGTTAAGAATCAAGGCATTAAGGCTTCAACAAGGCTTCCGAGTCTAGCTGTGAAACTTGAATTTGAAAATCTGTCACAGTGGTACTTCTCGTATTGTTTCCAGGTTTAGATTTTCAAGTTTTCAGCCCACAACAAAGAAGCAACAAGTGTTACTTGTTCTTTTTTGTAAAACAAAAAAACCAAACTTTCCTGTACTTGAAACTCTCTCTGCACCAAACTTTCCAGTACTTGAGCAGTTATGGTGGCAGCCGATTTCACAATCATCTTTGGTCTGAAAATAACGATCTACCACAAAACGTCTTGCTGGTTACACAAGTTGTTAAAAGGTTTGGAAAGGTTACCGAAACACGCAAGAGCAAGTCTAGCGACTGTGACGCTTAAAGGCTATCTCGAGTGAAGGATGGAAGAGGTCTAAGGGCAGGCAAACACCCAAGGCACAACACAGCTGCTAGATCCTCAGAAATAACCAGCATTTGTACATGTTTTTTTTCCTTAGGCTATCTCTAGCATCTCAGCAGGGGAGCGACTTGGCAACTTAAGACCAGCTCCAGACTGGTGCCTCTTTCACTCTGAGCCTGTTTACCCTGAGGCAGGGTACCCTAAGATAGCCAAAACAGCCTGAGCTGCTGTCACTAAAAATGAGCAATTGTTTTGATAAGGCCTCTGCAGGCTTTGGGGAAGGGAGTAAAGAAGGCCACAAGTCTCTGAAAATAAATACACAACTGTGAAGGAAGCGGATGGGCAGAAACATAACCGAGTTCCCCACCCAAGCTACTTCCAAGCTATCCTTTTACACGCAGCGAGTCCACAGCAATTGGCAGGGAAACAGTCTTTTGTTCTTGGGCACGGAGACGAACGTCATTGTCTTTGAGCAGAGTTTTCTGAATTCCTGAAGGAGTGGGGTGCTTACCCCGGCGACTGCTAGAAGGCACACAAAATTAGAAGAGGCAGCAAGGAGCGGAGAGTGGGCGGAAGTATCCCCCCCTCCAGGAGTCACTCTGCGCGCCCCCCCAAAATACACACACACCCCCTTTGGCAAAGTCGTTTCTAAACACCTGCGTGCACCTTCCGCCAGAACTCCGGGAACTGGCTCGACTGGCCCCCCTTAACCAAGGCAGTTTCAAAAGCCAAACGTGGCATTTTAAGGCAAAACGAAGGCTCGTAGCTCGACGAGCGCAAGCAAGCTTGGACCGTCTTTGGCTTCCGGCAGACAGAATCGAGAAATCTGCCCCATCGTGGGCTGAGAAACGGTGCTCAGCCACCAGAGACTAAAACGCAGCCCGGTGGCAAAGGGCCCTGTGGGAGAAGATGGGTTACAACACAGGATTTCACTATCACGACAAAGGCTTTGGGGAAAAGTTAAGACGTGTGGGTCACCCTGACTTCATTCCCCCCCATCCACCCCGACACAAACTGCACAAGCGAGATCAGCCGCAAACCAAGGGATTCTCCTAGAACAGGGGTAGGGAACCTGCGGCTCTCCAGATGTTCAGGAACTACAATTCCCATCAGCCCCTACCAGCATGGCCAATTGGCCATGCTGACAGAGGCTGATGGGAATTGTAGTTCCTGAACATCTGGAGAGCCGCAGGTTCCCTACCCCTGTCCTAGAACGTGGAACGAGGTGCATTTAATCGAGCCTAATGTCGCTTGCCGTTCCCAGAAACCCACTGGATTTGCTCATCGGTTTTTTTAAAAGTAAACCAGGAGGTAGACCTAGCAGTATGCATTAAAAGCACACAGATCCACCAACGTTTCTACCAAGTCCTTCACAGTTGTAAATTCCTGCTGCGGGGCGCCGCAGCAGAAGTTTCTTCATGGGCATCCTCCCGATACCATTAAATCTGATCTATACAGGAACTCCGAAGGGCCGCCCTGTGGCGTGACCTGTAAGGCAAACTAACAGAACCAAAAGAGGTTTACGTTTGTTTTGTTTTTTTAAAAAAATAATCATCAGAAAAGGAATTAGCCCCTGAAATACAATTTTTAAAGAAAGGCATAACCCGAAGCGGAATATTTTATAGAGAGAGGAAGGAGAATCGGTAGCAGCAAACCCTGTCTCCGCTCTCATGTGCTAGCTTGCTTAGGCCACTTGGTTTATTCATCAGAGAAGGGGGGAAGCCTCAGATCTCCGGTCCTTTCTTCACGAGCCGGCAGGAAAGAGCAAATTGGGGTTGTGTCTGAACGTCCAGTGAAGACTTCCAGCTCTCCAGGCACTGAGGTGTATCGTGCACAGCCGTGTACTCAAAAAAAACGAGTCACACAAACTCGAGGCCCCGCAGTCCTCCGTTTTTTTTCTCCTGCGAGCTTAGGAATGTCGGGCAAGGTGCTCGCGAGCCGGTGGTCCCTCCCATCACAATGGAAAAGCATTCCGAGACAATCGCCGGTTCCGCTGCCAGCGTTCCTTAAGACCTGAAGACGTGGACGGCTCGGATGACGTACTGCCGGCAGATGGGGCACTCGTTCATCCGCTTCCCGCATTTCGTGCAGGTAACCATGTGACCGCACTCCAGGAGGACGCAGTCGATAACCGAGTCCATGCAGACCTTGCAGAGGTTCTCTTCCGAGCCGGGGAGAGGGGCGTTCCCAGACGAAGCTAAGACCAGAAACAGAAAGGCTGAGCAGAGCATCCAAGCTTACGTCTCTCCCTGCCCATGAGTTTCAGTCTAAGATGATCCATGTCTACGGATTTACTCGAAATACGGATCTACTTGAACTACACGAAATACCAAGACCAAATTACACTTTTTTCTTAGTGCAATTACATTCATTCTATTTAAGAGTACCCCTCCGCCAACCCCCCCCCCCCAAAAGATTTGGGAAAGACGAAGGAGGAGTTTGTATTTATATCCCACCTTTCTTTCCAATATCGAGACTCAAGGTGACTTACAAGCTCCTTTTCTTTCCTCTCCCCACAACAGATACCTGGTGAGATAAGTGGGGCTGAGAGAGTTCTGAATGAACTGTGACTAGCCCAAGATCACCCAGCAGGAGTGCGGAAACACATCTGGTTCACCAGAAAAGCCTCTGCCACTCCAGTGGAGTGGGGAATCAAACCTGGTTCTACCAGATTAGAATCCACCTGCTCTTAACCACTACACCACGCTGGCTCTATGTCAGGAATAGAGGCGAAGTGAGAAAACAGGACAGTCAGCACAACAGATGGGCAAAGCGCTTGCCTTGGGATGCAAATATTTGCTGCCACAGGAGAATGTGAAGGATATTTATAAGAGTTAGGAGCATTGCAGAAACTGGATGGAGCAAAACTATTCACACACCCTCAAAGTGTTCCACGACAGGATCACCAGTCCTGGAGATAACATACGCCAGGGGTATCCAACTCTGGCGCCCCAGATGTTCATAGATTCCCATCAGTCCCAATTGGCCATGCTGGCAGGGGCTGATGGGAATCATAGTCCATGAACACCTGGGGCGCTAGAGTTGGACACCCCTGACATACGCCTTCACACCATGCCTGTTCCATTAATTTAAAGTCTGCTGTGCCTTCTTGGCCATAAACAGTGATGAAAAGCAGCTCAGAACTTGACCAAAACAAATCAGCAAATACATTAAAATCAACCCTGATTTGCCTCCGGAACTCACTACCACCAGATGTGAGGAGACTGCTTTGCTTGCACACAAACACCAAGCGGAGATGATTTACAACTGTCTGCTATTCCAGAACACTGCTTCCATATACCAGATAACAAGGAGACAAATCTCCCCCATTAAAACAGCTGAAGATTTCCACTGAGTTGCTCAAGACAGAGTAAAACTACTCACCGGTTTGATCATCTGTGTCCGAAACTGAAAAAGAAAGAGAAAAAAGAACTGCAGAGTCCAACCAGAGCATTTTTGCAAAGGCTATTGCAGCCAAACTTGAGAGGAATGGGGTAAGCTATTTGTGCTCCTGCAGTTTGATTTCAGGGGAGAGGGCCTACTGTTGCTTGGGAAAAGGGGCACATGGCGGAATCGCGTTTCCCTCTGGTTGAGCCTCTTGAGTGCTCCCAGACTACACGTTGCTGGTAGGGGCTATTTTGCCAGCTGTAGAGCAAGTTTATCTCAGCAACTCACTAGCCACGGGAATGTAGTTTTGGCCACCAGCTTAGATGGTTTCAAGGGGAGATAACATGTAAAGCAGCACAGCGGGGCAACCAAAGCTTCCAAAAAGACAAGAAAAACACAATATTTATAAGCTACTAGAAACATATTAACACAACATGTAATAATTGTGTACAATAATGTAAGGAATTACAGCGATGCTTCACCGAGTTGGCTGCGTTGCCGCCCAGATGTACGAGGACATGCTAGTATTTCGCTGGTTGGCTTTCAAGCTTGTAAAGAGTGATTCATTTGGGCGAGACAGCAATTCACTTTACTGACTGAGAAAGTGGGCGTTTCCCTAGAAACGGGAGAATTTCCTGGGAAACTTGTCCTTCCATTTTCGGCACGGACTTGAATGGAATACATACATCTGTTGGTTGTCATCTCTAAGGCCCCTTCCGCATGGGCCAATAAGCCTGGGCTGGGGATGGGAAAAAAACGGGTCTGGGAATGGGGGCGGGGGGGCGACTTTGCACAGCCCCTGCCCCTAAAGTGAGGCTGTCCCATGGTATCTCCCCAAAAACGGGTTATTCGAGAATTGCGCTATCTGCGATTCTTTGGTTTTAATGCGGGTTGCAGCTGCTCGTGAGTGAACGGCAAGCACTTTACTCAGGCACGCCTCCCTTTTTACAGTCACCGCCTCTCAGCTGCGTAGCCACGCTTGGGCACAGGGACGTCAGCATGGCTGTGGAGGTCCATGCCTGCCTGCGTAGCTACGCAGCAGAGGCAGGTGAGTGGGGGGGGAATGTGCTTCAGTGCAAAGGCAATGGTAACCCACATTGCTTCCACGGGCTCCGTTCGCTGCCTGCACGGAGGCATGCGAATGCGAAAACAGGACAGCAGGTTACTTTATCCCGTCTGCAACCCGCTCTGCCTGTGCAGAAGGGGCCTAAAAGATTCAGATGGATTCTTATACGTGATATTGTTTCTTGCTTGACTGTTTTGCCGCGTTTTTGCATTTACACCTATGCGCTTTATATTACTGTACACAATTATTTCACATTGTCCGTCTATATGTTTCTATGTAGCTGACAAGTATGATTGGTGTTTGGAATATGCTGCCACTGGAGGTGGTGATGGCCACTAACCTGGATAGCTTTAAAAGGGGCTTGGACAGATTTATGGAGGAGAAGTCGATTTATGGCTACCAATCTTGATCCTCCTTGATCTCAGATTGCAAATGCCTTAGCAGACCAGGTGCTCAGGAGCAGCAGCAGCAGAAGGCCATTGCTTTCACATCCTGCATGTGAGCTCCCAAAGGCACCTGGTGGGCCACTGCGAGTAGCAGAGAGCTGGACTAGATGGACTTTGGTCTGATCCAGCTGGCTTGTTCTTATGTTCTTATGTTCTTAAGTATAGTGTTTTCCTAGTATTTTTTTCCCCAGAGGAAGTTATGACACATGTGTGGAGGATCTATCAAAAGCTACCAGCCATGTTGGCTAAATGGAGACTCCACGCTCAGATGCAAAATGCCTCTGAGAAATGGCTGCTAAGGGCAAGGCAGGGCCTACTAAAGATTTCAAGAAAGCAGACAAAGTGGATTTTCTGGTCCAATAGGTATCAGAGGGACCATTTCGGTTCCTTTTAAGATGGGTGACGAGGAGAGAACAAAACAGCATTTTTTAAAAGTCTTACCCAGCTGCTGAAGGTCCTTCTCTTTGTACAGACGGGTCACCCTCTCCATCAGCTCCCATTTCTCACAACAGCCCTTGTAATTCACAAAGTTGCGAGCGAGGATCTCCTTCAGTTGCCGTACGGACAGGGCGTCAATGTCTCGCACGCTTGTCAGGTCAGACAGCGAGGCCCTGCGTCCCAAAACCAAGGTGTCCTCCGAGTCGGTGGACTGAAAGACACACAGATTTGAAATTGCCTGACGAGCTAAAATCAGAGGAAAATAACTCTCAATTTGCCAGCGTAGTGTAGTGGTTAAGAGCAGGTGGATTCTAATCTGGAGAACTGGGTTTGATTCCCCACTCCTCCACCGAAGTGGCAGAGACTTATCTGGTGAACCAGATGAGTTTCCGCACTCCTGCATTCCTGCTGGGTGACCTTGGGCTAGTCACAGTTCTCTCAGAACTCTCTCAACCCCACCTGCCTCACAAGGTGCCTGTTGTGGGGAGAGGAAGGGAAAGGAGATTGTAAGCCACCTTGCGTCTCCTTACAGGACAGAAAAGTGGGCTGTAAATACAAATTCCTCTTCTAAGTGGGGGCTCTCATTAGCCTTTGCACAAACAAATCAAAGCTGAAGGTGAGTCCTATATCATGGATCTCTTGCACCACACTTAGCTGAAAATCTAAGAATCCAACAGTATAGATTTTCTAGCCTAAGTGTCCAGAGTTGTGTTTACACATTAAAGCTCACACACACACACAGCAATGTGGAAACAGGTTCCGTGCTGTGTATTTTGTACAAGCGACTGATGTGGGGTGAAGGGGCTGAAAGTTGGCCAACCCCACCTGGCACATCACTCCCAGTGGCTCTGTTCAATGCACACAGAAGCAAGATGGAGAGACAGCATTCTTCAGAGGTCAGTCATCCCCAAATCCTTTTCTCCCAACTTTGCATTACCAGAGAGACGTGTCATTGTTCTCGGAGCACTTTTCAGAATACAACAGTGCTTCAGAATTGCTTAGCCATAACGCCCCTTGCCCTGCATTACCCATGTGCAGAAAACCATCACACCAGCAGAAAAGGAAGGAGCTGTTGTCATCCAAAGCTAAAATTCTTCCAGTGTCCACTCCTAAGATGATAATATACTCCTAAGCCAGCGTAACATGGTGGTTAAGAGAAGGTGCACTCTAATCTGTAGAACAGGGTCTGAGTCCCCACTCTGCCACTTCAGCTGTGGAGGCTTATCTGGTGAATCAGATTAGCTTGTGCACTCCAACACATGCCAGCTGGGTGGCCTTGGGCTGGTCACAGTTCTTCGGAGCTCTCAGCCCCACCCATTTCACAGGGTGTTTACTGTTGGGGTGGGGGAAGGGAAAGGAGATTGTAAGCCCCTTACAGGAGAGTCTCCTTACAGGAGAGAAAGTGGGGATATAAATCCAAACTCTTCTTCATCTTCTTCTTCCTACCTGAGTCTCCTCCTCAGTCATGGCTTCGACTGCGTTCTCCACTTCCCCCATGTCGTCTTGGCTGGGTGGCACATGCCCATTTGCCTGAAAGAGGAAAACAGGTTATCGAAAAGGCCAAACTCCCTCAAAAAATCCAGAGAAGAACAGAGAAGGCCAGACCGGGCTCATTCAAGCTCCTCTCTGGGGAAGATAATTCAGAATGCACAAGGAGCTACGAGAAGAAGTCAAGGAATGACCAGTGGACTTATCGGCTGTCGAAGTCCATTTCTGGTCAGGCGTCATCCAGAGAAGCTCACCTGGTTGGTGGTCTAAGCCTTGTTAAGAACGCCTGGGTTTGAGCAGTGATGTCCCAGGGCACTCGCTCCGAGGAAGCAGGCACGGGGCAAGTGTCATTGGGTTGCACAAAGCCCCCAAGAGACCATGCTGTAAAGGCCTGCCTCGGCTCTGCCCTGTTTCCTTTGTGACCCATCGTGACATCACAGGGAATGCAAGCAGCCTGACTATCTGTGACACAGCCCTGCCGGCCCAAGAGCACACTACAACTCGCCTTCAGGGGAGCTGGGTGATTCTCACTGTAGTCTCTGCGGGAGAGTCTTTGCTCCTGTCCTTCGGCTATGGTGTTCGCCCCGTAAGGGACCTCATCCCTAGATAAGATGAAGAGTGGTAATGACAAGGCACCCAGGGAAAAGGCTCCTAAGAGACCACACAAGGTGGGTGTAGAGGGAAAGGCCTGGGTGATGAACCGGGTGGGGGGAAGAAAGAGACCTCCCCAGTGGGGCTTAAGACGCCCTCCTCCAGAAACAAAGCTGAGATACTACCTTTGAGCCCAAGCTCTAAAACAGTGGTTCTCAACCTTCCTAATGCCATGACCCTTTAATACAGTTCCTCATGTTGTGGTGACCCCCAACCCTAACATTTATCCATTTTACAGATGGAGAACACTGATGCAGAGAGTCTTAGGCGACCCCTGTGAAAGGGTCGTTCGACCCCCAAAGGGGTCGCGACCCACAGGTTGAGAACCGCTGCTCTAAAAGCTAGTAACCAAAAAAAGCAGAGGCCAGCTGAGTTGAACTTTGGCTGCTGCCCTCAGTCAGAGGTCTGGTGGAACGGCTTAGTCTTACAGGCCCTGCGGAACTGTGACAGGTCCTGCAGGACCCTGTTCTTATTGGACGGAGCGTTCCAACAGGCCAGGGCGGAGCTGAAAAGGCTCTCACCCCGGTCAAGGATAGCTGGACAGTTTTTGGGCCGGGGATCTCCAGAAGGTTATTTGCAGAGTGTAACGCTCTTCAAGGGGCATATCAGGAGAGGCAGACTTGCAGACACCCAGGTCCTGGACCGAGCATATGCAACGTTTTGCTCTTCTGAGCTGTCTCAAGCAGCTTCTATTGACTGATGAGCATGGGATATATATTTTAAAAAATGATAACAGAGGTGTCTGAAGTGGTACCCCTTAAACCCTTCCCCATCTTCTGAAATTTTTTGGGCACCTTCTCAAAATTTGAAAGATTCTCTCTGAAGAAGAAGAGGAAGAAGAGTTTGGATTTATATCCCCCCTTTCTCTCCTACAGGAGACTCAAAGGGGCTTACAATCTCCTTGCCCTTCCCCCCTCACAACAAACACCCTGTGAGGTAGGTGGGGCTGAGAGAGCTCCGAAAAGCTGCAACTAGCCTAAGGTCACCCAGCTGGCGTGTGTGGGAGTGTACAGACTAATCTGAATTCCCCAGATAAGCCTCCACAGCTCAGGCGGCAGAGCGGAGAATCAAACCCGGTTCCTCCAGATTAGATACACGAGCTCTTAACCTCCTACGCCACTGCTGCCCACAAGGGCTTGAAATGTGTTAGGGAGGGAGAAAAACGGTGACTCTTAGGGTGCCCAAATTCTGATATTTCTGCAGTATGATCCCATTGGCGCTTTCTCAAAAGTCAGCCCCGCTAAATACAATACACCCACTCCCTAGTACAGTGGTGGTGAACCTATGGCACTCCAGATGTTCATGGACAACAATTCCCATCAGCCCATGCAGGCAGGGGCTGCTGGGAATTGTAGTCCATGAACATCTGGAGTGCCATAGGTTCGCCACCACGGCCCTAGTAAGCATAAAGAGGGTCCATGGTCTTAGTGTGGCAACCTCAAGCCCTATCTTGGCTGTGCTTCGCAGACTGAACACAATAGTTTCTACTGACCGAGGGTCGTGTTAAAGAAGGCATCCTCATGTGGACTGGAGAAGCATCGCAGGAGAAAGATGAAAGCGGAGAAAAGTCAGGTCTGTCATCAATGGCAGGGAGCGACTGGAGAAAGCTACAGCTGCCAGAGCTGGCCAGAAGGTATGTACACAACAGCAACTTAACAGGAATTTCCACATTAATTTTTAAGAGAGCCTTCTAACCACAAGCCGAGAAGGGTCTATAAATCTACGTGAGCGGCTAAAGGTCTCGGCCTGTGTCCAACTGGTAGAATGACAGCTTCCTCCAGCTGGCAGAAGCCCCCAATGCCAGAAGCAGAGAGGGGTCCTTCCTCACACCCACACCCCAAAATTCATTTTCAAACTCACTGTGTGCAAGTTCCAGCACACAAAACCTCCCACCTGAGGACAGCGTTATCTGCACTGTCACTGTCTTTCTGTACCATTTCCCATGCCCCTGCTTTGCTGGTTTCCATCTGATTCCTACCACCAAACACTCTCCCGTTTTTACCATCCAATATTGAGACAACTGATTCACCTCTGCACCACTGGAAGACTTAAGTTAATTAGATGGCCTATTGCATAGGTGTCAAACTCAGGCCCTCCAGATGTTCATAGACTACCATTACCAGCAGTCCCTGCTAGCATGGCCAATTGGCCCTGCTGGCATAGGCTGATGGGAATCGTAGTCCATGAACACCTGGAGGGCCTGAGTTTGACATCTATGGTCTATTGGATTTTTAGACTTGGATTATTTAAGGGTGGCATGTTTGATATATTTTACATGTGTTGCTAGCTGCCCTAAGCCCCACTATTGGGGGGGGGGGGCGGGGAGAGATTATAAACTGAATATAAAATTGAATGAATATAAATCAATATAAACTGAATGAATCCAAAGCTGCCCTGAGTTAATAGCTAGGAAGTGTTTCCTGGACACCAACCATGGGCTCTCCCACTGAGCCACGTTCTTTCGATGGCATTCCCATTACACCTGAGTGCCTACAGCATAGAACACCACCGAGCGTGCAGCAGTTAAGAGTGTAAAACTAGGACCTGGAAGACCCGGGCTCCACTCAGCCACAGAAGTCTGCTGGGTGATTTCGGGCCGGTTTCACGCTCTCAGCCTAGCCTACCACACAGGGTTGCTTGGAAAACAAAGGAGAGAAGAACGACGTGAACTGGGGATATAAATGAAGCAAAAAAATTAAATACGTCACCAAGACAGCAGGCAAGTCGGCGTCGAAGGGCTTTGGGAGAAGACGTACCTGCAGGGCTTCCTCAGTCTGCAAGACCATATCTGAGGAGTTCCATGCCGGAGAGACATCCGTTGAGGTAGACTCTGGCAATCCAGTTTGTGGCACGGCCTCCAAGTCCGGCTGTGGCCCGGCGGACTCCGTCGTAAAAGGAGCTGCCCAAGTAGTCCTGTCCCCTTGCGGGACGGGAGGCTGCTGGCCAATGATGAGAAACACCAGCTCATCCTTCTCGCGACACATCTCCGTGGAGATTTCCCGCAGCTCCAGGTAGTCCCGCAAGTCCTTCACCTTCATCTTGATCAGCTCCTCCCGCTGGAAGTTGGTGGCCCGGAACCGCTCGCAGAGGAGGCACAGGCAGGGGCCGCTTTCAGGCTGATGTGAACAGGCCGGGCAGAAATCCTTTTTGCAGTCCAAGCAGATGTGCTGTTTTTGACGGGAAAAGATGGAAGTGAACACCAAGAGGAGAGATTCTGGGCTGACAGGCCAGACTCGCCTCTTGTACCGCCTGAGAAGGACATCAATACAGTCATCTAAACAACGGTTGGTCCAGGGTCACGCCCTCCTAGTCTTCCTCGAAGGGGGAAAATACCATCTGGCACTGCTCAGAAATATCCATTTTAACCACATTACATTGCAAATGGGCTTCACGTCTAAAAAAATGCGCAAGGGCAAAGGTGATTTTTTTTCTCCAGTGGACTAAACTGGAATATGCTGCCACAGGAGGTGGTGATGGCCACTAACCTGGAGAGCTTTAAAAGGGGCCTGGGCAGATTTATGGAGGAGAAGTCGATCTCTGGCTACCAATCCTGATCTGAGATTGCAAATGCCTGAGCAGACCAGGTGCTCAGGAGCAGCAGCAGCAGCAGCAGGCCATTGCTTTCACATCCTGCACATGAGCTCCCAAAGACACCTGGTGGGCCACTGCGAGCGCCAGAGTGCTGGACTGGATGGACTCTGGTCTTGACCCAGCAGGCTCTTTCTTATGTCTTTATGTTCTAAACTACTTCGCCACAACTGTGCCTCCTCTATTGTGTCCCATTAGTTTTTGTTCCCATCTTCTCCAACCAGTCCCTTGCTAAATCCCTACCTAGTCTGATGCTAAGCATAAGCAGGACAGGCGAGAACTATTTGCCTTACAGGGCCCTGACACCAGTGTTGTTTTATGGAACAAAATTTCTATTCCCAAGCAAAAAACCTGCCAAACAGTTTGCAGAAAAGCAGCCAACCTGTAATAAAACACACATAAAATCTGCATTAAGGCCACTTTAGCATCTGCTTAAAACCTGCACAGAAGTAGCAGCGCAAAAGCAAGCAGCATAAGGCTCCAGGGCCCTTTATTCCAGCAGCCCGTGTCGAATACGAGGGGGAAGAGCGTTAACTTTTAAATTCCCTCCGAAGGGGCGAGAGAAGTGAGCCATCTAAGGTCTGGGGGGAAAGGGAGACCAATCCTGCAATGTCACCACAAGAACAACGGCAAGCCCTTGAGCCACACAGAGCAGCGCGCTCGGTGGCTTTCCTGCCTATTGAGGCCAAATTCAAGGCATCGCCTAAAACAAGAGGGATGCATTTCCCTGGAATTGAGCCCGGAACAGTTCTGGTGAACTCTGTGTGTGCCTGCAGCGAGGCCTGGCTTTTGAGGGCTGGCTTCTTGGCTGTGAAGCAGCTTAGCTCATTGTGAGGAATGGAACGGGAACAGTGGCCAACTCCTGCGGCTCCGTGCGGCACGTTTTTTGCCTGGCCATAACACTCTGACACACTTAACAGCCTTTCCAGGAAGGAAGGATTCCCAGAGCTTCTGAGTGATTCATGCACTGCCTAGTCCCCTAAAGGCTCTTCTGGATAGCTCCCATGAAAACATTCACAGCTTTGGCACTTTGAACAGAAAGCATGGGGGAAGGGGGGGGGGGGAACCAAGATATTTATAGTCCTACCCCATCCCCCTTATGTTCCCATACTTTTTTGTGTTCCCGGTTTTCTTCCGCCGGTAGATTCTTTCAGATCCGTATTTACAGTTTAAATATATATTTACCCTTTTAATTGTGAAAGCCTTCGACAATGCAAGAGGGAGATGCGTTGCACGCGACACGCCCCTTGGCAAAAGGCTGTGTGTCTCTCCCTTTCCTCGCCACCTTTTGTCTGGGAGCACCACTGGGTCAAGGGATGTGCTGAAAAACTAAACTTGGACGGCAGCCACCTCTCGGGAAATCCTTCCCCGGGCACAGGATGACAATTTGTCTTGCCAGCCTGTGACGCTGATGATTTTTGATGAGCTCCGGCATGCAAGGATCAAACACGCCAAAAAGGAGTAACTAGAAAAACCTGTTCGGAGGAGAGAACGTAAAGCGTGGCGCTGATTCTGCAGGAGAGCTTTCCGACAAAAACACCTGGCACTTGGGTGGGTTTATATTAGGTGCATTCAGTAAATACCATCTCTGGCTGGTTTGGGCACTCCAGCTGAGAGTGCTTGATTGGCCCAAGGTCACCCAGCAAGCTTCCATGGCAGAGTGGGGGATTCGAACCTGTGTTTCCCAGATCCTCGTCTGACACCTTAACCCATACAACATGCTGGGCAATTGGGGAGAAGACTGAAATACATGCAGGGAGCAGCGTAGGAGGTTAAGAGCTCGTGTATCTAATCTGGAGGAACCGGGTTTGATTCCCAGCTCTGCCACCTGAGCTGTGGAGGCTTATCTGGGGAATTCAGATTAGCCTGTACACTCCCACACACGCCAGCTGGGTGACCTTGGGCTAGTCACAGCTTCTCGGAGCTCTCTCAGCCCCACCTACCTCACAGGGTGCTTGCTGTGAGGGGGGAAGAGCAAGGAGATTGTAAGCCCCTTTGAGTCTCCTGCAGGAGAGAAAGGGGGGATATAAATCCAAAACTCTTCTTCTTCTTTTTCTTTCATTCTTCCCCGACTGACAGTAATCTTGCTGCTTTAGTAAAAATTAAATACATCATACACTACTTGGCATACAAAATTATACTATCTGGCATATTTATGAAATTTAGAAGTCTAAACGCCTTAATTTTCTATAAGCCAAATTGTCAATATGCCCAACATTTTTGGCAATAAAATTAACCTTTGTTAAGACTTAAAAACACTGAATTATTCAACAGCGTGCCATCATGAGAACAAATTAACAACGGACGGAATTAGTCAGATAGAACAATGAACATCCTTGTAATTCCATTGTGTGTCTGTTCCAGATAGACCAGTGATGGCGAACCTTTTCAAGACCGAGTGCCCAAATTGCAACCCAAAACCCACTTATTTATCGCAAAGTGCCAACATGGAAATTTAACCTGAATACTTATGTTTTAGTTTAGAAAAAGCGGTTGGCTCCGAGGCGTGTGTTACTCGGGAGTAAGCTTGGTGGCAGTCGGTGGCTTTGCTTTGAAGCAACCGTGCAACTCTTCCAATGGGTGAATCATGACCCTAGGAAGGTTTATTCAGAAGCAAACCCCATTGCCAGCAACCGAGCTTACTCCCAGGTAAAGGAGTTTCTTCACAAGGATTTTCTTCACATGAAAACCATTGGGTTTAACAGCGCTTAACAGGGTTACCTACACTGCTTCCCCAAAACTAGGTCTTAGGTTTAATGCTAAAAATAGAGCCCAGTGGCCCAGGCCAGCCTAGATGTGGGGGGGGGGGCACTCTGTGCGTGCCCACAGAGAGGGCTCTGAGTGCCACCTCTGGCACCCGTGCCATAGGTTCGCCACCACTGAGATAGACAGTCCGCAGCACACAAAGGAATCATTATCCGCTGCTGTAGATGGTTTTACATTTAAAAAAAAATCTGCAACAAACCTTTTTCAACAAGAACAACTGCGTTAAGAAGCATTTCAGTTTTTCCAAAGGGAAAAAAAAGATTGTCGAAGGCTTTCACGGCCGGAATCGCTAGGGTGTTGTGGGTTTTCCAGGTTGTGTGGCTGTGTTCCTGTAGCCTTTTCTCCTAAGGAAAACCCGGAAAACCCACAACACCCTTGGAAAATAAAGATTCCACAGTTTATAATGAGTCCCCTAAAATTAGAAAAAAAATATTCTGAGCTCTTTTTTCATTCCAAGACCCTGAACAGATACATGTCCCCCCCTGCTCAAAATGGATGCTATACTTTAAAAATAAAGTCTTGCCACATACAGCAAATAACAATATCCAGAACAAACGTTTAGCAGCCTGTTCTTGCTGGGCTAGTTTTCCACACTCAGAAAAGGGTGCTTTTTAAAAAACACAAAACAAAATGTGATGAGAGCCAGCGTGGTGTAGTGGTTAAGAGTAGGTGGACTCTAATCTGGAGAAGCCGGTTTGATTCCCCACTCCTCCACTCCTCCACATTGACCGTGGGCTAGTCCCTGTTCTTTCAGAACTCTCTCAGCCCCACCTACTTCACAAGGTGTCAATTGTGGAGAGTGGAAGGTGTTTGTAAGCTGCTTGGAGCCTCCTTATAGTTGAGAAAAGCAGGGTATAAATCCAAACTCTTCCTCATCTCTTCTTTTAAAAAAAATGACACCTGCAGTCTGAAACACTCCAAACTATAATTCCACTCAGCCGGTTCGGCCTGACATGCAGCTCCGTTCTCAGACTTGCCCCAATAAGCAGTCCCCAGCAGCAAACGCCTCTCGCTCACCTTCAGGGAGGAGTTGTTGAAGTGCGCCCCACAGGCTTTGCAGCTCTGCTCGGACCCCGTGGGCGAAGGGAAGGAGCTGTAGCCTGCGTTGGAGTAGGCCTGTGTGCGACTCCCCTGCTGTGGGTGGGCCTGCATCTCCTCTGGTAGTCCATTGAGGCACGACCAGCTGCAGCATGCTGCCCACATAGTCAACTGAGGAGGAAAAGGAGAGAAGGTCAGGCGTCAAGATGCGCAGGGCCAAACAAGCTGGTCTGGGTGGAGAGCTAACTAGAGGGCGAGCTTGGTAGATGAGGAAGTCTTGTCGGATGGAAATTATTCCTTGTAGAGAAGACTTACAGGCAGATTTTGGAGAGTCACAGAATCATAGAGTTGGGAAAGACCCCAAAGGCCATCAAGTCCAACCCCCTGCAATGAAGGAACACACAATCAAAGCACTCCTGACAGATGGCCTTCGAGCCTAAAAACCTCCAAAGAAGGAGATTCCACCACACTCTGAGGTAGTGCATTCCACTGCCAAACAGCCCTTACTGTCAGGAAGTTTTTCCTGATGTTTAAATGGAATCTCTTTTCCTTCACCTTGAACCCGTTATTCCTGGCCCTAGTCTCTGGAGCAGCAGAAAACAAGCTTGCTCCCTCACCAATGTGACATCCCTTCAAATATCTAAACATGGCTATCATGTCACCTCTTCACCTTCTCTTCACTAAACTAAACATCCCCAGCTCCCTAAGTCTGTCCTCGTAGGGCATGGATTCCAGACCTTTTACCATTTTGGTTGCCCTCCTCTGGTCCCGTTCCAGCTTGTCAACGTCCTTCTTGAATTGCGGTGCCCAGAACTGCACACAACATTCCAGGCGAGGTCTGACCAATGCAGAATAGAGATATACAATCATATCCCTCAATCTTGACACTGTACTCCTATTGATACAGCCCAGAATCGCATTGGCTTTCTTGGCCGCCGCATCCCACTGCTGGCTCATGTTCAGTTTGTGGTCTACTAAGACTCCCAGAGTCAGAATTCTAAGAATATGAGAACAGCCCAGTGGTCCATTTAGCTCCAGGATCCCATCTCACACAGCAGCCACCCAGTTCTTCAGGAGGTTCAACAGCAAGGCACGGAGGCCAAGGCCTTCCCCTAACGTTCCCTCCGGGTGCTAGACTGAATGTAGAGTTTCCCTTTAGTCCTCATAGTTAGGAGCCACAGATAAACCTAGCCTTCATGAATCTGTCTACCCACCCACCCCCTTAAAAGCCATCTGTGCCTCTGACCATCATGACATCCCCGTGAATTCCACATTTTAATCACGCTCTGTGTAAATAAATATTTCCTTTCATCTGTCCTGAATCTACCGCCCATGGTGTTGCAGCTGAGAGTGGTAGACTCTTATCTGGTGAACCAGATGTGTTTCTGCACTCCTACATTCCTGGTGGGTGATCTTGGGCCGGTTACAGTTCACCCAGACCCCTCTCGGCCCCACCTACCTTAAAAGGTGCCTGTTGTGGGGAGAGGAAGGGAAAGGAGCTTGTAAGCTGCTTTGAGATTCCTTAAAAGGTAGAGAGAAAAGTCACTCCCCAACACCTGAAATTCTTTAACAGTGGAGAAGAAGCTGGAGACAGGTTTCTTTCGGCATGCAAACCTTTTTGCATGCAAAACGGGGCTCCTGCCCTGGAGCAGCAGCCTCAATTTCTGGACCTAATGACTTCCTGATCTTCTTATGCAAATGTGCCCACGGAAGACACTGGGCGTTCTGTCATGAAGCTGTTGGACGGCGGCCTGGAGTCAGTCGCTCTCTCGCAGCCCCACCCACCTTGAACACTTCTTTGTCTGACTATATAATGGAGGAAGAGGGAATAATGTACCCTGGGCAGCGCCCTGGGAGACAGGGCAGGATAAAAGGGCAATCAATCAATCAATCAATCAATAGGAGTGCAGACAGAAAAGTGATAAGGGCTCCTAATTGAGAACCAGCGTGGTGCAGTGGTTAAGAGCAGGTGGATTCTAATCTGGAGAACTGGGTTTGATTCTCCACCTGAATGGCGGAGGCTTATCTGGTGAACCTGATGTGTTTCTGCACTCCTACATTCCTGCTGGGTGACCATGGGCCAGTCACAGAGCTCTCTCAGCCCCACCTGCCTCACAAGGAGTCTGTTGTGGGGAGATTAAGGGAAAGGAGCTCGTAAGCCACCTTGAGTCTTCTGACAGGAGAGAAAGGTGGGGTATAAAATCCAAACTCTTCTTCTTAATTCAGACTTCCCTTATAAGAGGAGGACACTGCTAGGAAATAACTAAATGAGCACACAGTGGATCTCCTCGACTAAGCTCATTTACAGAACCAAAACAAACCTGATCTTGTTCATGACTATAATCTGGACCCTGTGTCCCTCTCGCATTCAAGCGAGGCTTAGCCCTTGTCATTTGCCTGCAAGTCCAAGAAGATGCAGAAAAGCATGGCAGAATGTCAGTCACGAGGGGAGCACAGTGTAGGGAGAAAAGCACTTGTTCGCCTGCAGCAGATCCTAGGTTCAGTCCCCGGCACCGTCAATTGAGCAGAGCTCCAGTAATAAAAAAAACCCAGTCATTGCAAGAAGATGCTTAGACAACTTCCTGTTTGTTTTAAAGGACAATGTGCAAAGTTTGTGGGCAATTAAATGCTAAATGATACTCCCCTGCGGCCACCGCCACCAGAACAAACTGAAAAGAACCAGAGTACACAAAGGAGGAAGGAAATCATGAACTGGAGCAATAGAAAAACCCGGCTAAATCTGATTAGTCATCCCTGGATATCTGCTAAATTCTGCCAGTTAAGGTTGTCAGGATGGAATTCTCTTGGCATTTGGGAGGGGGGAGTCAAGCGAGCAATCTCTCCTCTGGGCCAGTCGCCTCCTTGGGGTCTGGTTTAGCCCCCATCCTCCTAGGTGTGAAATGTTTTATCCCCTTTGTACTTTCGTTTTGATCCTGTGGGAACGGGAGAGATTGGTGCCGTTTGGCCAGGTGGGCGGGAGGGGGGCATTGGGGATTTAAGCTCCTGCTCGATATGTGGTTTTCAGAAGCATCTATCGATTGTTATTCTTTGACTCTCCTAATAAAATCGACAGATTGCAGCTACAGCTTCTTTATTTTGGCCCGGAGTCTGACAAACATCCTCCTACAGCAGTTCCCTTACCCGAGCTTCCAGCCAGCCTTCAGTTTCCCAATTTTTTATTTTATCATTTAATTATTATTACGGCTTTCCGGCCAGCCATTAAAACCAGAATCAGTATACGTAAAGATACATAATATTCCAATTGTGCAGAGATCCAAGATGTGAGGTCAACACATTAGATATTATTAACTTAAGCCATTATTACAAGTTTCATCATACGATCCAGTTCTCTCTCTTAATAATAATCTTTGTTTATTGCATGCCAGCGTACAAAGTTTGGCCACCTTCTGTGATATACAGGGAACGCGATCTTCCAATAACATTCTCACAAAATTTGAATCTGAGTTGGCTATAAATCGGTTTCCCAAAAGCCTCGAAGCTGACAAACTGACTTTCGAAAGAAGCAGCCTAGTAAAAAAAAAATATGCCTCATTACGCACTGACACTCTGAACAAAAGAAATGCTGTTAGATTTTATGGTAAGGAAAAGCTTGTTGGGCAAAGCTCAAAAGGCAGTGCTCAGAACCAGGAAGTCAGCAGTGGAGCTGGGAACAGCAACCAAGCCCCTGTGCTCAAACTGACAGAGCTCAGAAAACCAGTGTTTGGGGGGGGATTCATTCATTCATTCATTCATTCATTCATTCATTCATTCATTCATAGCTGTCAAGTCACAGCTAACATGTGACAACTCCTTGAGGCTTCAATGCAAGAAAGGTTTGGGGATGGTTTGCCATTGCCTGCCTCCATGTCACGTCTCTGGTATTCCTCGGAGGACTCCCATCTAAATACTGGCCACGGCCAAAGCGAAGAGTGGCTGACTGGCCCAAAGTCACCCAGCAAGTCTCCATGGCGGAGGGAGGATTCGAACCTGGGTTCCCCAGATCCTAGTCCAAACAAACACGAAAAATCACTACCCTGACAAGCCCACTGGGAAAAAAAATCCTGCTCTCCCTGAACAAGGCAGGAAGATACTGGGGCAAGTTGGAGCCGGCGGGGCAAGTGGGAGTGGCCAAAAGTTGATCCTGCCTCCTTGAAAGAAGGTGGTGAAACACCCAAGCAAGACGGCCTCCCACCATCCAGGAGAACACCATAATTCAAGAAGGATATTGTCAAGCTGGAATGGGTCCAGAGGATGGGAACCAAAACGGTATAAGGTCTGGATTCCATGTCCTATGAGGAGTGGCTCAGGAAGCTAGATATGTTTAGGCTGGAGAAGAGAAGGTTAAGGGGTGACATGATAGCCATGTTTAAATATTTGAAGAGAAGTTACGTCGAAGATGGAGCAAGCTGGTTTTCTGCTGATACAGACACGAGGACAAGGAATAAGGGATTCAAGGTGCAAGAAAAGAGATCCCACCTGAACATCAGGAAGAACTTCCTGACAATAGAGCTGTTCCAAACTGGAATTCACTGCCTTGGAGTGTGGTGGAGTTTCCTTCTTTGAAGGTTTTTAAACAGGGGCTGGATGGCCATCTGTCAGGAGTGGATTTAACTATGTGCTCCTGCATGGGAGAGGTTGGACTCGATGCCCTTGTGGACTCTTCCAACTCTATGATTCTATGTAAGTTACCCCGACCCAACTCCTCACACTCACAGAAATTGAGATTCTAAACCTGGATTCAACTCTGGTGTAGAGTCATGGGGGAGGAGAGAGAAGCCACCAGCTAAACCACGCGCCTATAGTCACACACCGCGCGGAAGTCAGTTTCTAAATGGGATTCTCCAGATAAGAAAGCAGAAGTTGAAGAAGGGAGGAAGAAAGTGAAATGCAAACCTGGCAGCTAGCCAGGTCTGTCCACCCCCGGTTCATTTCTTTTTACCCATAAACTATATATGTATTAACTCTAACACACTGGATCTTAGAATTACAACATTAATATCATTCAGAGAGAACATTACATAGCTTTAAAATTCATTACCTTCTAACCTTTCGTTCCCAAACGGCAATAAATATCTTTAAAGCAGTTACTTATATCTTAATCAATAACACATTAATATTCTCACTATTGTTATTACTCTTACTTAATTGATTCAGCCTCATATAAGAAATACAGTTCTCATTGGCGGAGCTACAAGGGAACAGGGGGTGTGCCATGCACCAGGTGCACACCTGGGGGCGGAAAATCAAACTTTAGTTCCCATCAGGCCGCTTTGAAGCCTGGACTGTGAATAGGCCTTTTTTTCAGCCTGAAAAAGTTCTAGGAAAAGGAAAGGAACTAAGGTAAGTGTGGGAAGGGGGAGGATATAGACTGTGCACCGGGCACAGTTTGGCCCAGCTACGCCTCTGACAGTTCTCATTTCTCATCAAAGACTTTGCACGCACCCTGGTTTAAAATGCACATCTGAATTCAGACGCAGGGAAATTTGTCTACCAGCACTGACCTCTAACTTGGGGCATATCTGCATTCTGAAGCTGCTTGTTCAGTAAATTAATGCCTCTCAGGAAGCTTGGGAAACACTCTCACAACGTTTCTCCAGTCTTTGCTTTCAGGTGAGAATCACAGAATCATAAGAGTTGGAAGAGACCCCAAGGGCCATCAAGTCCAACCCCCTGCCATGCAGGAACACACAAACAAAGCACTCTCCAAATAATGCACACAGCAGGGACCCATCTTATCTGCTGGTCCCATGACCAGCCAGAGGCTGAAGAATCCTGTACCAAGGAACAATGTACCACAACAGCCTGTCTGATCTTGCCCATTAGGCTTGTAAAAAGCCACTCACCTAGTCACCAGGCCTGGATCCTTATCCAGGCCTGGATCCTTATCTTTTTCCAGGTGACCAAACAGGAATGTTTTGTGGGGGGAGTGGCTTTTAAAAGGCCACCAATTTCCAATATGGGGCACGCAGGCAATCAAACCTAGTGAAAAGCTGGAAGGCGGGTGTCCAAAATTCCACACCAGGAAGCCAGGATCAGGGACAGACGGACAAAATAATTCACAAGACCCTATGCGGAAAACTAATTCAAAGAAGCAACAAAAGATTTTTCGCACGTGTTCCCTCCTTTGTCTGCACAGAGGTGCGAATTCAGCCTCCTACTTTCACAGATCAAACGAAGTCCCAGTGGCACATTCATTTTAATTTTATTTCAGTTCTGTGACTCAGCTCACACTTGGTCTCATGCTCAGCCTGGGCATCTGACAAACTGAGCTGTGACTCACAAAAGCTGACACCGAAATAAATGTTTCAGTCTTTACCAGGCCACTAGAGTTCCAGTTGATTTTGTCACAACAGATGAACACAGCCGTCTCTCTGGAAAAACGTAGGCTTTTGGCTAAAATAATAGTTAAAGGCCTTGGGCTGCTTCAAAGCATTCAGACTAACAAACAGCTACAAAAGCTCTTGAACGTAGAATTTCTTTCATATTGCTCTGTCACCTCACTTCTGACTCACCGCAGCTCTGTGAATGAATGTCCTCCCAAATATCCATTGTTAATAGCTTTGCTTAGGACTTGCAGACCAAGGGCCTTGGACTTCTTGGCTGAGGCCCCTTCCACAAGGGCCAATAAACCCAAGCTGGGACGGAAAAAGCCATTTCGGGGGATGGGGGGGACTTCACACAGCTCTCAGCCTTAAAGCGAGGCTGCCCCCCCCCCGAAATGGGTTATTCCAGAATCACGTTATCCACAATTCTCTCGTTTTAATGCGGAGTGTAGCCACTCCCCATGCAGGTTCTCCCCACACAACTACATTGCATGGGAGGTGTGTGTCTTTTTAATAAAAAAATATGCACACATAACGGCAGACCGCAATGCTTCCACGGGCTCCGTTCACTGCCTCCACAGAGGCATGCGAACAGGACACCGGATTACTTTATCCCACCTGCAACCTGCTCTCCGGGTGCTACATGGAAGGGGCCTGAGTCAATTCATCTCAAGTTGGGTCTTCCTCTTGTCCTGCTGCCTTAAACTTTTCTTAGTGTTATTGTCTTTTCCAGTTATTTTTATCTTCTCATTATGTGACCAAAGTATGATAGCTTCAGTTTAGTCATTTTAGCTTCTAGGGACATATCAAGGCTTGATTTGATCTAGAACCCCATTATGGGGGAAGGGGGGGTTGGTGGTCCAGGGTATCTGTGACCCTTTTTGCCAACACCACATTTCTTTCCTATTCGCCTTACTATAATGCAAGAGGCAATGGTGGAACAAGGTCAGGAAGAAACCCCGTATCACCAGAAACTGCCCTTGCGCATTTGGTATCACAAACACGTTATCAGCAGAACGGTAAATGGTATGTATTTAAACAGCTGCCGGTTTTATCTACTAGTAAAACCGAAGGCCCATTTTCCTTTCATCTGCAACTGGCTGGAATTTGATCAGTGCAACCGTCTAATCAGAGGGACTTCGGAATGGCGGGTCCCATATGAATTCACTAGAAAAACCTGTCCTTTCACCATGTGACACAAATCCACACTAGCTCACCCAGGAGAGGACAAAACCAACAACTCAGTAGCTCCCCACTCCGTCCCGTGTGGCTCAGCTCCTTTCACCAGAACTTCCAAAAGGGAGGAAAAGCATCGTGCAAACAATGACTTGTGCCAGTTGTTTGAAACGTCAGGAGACTTTTGCCGAGGCTGAAGAACAGGCCAAGTGCTTCACAACAGGATACTGGTATGAATAGAGACACGTGTCCCAAGGTTGAGTCCTAGGAACATCCGCTAAAAGTCCACCGTTTGCAAGCGCTGGGGAAGAACACGCTTTGCCTAAAACAGAGCAAAGCCGCTGCTAGGCCAAGTAGAGAATTGGGCCAGGGATGTGCCAGCGTATTAGTGGAACTGGGAATGCAGCCACTGGGAAGGCACGACAAACACATTTTGAAATTAGAAACTATCAGAAGCACCCCTCAAAGAAAGGGGAACGCCAAAGTTAGCCCGCAGTTCTCTCCCAATCCATCAAGACCGCGTTGAGATTTGGGAGATGGAGTGCCGTAGCTTTAAAATGCTGCCGTAGCTTTAAAATGCTTTTGTTAAACAAAAAACAATAGGCAATGGCCAACCATAACCCAGCCTAGGACAGGCAATCAAACTCCACTAAGCTCAGCATGGTTTCCATCAGTGCGTCCCTCCGCAGCAAGGAGACACTCCGAATTAGAACCTCTCTCGAACAAAGCGAGAGACTTTGGCAAGGGGCAACTCCAGCGCCACAAGCTTGCTTGCCAGATGCACTTCAGGAACACACCCTTCCTCGGAGGAGCTTTAATAGAAACAGTTACATTTAATAAGGTTAAAGGCAAACAAACTGCTGAGCTCTTTGGCCACGATCCAAAGCGGTGTGGGTCTCTCACGCTGAGGCGGAGAGCTCCTTGCAAGCATCTGTTTACCAAATGCTGACTGGTGATGACAGCCCGGGCTCGTACGAAGCGGCTATCAACTATCTGCCCCTGGATCCATCAGCTCAGTCTTGGCTACTCTGGCTGCAAACGCCTCTTCCAGGGTTTCGGGAAGAGAAAAGCCTTTCCCAACTCTTGCGACCCAAGGACTTTTAATAGGAGAGGCCAGGAGCTGAACCTGGGAACCATAAAATGGGTGTTCTAACACCAAACCAAAGCTTGTCATAGTGAAAGGAAGGGAAGTCAGGCATCTCTCAAGTGCCTGAAGCAAAAAAATTCAGTTCATGCACAATTCCACCTGGAATTTTGCCTGCGTGAGCCTCATTCATTTGCCCAGGTGAGCTTCCCAACAGACTGTACGGTTTGCCATCCTTAGTGACCTTCCAAACCCATTACTTCACCTGGCTTATTGAACATCAGAGAGCCAGTGTGGTGTAGTGGCTAAGAGCAGGTGCACTCTAACCTGGAGAACACAAGAGCATTTATGCCAAAATGTATTGTTACTTTCAAACGGATTGGGGTGGGGGTGGGGAGAGAGAGCAGGGCTATGCAGGCACTAGGACCCAGGCGGCGCATTCTGCAACAAAGACGGTCCGGCACGCTTTGTTCTGTGGTAGAGGAACATGCAATCTACTAACATCTTGAGAAACACAGAATATAGTCATCACACGGAGAGCCAATTGCTGCAGTGTAACGGAGCACCAAGTGACAGGAAGACGACTGGATCTTGATGGGAAAGACGCTAGTTGTAAAGTCTTTGGGGTCCGTTCCTCCCCCCCCCTTCCCCTAATACTTTCCACATATACATTAACCTCTGTACAGGTTTGCTTTAAAAGATCTCAGCGGGAACCATCAACGGTCGATTTGTCTTATTTGCTTCCTGATTCAGCCCCGGAACGCAGCATTTGTACAGCAAATGCAACACTGAGAAATTACAAAAGAACAGAAGGAGACCTTGCTGATGGCGGGGCTGGTTATGTCAGACAGCAGGGGGAAACTCCTGCCTTGGCAATCCCCCGCCCACCAGCCTTGGGTTTGTTTGGAGCACCACACTTCAGTCTATCAGTGGCATCGCCATAAACTGAAACAATTCAGTGAAGAAGCATGTGTCTGCTCATCAGATGTTCTCCCCCGGGAATGCTAATAAGAATGCTCTGCCAACCAAACAGGCCTGTGCTAATGAAGGCCTCCTCCGTTGACACAAAGGGATATGAAACAGCCCCATGGAAGAGAAGATCGGCTGGCCATAAAAGGGAGATTCAAGGGCAGGCCAAAGTAATTCTTTACTCGATGAGTCATTGAGCTGTAGAATTCCCCACCAGTGGCCTGAGTGATGACCCTGAGCAGAGATGGTTTTTAAAAGAGAACTGGGCAGATCAGAAAAGGCCATCAAGGGCTAACAGCCATGATGACTGATGTCTTACAAGCTCAGAAGGAGAATGGGGGAAGGCACTACTTTAGATGCTGAGCCGGTCATTTGTTCGGTCAAGGAAGATTTGGTCTGTTGACCCATCAGATAGCTTCAGGTGCTTTAAAAATGCATTAATGATACTAGAAAAGGGAATCTTTAACCATCAGGGCTGACTCAATGCTTGCAGAATTGGGCTTGTCGCCTCCAGAAAACAATGCCACATGTAAAATACAACAGAGATGCCTACCTTGCAATCATGGGTATGAGAATAGGTCAAAATACGGCACCCACTGATTGCCAATAAAGCAGGGGTGCAGTGGGGGATTTTAAAATGCTGTGGGCAGATGCGGGAGGCTGAACCTTTGGACTGCATAGGTCCCCCCCCCCCCAACATAAGCAACTGTATATCATTAATATTTTTGTCTTGGCTTCCCTGACCAGAAGCAACCATCACTAAGAAAAATTTGGCTGGGATAGATGGTCGAAGGACAAGTTCAACATCAGCATCTCTCTTTCTGTTTCTTAGCTCTCCCACTATGCTATGCATTAACATTAAGAATATATTTTAATTTGTGTAAGTTAAAATGTGATGCATCTTCAAGGCAAGAAAGCAATGAAGTGGTGTAGGGGTTAAGAGCAGACGGACTCTAAATCTGGAGAACTGGGTTTGATTCCCCACTCCTCCACCTGAGTGACAGAGGCTTATCTGGTGAACCAGATGTGTTTCTGTACTCCTACATTCCTACTGGGTGACCTTGGGCAAGTCACAGTTCTTCAGAACTCTCGCAGCCCCACCTACCTCACAAGGTGTTTGTTGTGGGGAGAGGAGCTTGTAAGCCATCTTGAGTCTCCTTACAAGAGAGAAAGGCGAGGAATAAATCCAGACTCTTTTCTTCTTCTCTTGTTTCATACAAACACTGATATTTATTCATTAGTATATATTTATTTTACGGTTCACTATTGTTTTTATTTCGACTTACATAAACCGTATATGGGGGTACCATAATCTTTTCAGTGCCGAGGGCCTCTAAAGTTCTTAATCCAGCCTGGCCTAGATAGAATCTACATCTCCAGGGAGAGTCTTGTTCCGAATACCAAATGGTGGAGAACAAAATGGAGCTGAGGGGTCAGGGAAAGAGATGTGACCCTGGACGGATTGGACCTCTGCTCTGGTCCTGTAGGCCTCTTCTGCCTGCCCAATACATGTGTTTACGGTATTTACAGCTTAGGGACGCATATAACACATCTCACACGCAGGTATTAAAAGCTGCAATCCATAAAACATCCATCCGGCTTCAATGTATACACTGCAGATCCATATTTTTAAAAAGAAACTTACTTGGAGTTAGACCAAACCCAAACCTATGGATGAATTTAGACCAGAGTTATCTCTACATAGGACAGTCTGCTTACAAGTCAAAATAAAAAGCGCCCTGAACCCAGAACTTCTATGTTGACGCAAACCGTTCTGTTTTGAGGCCAGGGGCGCATAACACTGGCCAGCTGTCACTGGGGCACTGGTGCCAGCAGGCACACAAGCCTCCTTTCAGTGCGAGCTCCAGCTCAGAAACAATTGGAATATTATTTTAGCACACAGCACTGCTGCACCCGCCTGTCCCATCATTCTTTCGCGGCCAAAACAAGCGATCGTGGAAGACGTATCGATAGCAAACCCTTTCTGTTCAAGCAGGGTGTTAAAAGATTCTCCCCACAGAACCTGCCCTCTGCAATTCGACAGCGGCATTCTAGCACATCGGGACCATTTGCATTCCCTACGTTCTCAAAAAAACAAAACAAGCAAAGGATTGCATTTAGTCAGACACACCCCCCAGTAGTCATGGGACCTGGCTTAATGGCTTCTTTGAATCACTGATGTCCTATCAGCCGAGATAACCTCGCTACCCCTTATTAGAGGCCACAAGGCAAGGCAACAGAGCCTCAGACCTTCCCTGGATCATCCAGATGCTAATCAGGCACTCTTAACCTTTGCGCCATGCCTGGATGCTTAAGACTGTGCAGTATAATTTACTTTCTGGCGGATTCAAGGTGCTTAGACTGGAGCCATTCTGCGGCACAGTCGGCTTTACCCAAAAAATGGAGCAGCGATCTGCAACGTGGTATACGTAGTTTCGTAGAATCATAGAGTTGGAAGAGACCACAAGGGCCATCAAGTCCAACCCCCTGCCACCTGCATGGCACTCCACTCCTTTGGGGGGCTAGATTTCTACTTGGAAAGGGGGTCACTTTTTTTATTGAAGGGAAGCCCCTCAATGATGCGGCTGGCCTCCACTCGGGCCAGGGCCTTCACGGCTCTGGCACCGGCCTGGTGGAACACTCTCCCTCCAGCTGTCCGGGCCCTGCGGGACCTTGGGGATTTCCGCAGGGCCTGTAAGACTGAGTTGTTCCACCAGGCCTTTGGAGAGACCGGCCGCTAAGGGTGCCTCTGCCCACTCCTCTTTACCCCCATGGGCCCTAATACCATCAGGGCCCATTATTTCGTATTAGGAGGGTTTCGTAAGGGCGCGAGAGATGTTTTAAGATATGACTGTTGTTTTAATTATATGCATGTTTTTAGCTGATGTTTTATCTGTACACGGCCCTGAGCCCTTCTGGGATAAGGCGGTATACTAAATTTAATTAATTAATAATAATAATAATAATAATAATAATAATAATAATAATAATAATAATAATAATAATAATAATAATAATAATAATAATAATATGTGGATTTGCATTTCATTGTTTTGTTTGCTAAGGGTTAGGGCCCAGCCACCTTCAGCCTTCCCCCACTGGGTCGGCGTGGCCTCTAGTTTAGCTACAGTTGCAAGCATCAAAGGAAAATGAAACAACAGGAAAGATCCATTAACATATCAGAGGTGAAGACACTTCCCTCCTCCCCACAGGTCAGTGCATGTTATTGCACCTATGCCCCAGTCATTGATGTCAGGCCCCGTCCTGGCAGGAAGGTAACAGTGCTCCGGATAAAATAAACCAGCATGTTCAATGTCTCAGGTTCTAATGTTTGTTTTTAAAAGAAGCCTTGGCACCTGAGAATATGCCAGCTTTAGCTATCTCATCCATCTAATGCCCAGCAGCCCATTCTATGCCATAGCTGTCGACAGAGGTAAGAAAAATGAGCACGCTTAAAAATGGGATGCAGGTTCAAGAGACAGAGAAATATTGATCTACACCTACAAAACTGACTGGGCAGGAACTATGTCACATCTACAGTCTATCAATTTTGCTCCCCTATCCTTCTCTCCTACAAGGAGCTGAGGGTAGAATAGAAGACTCCCTTCACCTGTCTTCACAACAACCCTGTGAGGTAGGCTACAAGACAGTCAACCAAGGTCAACCGAGAGGTTTCATGGCAGAGTGGGATTTGGACCGAAGCCTCCAGGGTCCAACACTCTCACCACTACTACACTAAGGCCCCTTCCGCACATGCAGAATAATGCACTTTCAATCCACTCTCACCATTGTTTGCAAGTGGGTTTTGCTGTTCCGTACAGTAAAATCCAGCTGCAAAGTGCATTGAAAGTGGGTTAAACGTGCATTATTCTGCATGTACGGAAGGGGCCAAAGTTCTTCCTTATCAGGCCACAGCAATACCAGAATAATGCAATATGGCACCATTATGAAAAGCAAAAGCCAACCTATTTAAAATGTCTTTAAATACTGGTTTGAGAGATGTCAGGTCAAATTTTTTGGAAGCGGGCAAAAGAGAAGTTGGCAACCACAGCTATGCTTTATAAAGAACCCACGAGGTTCTACTACAATGTTCCAGCCCAAAAGCAGTCAGCTTTTACCACAGTAATTTGTTGATGTGATAAGAATCCCTGGTCAGTTTCTCCTGAGTAACTGACCACTTCACAGAACAAAACTGGCCATGCTTCCTTAATTGGGGGGGGGGGAGAGAAGTAGATAGATCAGACCTCTGTTTCTCTCAAAGTGACTTACAAATTCTATAATCAAAACTGTGTTATTGCTTTCTTTAGGTTTGTGAATGAAATGTACAAAAAAGGGGCTAAGAAAACACACAGTTGCTGCACAGCCTATGGCCATGGAATCCATGTTGTAGACCAGAGCTTTGGAATGTCTCCCAGGGATGACTGAAATAAACAAAAGGGACCGGCACCCTCTGAAAAACACCATCAAGGAAGGTGGCTCTTCATCCCTGCTCCAGCCACTTATTTCCAAGTGCCACGGCTAAGAAACAGAGAGAGCGAAACAATCCTCTAGAAAGGTATTCATTTCACCTGAGAGAGCCAGTGTGGTGTAGTGGTTAAGAGCAGGTGCGCTCTAATCTGGAGAACTGGGTTTGATTCCCCGCTCTGCCACTTGAGCTGTGGGGGCTTGTAAGCCCCTTTGAGTCTCCTTACAGGAGAGAAAGGGGGGGTATAAATCCAAACTCCTCTTCTTCTAAGTTGACTTATGGCCGTGGTGGCGAACCTTTGGCACTCCAGATGTTATGGACTACAATTCCCATCAGCCCCTGCCAGTATGGCGGGTGATGGGAATTGTAGTCCATAACATCTGGAGTGCCAAAGGTTCACCACCACTGACTTATGGTCTACTCAGACTTAAGGTTGATCTAGGCCTTTCGCGTATGCTGCTGCCAGATCTTGCGAGTCTTCAAAGATTAAAACTAGCCCGTTGAATTACACTGGGAAACAAGTGCAATTTTTAACAGACAAGCCAACGTTTTTCATGAATGTGTTTGTCCAATGCTAGTCAAAAGGCAACTGGCTATAACCTATGCAACCTAATATATTTCCAAATAACCTTCAAGGGTGGTCCTATGCAGAGTGTTTTTTACAGCAGTCCAACTGGGAAGGGTCAGATAGGCGGCCGGATCAGCAGATTTCGAGAGTGAAGAAAAGTTACGGATTAGCTGTTAAATTATAAAGGGCACTCCGACTTCTCCAAGAGCCACAATGGGTCCATGACTCATAAACAGCACCCATAAACAGTAGATCCCATAAAAACACATGGACCCCAACCCTCCAATCAGAGTAATGAGAATCTGCCTTCCCAATACCCTTTCTCAACTATTGGGAGATAACCAGCTAGCACCTGCTCTCTGAAGTTGAGGTACAGCTGCTAACCAGTGGTTCTCAACCTTCCTAATGCCGCGACCCTTTAATACAGTTCCTCATGTTGTGGTGACCCCCAACCCTAACATTTATATATTTTATAGATGGAGAACACTGATGCAGAGAGTCTTAGGCAACTACTGTGAAAGGGTCATTCAACCCCCAAAGGGGTCCCGACCCACAGGTTGAGAACCACTGTGCTAAGCAGAGCATGGGAATGTTAGCGGATTTCTTCTTACCTCACACAAACAACACCCTCCAACAGTCAAAATGACAGACTACTACCTGCTGAAGCAGTAGCACAGATTCTAAGAGCTTGATAACATTCCCCTCCCCCCTCCCCCCCCTCCTTCCCAACTGTCACAGATAAGCCAAAGGTAAACACACACCTCATTTTACACAGCCCAACTAGTCAGAGCGCTGAAACCCCAAACCATTTCCTCTTGGCACCTTGAGACACAACAAAGGGACGACGTTGCAAAACTATTCCAAAGGCAGAACGCCCACATACAAAAAAAAAAACCCACGTACACACACATCACTTTGTTCTCTTCCAAAGCAGGGGGGAAACTCTACTAACTTGGCAATGGATGTGTTTCTGTGTCACTTTAACAGATGCTACAATATATCTTGGCCATTGTGATTATTGTATAAAGAAACCTACTATTTATACTATGCCCAATGGTTTAAAAACATAAACATATACACAAAGAAAGTGCAAATGCTCTATTTATGTGCAAAGGTGCCTAAAACATACAGACATATATACTAATTCCTATATTGTGAAACTTATTTCCTAATACTGATACAAATTTCATTTCTTTTTAAAGAACATTTAAGTCCTCTTAAATCACCAGAGTCCTAAAAAGAATGGATTTTCAACATTATCTTGAATGTTCACAACTTGGAGATAATTTATACATGTTCCAGACCAAAATTATTTTATTTATTTATATTTATTTATATTTATTTATTTATATTTCAACCTCCTTTTTTATTTATATTTCAACCGCCAAGGGGCTCAGGGAGGTGAACAATGGTCATAAAGACAATAAAATCACAAAGTAAATATACAGTATTAAAAACAGATATGCATGTATAATTAGGACTCTGGTGATTTCGAAGGACTTAAATGTTCTTTAAAAAAGAAATGAAATTTCTATCTGTATTATGAAATAAATGGTACAATATAGGAATTAGTGTGTGTGTGTGTGTGTGTGTGTGTGTGTGTGTATATATATATATATATATATGTACATTTTAGGCACGTTATTGCACATAAATAGAGCACTTGCACTTACTTGCTTTGTGTATATGCTTCTGTTTTAAGCCATTTGGCACAGTGTAAATAGTAGGTCACTTTGACAGAAGCGCAGAGGTTATGCTTGTCAAAAACTCCAAAGCACAATCCCTCAGCCCCTCTTATAACCTACTCCACTAAAATATACAATTGTTAGAAAAGCAGAATCTTTTTTTTTTTTAAGATTCAAAAGCTTTTGGGGTCTTGCATACATAAGCTTCCTCAGAAAACTCTTTGGTCACAGGAGGCAAGCTATGAAAGCTATGAAATACAAGCTATGAAAATCTACTGCTCCAATATCTGAGCATCCACAGAGGAAATAATTTTGTTTATAGCCAGCAAACAACCTTTGACTCACTGCCAGGTTTGACCTTGATACTTCACATGAATTAAGGCTAGCCACATATGTGAATTATCTTGAACTTATCCCAAACCAAGAACTGAATGTAACTGTGTTTGCCAAGAGTGGGTAATCTAAACAATGGAACATCTCATTTTTGATTGTAAGATGCCGACATCGGAATGTGAAAACTTTATTAGCCCTATAAAATCTTCCAGGCAGAGATAGGAAATCCATTGTTTCTATATTGACAACTGGATTACACTGACGGTTGCTAAGTTTGCACACTGTTTAGTTAATAAGTTAAATGGAAATTTCCAATAGCTAGATTTTACTGTTTTGTTTGACGTAGAAAAGTTTTTGTTCGATGGTTTATGATTTCATCTTGTAAACTGAGTTTTTAATATTTTGATACATTTTTGGACTGGCCAAATGACCATAATAAACAAAGCCTCGAATTTCCAGGCTTGCTTTTTAAAACGCTAACTCTTCCACTCCTGGCACAGAAACAGAAGGGAAGAGATTTCCCATAAAGTGACTTACTACAGCCCCTAAAAAGTTCAGTGGAAACTTGGAAGGAAGGATCAAAGCGATGACACAATGCAGTAATTCCCACATGTCACCAAACAGCCCCCAAGACATTTCTCAGTGAAGAATCCCATGAACGTAAGGCGACGCCGTGGACATCTGATACCCAGAAATTACACCACTTGCCAAACAACACAGGGCAGACCTGCAACACAAGTTGAATTAGCAGTCTATTCCCATCCATTTTACTCCAGGAGCAGAGCTGCAATATCTGTATCAACATGGTGGGCCTTTAGCAGAGCTGCCAATTAAGACCATGTGGAGATGAAGTAATTTTGAAGTTTAAGTTCCAGCAGGAGGAAAGTGCTCCTGTTTAAAAATGCATTTGCATCCACACTCTCCTGGGAAGCTTAAGGCTCCAGCTCACATTCACTTCCTATGAGCGCAGATCTGTTTCTCTGTTTACCCAAGTAGTAAACAGGAAATATTGAGCAGGCCAACACCACAACATCTGACTGCTCCTGACACAGGGACAGAACAGGCGGTTGTGTGTGTTTGTTACTCCCACAATCTGTACTTCCAGGTCTTACAACTCTTCTCTGCTCCCATAGCTAAGGCCATCAGACTGCGGCTGCCCATTCATCCCACACACCACAGAAGGTTCAAATTGCACTCTTGAAGCAAACAGAGACTTTCTCTGCTTCTTTCCCAATCGCCCCACAGCCTCCTTCCAATCCCCACAAGCTGCAGCCTCCTCAATCCTGCAGGAGAAAGCCCCCCCTCATCTACCACAAAGCTACAGCTATCTGACCCCCCCCCCCTTCTACCTAAAACTTCTCACACACACTCATACAGAAGTTCCCCATCTTGCAATAAGCCCTCCTGAACAATCCAGAAATCCTTATGGGCCACTCTCCATCCTTTCCTCCGGGCAATGGAAACCCTGCCACGTTTTTTCCAACAGCCCTCCTTTGACCAAGTGGACCTCTCAACAAAGCATCACACGCCTCCCCCCAAATATCTGCCCCCTCCTCCACACCTGTTAAAGCCCCTCCCACTCCCCACTCCATACATTCTGCTGCCTGCCTTCCAAGACTGTTTCTCCATCCCACCCTCGTGCCCTCCTCGTGCACCCCTCACCGTCACCCCAATTTATTTTGCTCCATTCTTCTACTGAAGATCTCCCACTAACCCCCAAAGTCATATCAAAACGGCTGAACCCCCACCCCAAATTACTAAACCCTACCCCTATTGCCCCCAATCAAAGGCATGTCAACATGGCTGAACCCCCACCCCAAGTTACTAAACTTTATCCCTGTTGCCCCCAATCAAAGGCATGTCAACATGGCTGAACCTCCCCTCCCCAAATCACTAAACCCCTCCCCTCTATTGCCCCAGATCTACTCCCCATAAAGTCCCCCCAAAATTCTTGCCCCTCCCCATTAAGTTCTTCCTACTGGCTGCCACCCCAGTATTCAACTCCGTCCTCTTGCCCCTCCCACTGGCCACTCCTTGACCCTCCCTGACTCCCCCCTTTTTCTCCTTACATGGTACAGCCCACGAGGGTCCCCCCTTCCTTCGCCCCTCCTCACCTCCGCTTTACGTCCTCCTCCGTAGCAGGCCGAGCTTTATCTGACAGACGGCGAGAGGGGGAATGGGCGGGGTCTGGGTGGAGCGGAGGCGGAGCCCGACCTCGACGCTCCACCCCTCGCCCGCCCGTACCCATCTGCCAGCCACACAATGCGCCGCGGCAGGACCGCTGCTATGACAACGCCGGGAGGCGGAGCCGAGCGTTGGTCACGCTAGCGAGAGAGGCGGAGGCTGAAAGCAACGACGAGAGATGTGGCAGAGCGGCTGAAGCTGAGAAAGCAGCTCGGGAAGCAGCCCGCCCCCTACCTACGCGGAGGTGGCAACGCCCTCTAAAGGCGACAAAGAATTGAATCCCCTGATGTTGGGCGACAAAAATAACGGAAAATTAAAAATATTTTTAATAGATAGCAGAATCCATTTTCCAGGTTTAAAATATTTTAATTGCAGTCAGTCTTGAGTCTAAGAAAGATACTGTGAAATGGTTTCATTTACTACAGTTTTTAAAAGAAATTAACCACAAATATCCTCACGCTATTGTTGCAATCAGTGGTATCTTTTTTTTTATTGAAACCACCTTAAGGACATCTTGCCCCAACAATATTAAACGTAAAAAGACAGAAGAAATGCAAAAGGTATACATCCTTAATTTACGATATCGACAGACAGAAGACATACAGAAGATATACATCTTTAATTTCCACAATGTTGTGAGATTTACAAAGTAAGAGATACATTGAAAAGTAGCCAATGCAAACAAAAGTACAGGAAAATTGTTCAAAAGGCCAGGAAAGCGATACCTTTACAGAAGAAACAAAATTAACCGGGGGGGAGGGGGGGGGCAATGTCTCCATTCCCTCCACCAAGGGGAGATATTCTGTTCCTCGTCCATAAAACTTATGCTCCCCCACCCCACTGAATGGCAAAGCCGTACAGAGGCCAGCTGGACATACAGACTTCTCCAAAGAGGCTGTAGATCACATCTTCAGCAAAGAATGAGGGCTATGCGCAGAAACACCTTCCCCACAGTCTGAATCTCTTGGATATGGACTAGTACCCAGCCTGAAGGAAACAATGCCATAAAGCTCATATGCTTGGGTTGTTTGATCCTAATGTTATTACATTTTTATTCCACCCTTCCTCCAGGGAATTCAGAGCGGCATCCACCATTGTCTCACCTGCCCTTTTATTCTCACAACCAGCCTGTAAAGTGGATCTGTGTGAAAGAATAAGACGCCCAAGATCATCCAGTGAGCCTCAACCTTAATGGCAGCATTGAAAGGATTTCCATATCACATCTGTCCAAGGCAGCTCACTAGACAACTGGATGCAAAATATACAGCACAATGTACCCGTCCCAATAGCAGCCCGCCCAAATCTCAATCCAGCAAAATGTCTTCAATTTAAAGGCAGAAGTCGAATGTTGTTTGGTCTTGCGCCAGAACTCACAGATCACAACTGCACCACCGAAAAAGGATAACCACCCCATTTCAGCAATATTTTAAACCTGGTTTTAGTCCACTAACACTAACACCCACTGATCAGCTGACTGAACCACGCAGTCTTCCAGACATGAATATTTGGAGAGAAACATTCTGTTCATTGAGAACATTTTTATACAGTTAATCATACTCCTAATATTCCAGAAATAGGAGCAACCCTATCCTGGCTTGGGACTTCCCATAAACTCCAGTGATTCAGCACTTCCCAGCAAATTCTAGCTGTGCTATAGTTAAATGGTGATTCCCTGTTCGGCGCAATCTTTGTAAAAAGCCAGAGAAAGTGCTTGATGTCCAATCCACGCCATACTGGGGTGAGCTCTTGCCAAATGAACTGGTAATTCTGTGCCTGGACTGAACCACTTCAAACTGCAGGTAGGCACTGAGAGCCGGTACAGTGTACTGGTTATAGTGTAGATTGGAATCCCCACTGTGCCATGGAGCATCTTTCATTACAGTCCTTCTCCAGATGTTAACAAGCACCTTCCATTGGTTCCCAGTTCTCAAGGTCCAGCTCTATCTGAATCCCAACTGGCTATAAATATAAGAAATACAGGAAACAGCAGTTAATTTTCAAAGTCTTAGAGGTGGCAGGGGTTCTGTCCTGCACGAGAACTGTGCAATCTACCAATGAAACAAGAGGGAGACAAGCTGCAGCCATAGGAGAAGAAACTCACCCTCTGTAGACACTCAAAAGTATGACTATATTACTAGCCAAATGCCCAGCATTGCAAATGCTGGAGCAGAAGTAAGACATCTTTATACAACCACAAGACCCGGGAGAGCATCCATTAATTACCACTCATCTATTTTTGCCTTGAAAAATGCAATAGGAACAATGGGCACCAGACCCTACTGCTGTCTGCATAGCCCAGTCCCCTGATTTGCGTACTTCCGCTCTGGGTCCCCTTTTTTACATTCCTTGCAGGAGAACCATGTTGGATTCCAGTGCTGAATCCTTTGCATACAAAAACTACCTGCAAACAGCAAACTCTCTCAGCCCCATCCACCTCACAAGGTGTCTGTTGTTGGTAGAGGAAGGGAAAGGAGTTTGTAAGCCCCTTTGAGTCTCCTTACAGGAAAGTAAGGGAGGTATAAATCCAAACTCCTCCTCCTCTTCTTCTCATAGTGCATGTGTGTATGTTCTGGACTCATACACACACACCCATTGGTGTGGCAGCTCTTCCTTTTTGCTGCTGGAAACAGTTGTTTTGCTTTTCAGTGCTTCCTTCCTTGGACGTCCCTTCAAGATTGGTAACTATCCATCATCCCTGAAACTCTATTCAACTTCTTCCCTCTTCTATCAGTCGGCTCTTGTATGCTTTCTATACGTATGTGCTGAAAACATTGTTTAAAGCATAGCTCTTGTTCTACTATTTTCATTCTCCAATAAAACCAATGCTAACTATACAGTTGCCTGCTCATTTGAGAGTTTTTACCCAGGACTCCTCTGGTATACATAGGCTACTGATCCCAGTTACTCCCTCTTTGTCTCCAGCTAATTCCATCAACCAAAGTGTAGAGACTGTCTACTTAGGGCAGACGTCAGCAACCTTTACCACCCAAAGAGCCATTTGGACCCGTTTTCCACGGCCCCAAAGATCTACTGAGCCGGAGAGGCGGCTCCGCATGTAGCTGCCTCCAGTTTGGTCCCTCCACTCACCTTTCCTGAGGACATGCCCAGCTACCTCCCACCTCCAGGCCACAGAGTCGTTTATAAGGCCGCTGCTGAAAGAGCCGTGATAGCGTTCGAGCCGTGTCAGACCCCTGACTTAGGGTATCAATAGCATGCTACAGTCTAGCTAACCTGTGAGGATTATGGCAGGGGGCCAATAACCCTGGGTCCAAGCAGGCTTTCACACATATGCATCCCTTTATTACTAGTATTCTGTAACCAAGCCAAGAGAAACAGGCTCTAGTGCTTCCTTTCACTATAAGTAATGCTCTACAGATCAAATGAGAAACGCAAATTGTGAGCAATTTTCCAGCCAGTGCTTCTGCACACTCGAAGGCGCTGCCTTCATATCGAAACTACCTGAGGCCCATTCTGCACATGCAGAATAATGCATTTTCAATGCACTTTGAAGCTAGATTTTACTGTGCGGAACAGCAACATCCACTTGCAAACAATTGTGAAAAGTGGATTGAAAGTGCATTATTCTGCATGTGCGGAAGGGGCTGTAGAGAGGCCATCTTGACGCCCTCACCTGTCCGAGGGCATTTGTTAAGGATGCAGTTCCTCGACGGGTGCCGGTCTTCCCGCAAGATTCCTTGCTGTTCTCTAGCAGCACCCGTGTACTGGGCACAAAACTCCAGGAACGACCCAGCGCTGGTTTGGTTTGCCCACTGCTGGCGTCTCGAGTCACGTGATTGGTCACCTGAAAGAAAATGACTGGTTCCATCACTGCGACTGCACCACGGCTCTGCGTGTCAAAAAGGTTGGCAAACCAGTTATCCCATGAAGAAAAGAAGAAGAGAGTTCTGAGAGACATAAACCAAGGACTCACATAACCAGGGACAACAAGGACCATATATAAGAACAAAATGTTGTGCTTAGATCATACTTAGACTTGAAAACTTCAGCTGCAATTTAAGCGGCTGTCAGTCTGAACCATAACAGATGTAAGCAAGTTCCACAAACAACCTTAGTTGTAATATTTTAATTTTATTTTTTAAAAAGAAAAGAAATATTTTGTGGCTCGTGAGTGGGAAAACACCTGTTTTGCAAGCAGATGATCCCAAATTCAATCCCCGGCAGCTGCCTGGGACTCTGGAAAGTTGTTTCCAGTCAGATAGACAAGACTGAGTTAGAGGACTCGTACATTCATTCATTAGAGGACTTGTACATTCATAACTAGGGAGGGAAATGAGAGCAGCACTCACCACAACAGCCACCCCAAGCTCCTTGGCCAGCGTCTTCAGCTCGCGAGCCACATGCATCAGGAGGGCCATGCCTATAGAAAGAAATAGTCATTGGCCCCTTCCAGACATGCAGGTATTAATTTATGTTTTTAAACCACTTCCACAATCTATTTGGTAAGTGGCTATTCCAAGACAGCTTCAAAGCATAATTGAAAGCAGCTTGCGCGCATTATTCTGCATGAATGAGCCACAGTCTCCAGAATCCTGTTAGAACGGTATTTTTCCCACAGAGTAAGGTTTTTCGCAACAAAGTCATCTCGCTACAAACAGAATGCAGTCAGGGTTTCCAAAAATCAGAATCTGGTAGCTCATGATATTTTGGAAGGAGTACTACTTTCATAACGTAATGTGTGTTTCAGGTATACAGTAAGGCCCCCCCCCCCAAACCCCTCATTGCCAGTTGACCTTACCTGCATATATCTCTAGCCCAGGGGTCTGCAACCTGAGCCTCTCCAGATGCTCATGGACTACAATTCTCACCAGCCCCTGCCAGCATGGCTAATTGGCTATGCTGGCAGGGGCTGATGGGATTTGTAGTCCATGAACATCTGGAGAGGCACAGATAGCAGACCCCTGCTCTAGCCAATAGCTGAATTACTAAGATGACATGGAATGTTAACAAACATTCTCATGGCCGGAGGTGAAGGGCCAAGGGCAGCTTGTTGATAAACAATGCAAAGACAAGGAAAGAGGTTGGGGGGGGGGAGGGAGAGAGAGAGATTCTCACCTTTTAGGATAGGAAGGGCAAGTGGCCTGTTTTTTACATTGTTGCTCTTTAAAGCACGCAGAACATCAATAGTGTCGTATTAGACAATATTACTTAGCATTCGTAGGAAGACCGACACAGAGAGACACATCTGCTACTCACCATCAGGCTGCCGGCTTCCCAAAAGAGGGTAAATCACAGAGGAGACAGAATCTACCACAAGAATCTTCACTGGTGCGGATGCACTTATAACCTGCAGAAAGACATTGGGAACCAAAAGGTAACTGAGCCAGGCTGAAGAAACCCAGTCCAGATACCAGTGAAGAACAAAGGAGGATAGCCAGATGCTCTTTCCTTGAGAGCCAGGGTGGTGTAGTAGTTAAGAGCAGATGCCTCTAATCTGGAGAACCGGGTTTGATTCCTCGCTCCACCACTTGAGCTGTGGAGGCTTATCTGGTGAACCAGATTAGCTTGTGCACTCCAGCACATGCCAGCTGGGTGACCTTGAGCTAGTCACAGTTCTTCAGAGGTCTCTCAACCCCACCTATCTCACAGAGTGTTTGTTGGTGGGGGGGAGGGAAGGGAAAGGAGATTGTAAGCTCCTTTGAGTCTCCTTACAGGAGAGAAACGGGGGATATAAAGCCAAACTCCTCTTCTTATTTCTTTGTTTCTTGCAAAATAAACCTCTGAGATTATCGGGGGCTACAATCTGAGAGGTTCCCACCTCCTGAGCCACGGTACTCCGGAACTCGTGCAAGACATCCAACAGCTTGTAGGCGTCGAACACTCGAACAACCTGGACCCTTTGAAGTGCCTCCATCTGTAAAGAGAAGGGGATAAGACAAGCAGGGGACACAGGCAACAAGGGGCACTGTATCCTGTACGCAGAAAGCCATATGGAAGAGCACGTTTGAATGCAAGACAGGAGCATCAATATCATCTCATTTCCCTCGTTTATACCCTGCCTCAAAGTGGACCTAAGGCAACTTACATCACTCCCCTCCCCTCCATTTTATCCTCAAAATAACCTTGCAAGGTAGATTAGACTGAGGCTCCTTCCGCACACGCAGAATAATACACTTTCAGTCCACTTTCACAATTGTTTGCAAGTGGATTTTGCTATTCTGCACAGCTGCAAAGTGTATTGAAAGTGCATTCTTCTGCATGTGCAGGAGAGGCCTGAGAGTATGTGCCTGGTCTAATGTCACCCAGGAAGTTTCTGGAGCACAGAAGGGAGTTGGAACCGTGCCCACTGAAGAAGAGTTGATTGTTAAACCCCAATTATCTCTACCTTTAAGCAGTTTCAAAGCAGCTTACAAACTCCTTCCCTTCCCCTCCCCACAACAGGCACTTTCCTGCTTTCCGCCTAGCAAGCAGGGAATGTTTTGAAGACATTTTAGGGGGAAAGAAATGCTATTTAGCATCTTCCAAATGAAATGTTTTGAGGAAAAAAATAAAACATGTTTTCCGGACATTTGGAGGAAAAAACTGCAGGATTCCACCCCTAAATCCAAACTTCACATACACGCTACAGGGGTCAGTGCTATCAGTCACAGACCAGGAAAGGGATTTAGGCATCTTAGTTGATAGTTCCATGGGAATGTCAACTCAATGCATGGCAGCTGTGAAAAAGGCAAACTCTATGCTGGGGATCATTAGGAAAGGAATTGATAATAAACTGCAAAGATTGTCATGCCCTTATATAAAGCAGTAGCATCAGCATTCTGAGTACTGTGTCCGTTCTGGTCACAAGATCTCAAAAGGATATTGAGGAGATAGAAAAAGTGCAGAGAAGGGCAACAAGGATGATTGAGGGACTGAGCACCTTCCCTGGAGGAGAGGCTGCATGCTGGGGACTCCTTTAGTTTGGGAGAGGAGGCAGCTGAGGGGGATGCATTTCGAAGTCTACAAAATTATGCATGGGTAGAAATGTCGATAGAGAAAGAAATTTCTTCTACAATATTTTGTAAATCCAGGGGCATTCATTGAAAATGCTGGGGAAGAATTAGGATGTGCTGTCAATTTCTTCACGCAACGCAGATTGGTGTTTGGAATATGCTGCCACAGAGTGGTGGATGGCCACTAACCTGGATAGCTTTAAAAGGGCTGACAGATTTTGTGATGGTAGTCAATTTATGGCTACCAATCTTGATCCCCTTGATCTGAGATTGCAAATGCCTAACAGACCAGGTGATCAGAGCAACAGCCACAGAAGGCCATGCTCACATCCTGCTACGTGAGCTCCCAAAGGCACCTGGTGGGCCACTGCGAGTAGCAGAGAGCTGGACTAGATGGACTTTGGTCTGATCCAGCTGGCTTGTTCTTATGTTCTTATGTTCTTATGTAAATGTTTTGTTTTCTGACCTGAAAATGTTTCATTTGTGTTGTGCGGAATGGGCCTCTGTGATGGGACTGAGAGAGTTCTGAGAGAACTGTGACTGGCCCAAGGTCCCCCGGAAGGCTTTATGGGTAGCAGTGATGAAATAAGCCTGGTTCACCAGATTAGAGTCCACTGCTCATGTGGAAGAGCTGGGAATCAAACTCAGTTCTCCAGATAAGAGTCTGTTCCTCTTAACCGCTACATCACGTTGGCTGTCACGTATATTGAAGGTATCTGCTTTGCACTGCTATGAACTAAAATGCCCATCCTGTGTTTCTGGGCACAGGCACGTAAGGACGCTTTCCAACCCTCTTGAGCGAACACTGACCTGTCCCTCCTCAGTCTCCGTCCTGCGCTGGAACAGCTGCATTAAGCGAGTGGCTGTGAACCCTGCTGTGGAATCAATATACAAAACATGCTGCTTGAGGCTTTCAGAGACGTTTGCTGCTATGTGGAGGCACACCTAGAAACGGAGAGGAAGATAACGGAGTAAAATCAGGATGCCAGGAAAAAAAAAAAAAAAGAAGAAGAAGAAGAAGAAGAAGAAGAAGAAGAAGAAGAAGAAGAAGAAGAAGAAGAAGAAGAAGAAGAAGAAGAAGAAGAAGAAGACATATTAAATCCCCCCCTTTCTCTCCTGTAGGAGACTACACAAAAAGGGGCTTACAATCTCCTTGCCCTTCCCCCCCCCCCTCACAACAAACACCCTGTGAGGGGGGTGTGGAGCTGAGAGGAGTCTTCTAGAGCTGTGATCTCAGCCCAAGGTCACCCAGCTGGCGTGTGTGGGAGTGCACAGGCTAATCTGAATTCCCCAGATAAGCCTCCACAGCTCAAGCAGCAGAGCGGGGAATCAAACCTGGTTCCTCTCCAGATTAGAATGCACCTGCTCTTAATCACCAGCAAGACCAGAACATTTTATTTAAAACAGGGCAAGAATAATGCGGACTATCTTTTGCCAAATGTTTCACTCTAAAGCCCACATACCTGAGTTTTGCCACTCCCGGGGGCTCCTGTGAGCTCCATCACCTCCCCGGTGTACAAGCCCCCATCCAGAAGTGTGTCGAAACTAAAAAACAAAAAAGGAACAGACAAGGGACCAAAAAGAAATTCAGAACATGGTCACCCCTTGCAATTCATTCCAGAGATTAACAGTGCCATCCGAAGCAGAGTATTGTGTGTGTGTGTTAGACTGAGTCACAGCTGACTTACGACAACCCCGTAGGGTTTTCAAGGCAAGAGACGTTTGGAGGTGGTTTGCCATTGCCTGCCTCTGAATGGGCTGAGAGAGTTCTGAGAGAACTGTAACTGGCCCAAAGTCACCCAGCAGGCTTCACGTGTAAGAGCGGGGAAACTAGCCCAATTTGCCAGATTAGCATCTGCTGCTCATGTGGAGGAGTGGGAAATCAAACCCAGTTCTCCAGATTAGAGTCTGAAGTCAGTGGCCTTAACAGTTCAGGCAGTATCTTTAACTCTTATTAGAATGGCACTGTTAGTTCCCCCCCCTTTCCTTCAAGGAGGCTTAGAATATAAAAATACAAGGGGCAAAAAACAGATTCGAAAAGACTTGCAACATAAACAGACCAGGAAGATTAGAATTAAAAACGGCAGCACATAAACAAAGATTCAACACACACGAGGCCAAGGTGGGCTTGCACCTTTTCAGCAACTGGTGTGATATCATAGCTAAAAGATTCCATCATGGTCAGGGCAGGCCCTAGTTCAAATCGTACCACCTCTACAAGCTAGTTCACTAGGGCTGCAGCTCTCTGCAAACCAGAGTTGGTCTCCCATTGCTTCACAACAAGGCCTTCCATTCAAGTCCATGCCTGGTTGTTGGGACCTGCACCTCCAGTTCTGTTGGACAAATCTCATAGGAGATGCAGAGGTGACTCCCAAGGACTGCAAGATGGTGTTTTTCTACTGGCTTTTGTTGTTGGCAACATACAAAGAGGATCGCTCTTAAGCCTGTGTTCATTGTAATGAACTTCCTACAAAAATCAGTGGAAGATACTGGCCATTATTCTCCACAGACAGCACAGAAACATTGCACTCAGAGGAATATAAGATCTAATTTAAAGTCAGAATTGACAGTAAGGATTTGGAGAGGACCAAGCCTCCTTGCCTTTTGTTCCCCGTGGACAAGATGGCGGTGGAACTCTTGAGGTCTTCATAGAGATTGGCACCATTGACAGGGAAGGAAGAAAACTGAGCCAGCAACACACGTCGAACGGCAACCAAGGCCTTTAGAGAAGAAAATAGGTTATATACTTGAGGAAAAACAACCCCGCATGGAAAAAGAAAAAGTATACACCCTATATAAAAGGGATCGCTGACAAGACAGGAAACTTAATGAAAAAAAATAGAACCCATAGTTACGTTGCTCTGCTGCCTAAAAGACTGTGTATGTCTTAGCCACAGATGAGAGTAAATTTATTATTAGTTTCTCTCACAGAATCAGCAAGATCTCCAAACTTTAGTAGTAAACAGACCACAGTGCAGTTATCATTGCTCTGGAAGCCACTCAAAACATAAGAATGCTGAAAAACACGATCATTGTAAGACTCCCACCTTGTAGGATAAGGAACATTTCCGGGCAATCACCTCCAGATCTGAAGAGACAAGGTCCACCACTACAAAGAACAATTTTTGGAAGGAAAAAAAAAGATTGGAAATCATAATGCAGTCATTGCAAATATGAAACGCCTCTCTGTTATGGCTTTACTACATATTTATAGGTGTATGTTATTTAAACATTTAAAACATTCACACTCCAACTCTCCCTTGTGGCTCAAAGCCACTTATAATGCCAAGATTAAAAGCGTACAAAATAATAAATATCCCATCAACCCTCCTCCCACCCCAAATCCCTGCAGGTTAAACCCCATCAAAGGCTCTTAAAAATAAAATGCCTTGCTGAGTCTCCTAAAATATTCTACTGATGGCATCCACCACACCTTCACAAGAAAGACCCAACCGTTCTGCAAACTGGAAAACTTTTTTTACAAATATAAAATTATGGTTTTTAAAAAAGGAACAAACCAGTGTTAAAAGAAGAGTGGGGGGGTTGATTTCAACATGCATTACATAATTCTAGAGCGTACTGTTGGCTAAGAGAAAAAAATACAATTCAGAAAGTCTTGGATTCAAATCTAGCTTCTGACTGGATTCATCCAGTGGCACCTCAGGCAAGCTACTTCCTACCTTGAGCTTCCTATCTACGGCTACTCATTCCGCGACACCCAGGGCCAATACAAGCCAAACCACTTCCTCTACAACTGCTCTTGCAAGTGGATTTTGCCATTCGGCACAGCTTCAAAGAGCACTGAAAGCAGTTTGAAAGTGCATTATTCTGCATGTGCGGAATGAGCCTGTGTTAGGAAAAGAAGGGCCATGAGATCCTTGTGGTAACCGTAATGGAAAATTTAGCATGGATCAAAGCCACTGACTCCAGGTAACGATAGCAAGTTTTGGGAAAGACCTTTCTCTGTCTGAATCCTCAGGAAGCGGTTATCTCTCAGTAGACAATATTGGACAAGTGGTCTAGCTGTCTGAATCAGTAGCAGCCTGCTTTACTTGGTCATGATCTCTACCAGACTAACATCTGATACTGGCTAAGTTTCCATGGCTCCATTTTGACCATGTGTTTTGAAATTCACAACCAAGAACCCGTAACGACAACCTTAAAGACCTTAATCTTTAGTCTATTCCAATACAAACCTGATCCAGAGCAGGATTTATATTTATTTAGTATAGTTCTTACCCTATTTTTCTCCCAAATGGGGGCCAATCGCATCTGTTCATTTAGACTGTAAGCCACTTGGGGCAGGGGCTCAACTTTCTCACTTCTGCTATTTTCCTGAATCACTGTGGATTTTGACGGTGCTATACAACAATTATTTTAAAACACGTGAAAGAAGTTTGCGGGACATTTCCAGGCGTGGGTAATTGCCTGTAAGCTTCAAAGACAACACTCCAGAGATCTGACCCAAGATTCCGTCCTAGTGTTCCTCTTCTCCCAAGGAAGTCCTGTCTTTACCTGTTTTGACACCGTTGTTCTTGAGCTGCTGGACCATCTCCGCCGTAAGACCAAGGCACAACCCCACTCGAAGAATCATGACTCTGCTGATGTTTCAACCTAGACAGACAAATACAGGGAATATAACAGTTTGGGGACTCACAAGAAAGGAGTGCAGAGAAAGCCAATGCTAACGCCAACATAAAAATCATGTTGATTTTCAATGCTATTAATAATAAATGGAATCACTGCCACCCACTGTCATAAGGAAATATGTATACCGATTCCCCCGTGGTTGTTTTTATTTAAGAGAAATGGGGCCCCAGATAAGATCCCAGTGAGGGTTACATCTGCAATGTAGGATAAAAGGAGTGTAAACCGTCTACTCATATTGTTTCCCCATCAAAAGCAACTCCATCTCTGCAGCTCCATACTTTGCCAGCCAGGAACGCAACTGCAACACCACGCAAAAGAGGCAACTATTCAATGTTAAATAAGTTCATGAATGCACCTATTACCCATACAGACAGTGCAATTCATCTATTTATTAAATTCATGTATTCTTTTCCAATGGGGACTCAAAACTGCTTACATCCTTCTCATCTCCTTCATTTTATCTTCACAACAATCCTATGAGGTAGGGTACGTGAAGAGAGTGGACTGGCCCAAGATCACCCACCAAGCTTCTGTGGCAGAATTTGGGATCCAAACCTGGGTCTCAAATACTAGTCACTTTCCTAGTACGTAGTTACCCTCATTGAACAGATCTGAGTAAGATTCTGACACCCTCTTTAGAAGGGAACTGCAAACTCTTCCGGAAGATAATACATTATAAAAATGCAAAGCAAGTTTCTAATTAAAGGTGAGAAGGTAACGAATTTTAAAATTGTAGAATGATCTCTCTAAATGATATCAGTGTTATAATTTTAATATTCAATATATTAGCATGCATATAACTTATGGATAGCTGTTTTTCTTTTTTTTCTGTCTCTCTCTCTTTTGCTTGTTCTAGATTTCCTTTGCGTGGTTACGAATTAAATTTGAGAAAATTAATACAAATATTATTTTATAAAAATCCAAAGCAAGTTTTTAACCCCTGTGAAGACCAAGTTCTCATGTTGGAAGGAAACTAAGGTCTGGGGTATATCCACTTCAGCCTGAAAGGTCTCCCATACACCACAAACCACCAGTGCAGGTGAGGGCTTTCTCCTTGACAGTTCTCTTTTCTACATGCAGGGTTTAAAAGAGGAGGATAAGGGATAGCATTCAACCACATGGACTGTGCAGCTCAGATACAGGGCTACTTACTACCTGCATGAGAAACAGACTCCAGGCAAGAGTCTCTTAGGAAATAACAATTCCTTTAAATCAGTAAATAAAGAAACAGAGAGCTCTCCAGCATAGTAGAATAATAACAATAACAACCATTAACAATAACAACTTGCTTTCCGAATAGATATTGCCTTTTGCAAAATAGCTATAAACTTTGAGCAAAGAAAAACATGCAATAGACAACAGCTCCAAGTTTAAACAGCTGCAACTACCTGGCCTGCATGCAAAAGAACAAATGCAGGAACAAGACCTAATACAAGCATTGCAAATTTCTTCCCCGTCTTGCTCTTCTCCGTAGCCACTGTTGTTCCTAGAGCGGCAAGCTCGCCTCCTCCACCCACCCACGCTTTAGTCCTTTTCCGCCACCTGCTGGGTGAACGTGGAATTTCTTTCCAATAAGAACGGTGATAGAATCACAACCTATCAAATCAGAGTATAAAGCCTCTATGTCAGAGGCAGTCTATCTGGATGCCAGTTGCCAGCAGGGGCTACCGGAGGGGGGAGGGATGATTTGACTTCTATAGCTGCCTGTTTATTGTTTAAAGGAATCAAGAAGGTGGGGTTTCTTTTGGTTAAAGAGTAATTGTCATATATTATGTTATCACAAACTGGGTGGCCAAACACAACGTAAGACCTCCTGGGATTACAGTTGGTCTCCAGATGACAGAGATCAGTTCCCCTAAAGCAAATGGCTGCTTTGGAGGGTGAAATCGATGAGATACCTCCTCTCCCTAAAACCTGCCTTCCCCAAGCTCTGCCCCATCCCCAAATCTCCAGAAATTTCCCCGCCTGTAGTTGGCAACCCTCCATAGGCTCCAGTTTTCCATCAGTGTCAAAGTGGTACCCTGTTTTCTGGTTCCTGTCCCTGATAAACTTATCTCTCCCTCTTGTCCCTATTTCATGTGGGTGAGGATGGGTCATGCCTGGTTAAAATGTCATTACAGTATGTGCATTACCAAAGTTGTCATAGCCCCGAGCTGGATAACCCAGTCTTATCAAATGTCGGAAGTGAAGCAGGGTTGGGCCAGAGCACTACTTGGATGGGAGACCACCAATAAAAGTACGGGGTCACTTTGCAAAGGCAGACGATGGCAAACCACCTGTGTTTTGTCTGGGAAAGGAAAGAAAGGTGGGGTGTAAATTCAAACTCCTCCTCCTCCTCCTCCTCCTGCTGCTGCTGCTGCTGCTGCTGCTGCTGCTGCTGCTGCTGCCTTGAAAACCATACGGGTCACCTTTAGCTGTAACAGGACAGCAACAAAAAATTTAAAAAACTGTCCTTCCTAAGCAAGATCACAATGCTGCAATGGAATCTGGGACGGGAGCAAGTTCTAGAAGCAACTGGAGACCCACCGACTGTGGCAGCTGCTGCTGGAATTCCCCCCTTCCAGAGCAAAGCCATTTGTTGCGTGGTCTCAAATGTCTGACAGATCCTTAAATAGAAGGGGAAGGGGTCGGTGCATTTCAGCAGGGTGGGCTGCCCTTGGTGCCTCTTCGCACATTTGCCATTTAAAAGCGAGCCATTCAGCCTTGCCAGATCCTGACCCAGCAGTTGACTTGCTCATTTCAGGGAATTATTAAGATGTGCGGATTATTCCTGATTTAATGGCACGAATCCCCTCTAAGAATTAGACCTTCACCCCTAAGTTCTCAATCCCTGTGCCGTGGTCCTTGGCTCACTGCCACTTCATTGAGCTATATATAAACATACACATCCCAGAGGGCAAATTTTATCAGTGCACTACGAGGGAGCAGAGACTGTGTTGTGCACTCAGCGAAGGAAGACCCATCCGGCTAGTGAACAACTCTGCTGTCTGAACCCAGTGAAGGTGAGGAAGATTTGGGCATGACGGGAACATGAATTGGGGTTTATAAGAAAAGCATGGAATTGAAATCAACAATGTTTTGTTTGTACGTTAAGCATTATTGCCAGAAGTATGTGTAGCAGTTTTTTTTTCACATCCATCACGGCAGGTGACTGTGACAAATCCCAGAGGCCCTTTCAAGCTGCCCAAATATGGAGAGGGACTGAAATACTTGCAAAGGGTGTGTGAGGGTTTGCACAGCGTAGCGATTAAGAGCAAACTCTGGGAAGAGCCTGGTTCGAATGTCGCCTGTATCAAAATCTCATTCTTTTTGTCTCGTTTATTCCGCCAATCTGTAATGTGAGATTGAATAATGCTTGCTTGTAGGGGATGAGTACCTATCCAGTGGGGTGGCATTCAAATAATTTAACAACCAGTTCCAGTGGTGGGATTCAAATAATTTAACAACTGGTTGTTTACAAGCACCATTTTAACAACCGGTTCTGCCGAAGTGGTGCGAACCTGCTGAATCCCACCACTGTACCTATCCTTTGTAGATATTTGAAGGGGTATCATGTTGGCGAGGGAGCAAGCTTGTTTTCTGCGGCTCCAGAGACTAGGACCAGGAGTAATTGGTTCAAGGTGAAGGAAAAGAGATTCCACCCAAACATTTGGAAGAACTTTCTGTCAGGGCTGTTCGACAGTGGAATGCACTACCTTGGAGTGTAGTGGAGTCTCCTTCTTTGGAGGTTTCTAAACAGAGGCTGGATGGTCATCTGTCAGGATGTCTTCCTACATTGCAGGGGGTTAGACTTGATGGTCCTTGGGGTCTCTTCCAACTCTATGATTCTCACAGTATCTGCTTATTCTGGGTTGTTCTCCATAGCCTGTTTTAACTCATTCCCTTGAGAAGAGCTGACTGGGTGACTGCAATTGTGTTGATGCTGCAACATGACGTCCGAGTTGTGGCATAACACAATCACACCAATGGCATTTTAAGCATTTTTTTTCTTCCTGTGGGCTGCCAGAGCAGTGGTGGACAATGGGCACCAGGGGCAGGAGATCCTCTGTCCCCAGCAGGAACCCGGCGTCCCTATTTTTAGCATGAACACCATCACTTTGGCGCAACAATCTAGGATTCACAGGTGAATACTAGAGAGGCATACCAACATTGTGATGTGCCTTCCAGGTTTGTGCCAGAAGAGTCATCATGATAGTAGCACAGCACCAGTTATCTCCCACTGTGTCCTCTTGCTGCTCCACTGAACAACATCAGAAGAAGCAGGGCAGGATTGGTCCACCAAGATTATTGATCCATCAAAACTAGCTCTGTTTTCTCTAGGGCCCCTTCTGCATATGCAGAATAATGCGCTTTCAATCCACTTTGCTATTCTGCACATCTGCAAAGTGCATTGAAAGTGGATTAAAAGTGCATTATTCTGCATGTTTGGAAGGGGTCTGACTGGCAGCTGCTATCCAGGATCTCAGGCATAGAGAGAGCTGCTCTTCAACTGAAGATGACAGGGACCGACAGAGAAGACAGACAAAACCACAAATGGAGGAAGCATCTTCCATTTGTGAAGCATTCGTGCCCAACTGCCAGAGTATCAGAAGTTTCCTTAAAGCCCTAAGATGTTCTTTGAAATCACTCCTGTTCCGAGACTGACCATGTTAGCCCCTTTTCCTAGATGGAAGACCCCGTGCAGCTGAAGGACAAAGGGAATAAACATTTTCAAGACAACGACTACGAGAACGCCATTAAAAGCTACTCAAAAGCACTGAAGCTCACCAAAGACAAGGCGCTTCAGGCTGTCTTGTACCGAAACCGAGCGGCGTGTTTTCTGAAAAAGGTGAGGCTGCAAGAGGGGAAAGGAATGATCACAAACAGGTACAGAAACCCACACTTGTATTTATAATCCAGTAACCCCGTAGAGACAAATAGGTTATCGGGGTAGGAGCTTTTGAGGCTCAACCCAAGGGCTGATAGCCTGAAACTTCAAAATTGCTAATGCTGATCTTTCTACTTCCCTATATCACAGGAGAGCTTCGCCCAGGCTGCGTCAGATGCATCTAGAGGTAGGTCCGAAAATGGTTCTGGATTTGTGGAATTTGACCTAAAAGCAATTTTGTCAGCTGCTTGCTGTTGGTGACCAGCTACAGGTTCCCACACACAAAAAAGAGGATAACAACTACACAAAAGCTGCCCATGCTGATTGATACTTAAAGCAGCAAATTAAACACAATTAACCTACGAAGAAATAGATTTCTTTATAGTGCTAGGCTACGGCAGCAGGCAAAGTTACAGCTTGTCACTCAGATTCTGTTCTGGAGAACCGGGTTTGATTCCCCACTCCTCCATCTGAGTGGCAGGCTTATTTGGTGAACCAGATGTGTTTCCGCACTCCTGCATTCCTGCTGGGTGACCTTGGGCTAGTCACAGTTCTTCAGAACTCTCTCAGCCCCACCTACCTCACAAGGTGACTTATGGGGGAGGAAGCTTGTAAGCCACTTCGAGTCTCCTTACAGGAGAGAAAAGTGGGCTATAAATCCAAACTCCTCCTCCTCCTCCTCCTCTTCAAATCTTTGCGAGAAGCTTATTTAGTTATTTTTTTAAAAAAACCCATCAGCCAGTTTTGCTGGACAGAAACACAGCCCAAGCATCCCAGAGGACAAGAATCCAAAAAGAAGACTGATTTTTGCAAAGGAGACCATTTGTCCATTCTGCTTGTTGAGGGAAAGAGAAAAGCTTAAATATTCTGCAATATCTAAGTGCCCAGGATTTGCACTGCAAACTGACCATTTTGCCACCCTCTGCTATTCCCCGCCAGCTATCGATATTGATCCTTCTGACATCAAGGCCTTGTATCGGCGCAGTCAAGCTCTTGAGAAGGTGGGAAAGCTAGATCAGTCTTTCAAAGACATCCAAAGGTGTGCCACGATTGAACCCCGGAACAAAAACTTTCAGGAGATCCTTCGTCGTTTGGGAGCTGAAATCCAGGAGAAGGTAAGTGCCCAGGAACAAGGAGTTGTAGAGGGGTAGAAGAAGTGTTTACAGCCCAGAAGCTGGATCTCTTTGGCCCATGTTACAGCTCTCACAATGCCTCTCAAATAGGGTTGCCAACCTGCAACAAGAGCATAGTGTGGTGTAGTGGTTAAGAGCAGTGGGCTCTAATCTGGAGAACCGGGGTTGATTCCCCACTCCTCCACATGAGCAGCAGACTCTTCTCACAATATCGCTTGATGGGTTTTTGAAGACATCGTTTAGCCTGATTAACTCCACTGCTGGCAGTTATATAAAAATAAAAAGTGAACTGGAGGTTGTGGGGGGAAGTCCCCAAAATAACAGCATGGATGAAGTTCAAAGACAAATTCATCCTATTCCAAGGTGTTTGTCTCAGCTGTTCTTTGAGTCTTGGGCATTTGTGGCTCCTGCAATGTAAATAGTTTTAAATGCTAGATATTGTTTTTGGTCGCTGGCATAGAATTTTTAAAACTTTTCTACAGTTTTGGCCTCGCTCATGTCTAACGCACGGCCTCTCCTCTTTCTGTATCCTGCTGCAGTTGCGGATCCAGTTCTCTACGGATGCCAGAGTGCAGAAAATGTTTGAGATCCTGCTGGATGAGAACAGCGAGAAAGAGAAGCGAGAGAAGGTGAGCACTTTCAAAGAAGAGTCTAGGAGGGAGCTCCTCTCAGGAGCACAGCTGTTCTGTTCCATTTCCCCAGGTCCAGAAATGGTTTTGAAAGTTGCAAGGAGCAAACTGAAGCATCGATTTACCCAAATATATATAAGCAAATTTGCAGAGTTTTCTATAAACAAATTTTTAAACTATAAATGCAACTCCAAAAGGCTGTTTTCAGGATAACAATATGGGTGATTTATTGCTGGCCCAAAAAGCTAAAAGGAAAGGAAAGGAAATGGGTTAGGATTGAGTTTTGTTCCAGCCAATAATGAAAGATGGTTATATCTTTAACCCCCAATTACTACAAAAGCTGCATTCCTTGAAATATTCTTAGCAGAAAAAAACCCAGGGAGGTTAGAGAGAGAGAGAGAGAGAGAGAGAGAGAGAGAGAGAGAGTGGCCCCTTCCACACATGCAGAATAATGCCCTTTCAATCCACTTTCAATGCACTTTGCAGCTGGATTTTACTGTGTGGAACAGCAAAATCCACTTGCAAACAATTGTGAAAGTGGATTGAAAGGGCATTATTCTGCATGTACGGAAGGGACCTCTGTGTGTGTCTGTGTTTTTAAATGAAGCACCAACTTCCTTGTAACAGAGCCAGGCAGTAGAATCATGGACAGCATCTCTGATGAAATGCAGACTGGGGTCTGTCCCAAGTCATTGTGTGCGTGTGCGTGTGCGTGTGCGTGTGTGTGTGCATGTGAGCAAGAAAGAGAGAGAGAGAGAGAGAGAGAGAGAGAAAGAAAGAGAGAGAGAGAGAAAGAAAGAGAGAAAGAGAGAAAGAAAGAAAGAAAGAAAGAAAGAAAGAAAGAAAGAAAGAAAGAAAGAAAGAAAGAAAGAAAGAAAGAAAGAAAGAAAGAAAGAAAGAAAGAAAGAAAGAAAGAAAGAAAGAAAGAAAGAAAGAAAGAAAGAAAGATCTGTCCTAGCCAAACAACATAGATGTAGCTTCTTTGCAGTTTCTCTTTTCCATTGTTGTTCGTCATTAAGTCATTCACATGGACACCATTTGACCTGTGACGCTCATCAGCTACTTCAAAGCCATGAAGTGAGCTAAGTAATAACCAGACCATTCTTGTTCCAAATCAGGCAGCAAACAACCTCATCGTTCTTGGTCGGGAGGAAGCAGGGGCAGAGAGGATATTCCAGAACAATGGTCTGCCCTTGCTGGTGAGGCTGATAGAAACCAAGAACCCAGAGCTGATCCTTGCAGCCGTGAGGACTCTTTCAGGGATGTGCACGGGACACAAGGCACGGGTAAGAGGGCCATGGGGTAGAAGGTCTCTTTCAGTGCTTTGTGGTATCTTACAAATGTAGGGATGCCAGCTTCCAGGTTGGGTCTGGGAATCTCCCAGAATTTTTGCTTGTCTACAGATTACCAAGTTCAGGGGGACTGGAGAAAATGGCTGCTTTGGAGGATGGGCTGTATGACATTGAACCCCAATGAGATCTCTGACATAAAGGAGAACACTAGGCTAGAATCCTTCACCGTGTGCCAAATGACTGCCTCCATCAGAGGAGGAGGTCTGGCTTGCAACCTGTTGTGATTGGTCCTTTCCAGCCTCCCCTTGGCAGCCATTTTGTTTTGAGATTGGTCCCTCCCAGCCTCCACTTGGCAGCCATTTTGTTGTGTCATTCACTAACTGTTCTCGAAATTTTCCTAATGTCCAAAGGCTGAATAAATTTGAGGACCCTGTACTAGTTTGTTATGGTGCACTCACAAGAAACAGATGGCAAATGGGGCAAAAACTAGGCTTGCCATTCTCCAGGTGGGTCCTAGAGATCTCCCAGAATTACAGCTGATCTCCTGATTGCACAGCTCACTTCCCCTGGAGAAAATGGCTGCTTTGGATGGAGAAGTCTATGGTGTTATACCCTGCTGAAGTTCTTCCCTCTCTCCCAAACCTTGCCCATTCCAGGTTCTACCTGTGAAATCTCCAGGAATTTCCTAGCCCAGAGTTGGCAACCCTAGCTGAGTCCCAGACAATTCTGCATTTTTTCTTTGAACAGGCCACCGCAATCCTTCACATCCTGGGAATCGACAACCTTTGCATGTGGATGTCCATAGACCACGAAGAGATCTCGCTGGCCGTCTGCAACCTTCTGCAGACCATCATTGACTCGTTAACTGGGGAGGGCAAGAAAGAAGACCATGGGAAAGAAGATGCTCTGGTGTTGGGTAATTATCCTTGGCAACAGCCTGACAAACTGACTGGTGACCCTAAAATTGCTTTAAAGGGATTAATTCTGGAACGATCAGGAACTAACCCCGACAGAAGACCCACCGTGAATCATAAAACCATAAAGTTGGAAGAGACCCCAAGGGCCATCAAGTCCAACCCCCTGCAATGCAGGAACACACCATCAAAGCACTAATGAGAGATGCCTGATTCTCCTGCTCCCACCAGGAAATGGATGCTGGGTGGTAACTGTTAGGTTTCCTCAACTTCCACCGCTCTGTTCCCAAGATTCTTTGGAAAGGGGGAATGGCTTCCTCACAAGTTTGAATCATGTGGGGTAGAAAATAATTTCATATCTCTTAACTTCCTGTCAAATATGGAGATGCCATTTAAGATAACAAGTGCTAATCAATGCATGCGTTACCACACTACAAAAATATTTACTAGCCAACTTCAGAGATGTGGATATTGAAATCATTTTCATCCTGAGAGAAATAAAGAACCATCTTGACTGTCACTTTGATGTCTGGTTGCCTGGAGGCCATTCTTGGCTCACCCTAGGTGATCAGGCAGATGGTCATTTAAAACTCCAGCTAGTGTATTTACATTTTAAAAATATGAAGATGCTTCATACCAGGTGGGACATTTAGCACATCTAGTTCAGTACTGCCTACCCTGATTGGCAACATCTCTCACGCAGAGAAAGTTGTCAATATTTGCTTCCTCTAGATCACCATGTTTGTGAGGAATATCACCAGAGGAATATTTGCTTCCTCTGGATCACCAAAGATGCAGGGGGGTGGGGGCAAACCTGGGATCATCTTCATTATCATACATGTTGTCCCAACAGATTTAAAACTACTGGCTCATATTTCCCACAACATACATTTTACTGAAATTATTTTGCCCTGAACCGCTGTCATCTTCTGTGCAGACACCAAGAAGGATTTGAAGCAGATCACTCTGCGCCTTCTAGATATGCTTCCCAATAAGAAAGTATCGGGGCAAGGCCGGGATCGTGCTCTCAACCTACTCAATAAAAACGTGCCGAGGAAAGATCAGAGAAACCCGGACAACAGCTGCACCATTTTTGTGATTGACAACGGTAAGCACAACTTAAAGTTCTCTCTTCCTCTTGAGACTTGACAACAGGAGGGCAACCACAGAACAAAAAAGAGCATCTATCTCTGAAATATCTATACCCACATCTCTTATTTGTATAACAGGAAGATATGTAAAAACATGTCAGTTGTACAGTTCACAAACATGGTGATCCAAACTTGTTGAGATTACCTTCTGGCTGCCTAGGGTTCTCATAGAATCATAGAGTTGGAAGAGACCCCAAGGGCCATCAAGTCCAACCCCCTGCAATGCAGGAACACATAATCAAAGCACTCCTGACAGATGGCCATCCAGCCTCTCTTCAAAAACCTCCAAAGAAGGAGACTCCACCACACTCCAAGGTAGTGCATTCCACTGTTGAACAGCCCTGACTGTCAGGAAGTTCTTCCTGATGTTTAGGTGGAATCTCTTTTCCTTCACCTTGAACCCATTACTCCTGGTCCTAGTCTCTGGAGCAGCAGAAAACAAACTTGCTCCCTCACCAACATAACATGGCTATCGTGTCACCTCTTAACTTTCTCTTCACCAAACTAGACATACCCACCTCCTTAAGTCTCTCCTTGTAGGGCATGGATTCCAGATCTTTTACCATTTTGGTTGCCCTCCTCTGGACCCGTTCCAACTTGCCAGTATCCTTCTTGAATTGCAGCACCCAGAACTGTACACAATATTCCAGGTGACATCAGATCAATGACCGTGGCTGAGTGGGACAGTTCCTTCTTTGCGTGCAGAAGTTGCTGGGTTCAATCCTTGATATTTCCAGTCAAAGGGTCTCAGGTTGCAGGGAACGTTGTGTGATAAATTCCTTCCTGTAGATCGGCTGCCAGTTGCCGCAGATTACACTGAGCTAGAGCGACCAATCATCTGGCTCAGTATAAAACAGTGGCGTAGGCGGTTAAGAGCTCGTGTATTTAATCTGGAGGAACCGGGTTTGATTCCAATCATCTGGCTGAGTATAAGACAGTGGCGTAGGAGGTTAAGAGTTCGTGTATCTAATCTGGAGGAACCGGGTTTGATTCCCAGCTCGGCCGCCTGAGCTGTGGAGGCTTATCTGGGGAATTCAGATTAGCCTGTACACTCCCACACACGCCAGCTGGGTGACCTTGGGCTAGTCACAGCTTCTCGGAGCTCTCTCAGCCCCACCCACCTCACAGGGTGTTTGTTGTGAGGGGAAGGGCAAGGAGATTATGTAAGCTCCCTTTGAGTCTCCTATATGGGAGAGAAAGTGGGGGATATAAATCAAACTCCTCCTCCTCCCTCCTCCTCCCTCCTCCTCCTCCTCCTCTTCTTCTTCTTCTTCTTCTTCTTCTTCTTCTTCTTCTTCTTCTTCTTCTTCTTCTTCTTCTTCTTCTTCTTCTTCTTCTTCTTCTTCTTCTTCTTCTTCTTCTTCTTCTTCTTCTTCTACATTTTAGCTTGAGCTTGTCCTGTGTCCCTTTATCCCTCCCTCTCCAGGTCTAAAAAAGATCCTGAAAATTGCTGGCCAGATCCCAGACTTGCCCAATTGCCTGCCGCTGACAGAGAACACCCAGCTGACGGCTTCTATCCTTCTGAACAAACTGTACGATGACTTGCGGTGCGATCCCGAGAGAGATAATTTCAGGGTGCTCTGCGAAGAGTACATTCAGTGAGTCCAGTTTTGGAGGTCTTGCATGGATCTTCAAGGATGGGCAAAGGGGGTGCTTAAAATTGACCTTGGGAGCCAAGGCCAAACAGAAATATAGTATGGGAGGGGGTGTGGCTCAGCGGGAAAGTATATACTTGGCATGCAGAAGGTTCCAAGTTCAGTCCCCGCCATCTCCAAGAAAAAAAGGCCAATTAAAAGACATTTATCTGCCTAAGACTGTAGAGAGCTGTCGCCCTTCAAAGGAGGCAACACAGAATCAGATAAGTCCATATATGAAACAAGTTCATATTTTTGTATATATTCATATTTATTATGGAGAGCAAGCGTGGAGCAGGTGGATTCTAATCTGGAGAACCGGATTTGATTCCGCACTCCTCCACCTGAGTGGCAGAGGCTTATCTGGTGAACCAGATGTGTTTCTGCACTCCTACATTTCTGCTGGGTGACCTTGGGCTAGTCACAGTTCTCTCTGAACTCTCTCAGCCCCACCCACCTCACAAGGTGTCTGTTGTGGGGAGAGGAAGGGAAAGGAGCTTGTAAGCCACCTTGAGTCTCCTCTCAGGAGAAAAAGGTGGGGATAAATCCAAACTCTTCTTCTAATCTGGAGAACTGGATTTGATTCCCCACTCCTCCACCTGAGTGGCGGAGGCTTATCTGGTGAACCAGATGTGTTTCCACACTCCTACATTCCTGCTGGTGAGGACACTTGTAAATCATCTCCATCACACTAAACCAGGGGGGCGGGGTGTTGGCTTCACCCAACAAAGTTCTCAATATGTTCTGTGCTTTAGGAGCAAAATTGACCCCAAGGACATGGACAAGACTCTGCAAGCCATCCAGATGGTGTCGGGAGTATTGCAAGGACCTTTTGACCTGGGGAACCAGCTGCTGGGCATGAAGGGTGTAATGGAGATGATGGTGGCCCTGTGTGGCTCTGAGAGAGAGATCGACCAGCTGGTGGCCGTGGAAGCCCTCATCCACGCCTCGACCAAGCTGAGCCGGGCCACCTTCATCATCACCAATGGAATCTCCCTCCTGAAGGAAATCTACAAGAAGACCACGAACGAGAAGATCAAGATCCGAGCTCTGGTGGTAGGTTCTAGACCAATCAGGTTTGAGGGGGGAGGTTTGTGTGCATGAAACTAAGCAAAGTGAAGATTGTTGTGGTGATAGTATGGGCTGCCTACCTCTATCCCATGAGCCAGTGCAAGTCATCTGATGAAAATTTCACCTGCTGAGTGAAATTCATGCTCAGGTCTGGCTAAGAAGAAGTTATCATGATAGCCTTTATTGGCATTCCAAAATACAATAAATACAATAAAACAATAAAACAATTGTCCATAAAAGACAGATAGATACAGCAGCCATTCAGAGTCTTATCAATAGTTTAGTCCAAATGGACTCATCAAAAGTGCCATTCCCATACACCTCTCCACAGACCTGACTGAAAACCCACTAACAGAGCCCAGGCATCACAACAGCATACAGTAACAACACTCCACTATAAAACACAGAGTTTGTTAGAGTGGCACCTAACACAGAACAAGGGATAGGGGGCGAGGAAATGGGCAAACAATTGATTTGACTCCCATAGGTTGCCACAGCCTTCAGTTGTCACTCACTCCATCTAGCAATCAATAACAAAACTACGACATCCCTCACTGAAGAAGTTCTCAATGGTGCAAACCAAAAATTGGCTATCTCAACTACCTGCCCCCAATCCTGATTATCTCTATCAAATTAAAAGGCTGTTTTTAATGCATTTCGGCCACTGTTGTATCTCTCACTTTGAATGGATTATCTTCGGTTAGCTTTTTATATAGCCACAAGATATGCTTCTGGTCCTGTTTTTTTTTAAAAAATTGCAACCAGCTTGGAAATTAAGATTAAATTGTAATGTATAAATTGGCAACTCTGTAACTGCTCTTATTTAGCTGAACACAAGATAAAATTAATCTTAACTTTTAGCACAGGTAAAGCTACTTCTCTGCCACACTGGGCCACATTTCTGCATGCTCTGCTTACCTGTGGCTGCTTGGTATGCAGTGGTTTTCCCCCACAGTTTTTTCTTTACACAGGGATTCACCTCCTGCACAGTGTCCCTAGCCAAGCTGATCCATCATTTTGCCTACTCACTATTTCCCTGTTATTTCCATTCGACAAATATTTGGGGAGGTTGCATGTCACCTTTTTGTTTGTTTGTTTTTGGTGCCATCTTTGGTCTAGCATTATTTTGCTAGACCACGTCAATCTCATGTCAATTTCACAATTGATTCCAGTGATAGATCTTCAGTGTTAACTTTTTTTTTAAAGCCCTTCTGATCATTTTGAAATGGTGACATGAAGAGTGGGAAGAACAGCTGTGGTGTGGGCAGAGGACAACAGGGAGGAGCGAGAAAACTCAAGGAAAGCCCTAACCTACAGGGATCACATTTGCTTTCCTGTGAAGGGAGAAAAAAAAAATTACACGTAAACAGGTTTTGGAAGCAGTGGGGATTCTCTGAGCTGAGTCTGGGGTGACTGCTGAAGAAGACAAAACGTGTGCTTAATAGAGAATCAAACCAATGAAAATGTTCACTCCGTGTGAAAAAGACCACTTGTTCATGAAAGCCCACTGCTTTTTAAAAAATCTTATTCTAGGGCCTTTGCAAGCTGGGCTCCGCAGGAGGGACTGACTATGGCCTACGCCAATTTGCCGAAGGATCTACCGAAAAGCTAGCAAAACAATGTCGGAAGTGAGTAATTTGTCTGGAAGACCCTATTGTGATACACTGTCTCACCCTTTCATCAGAATCTTCAACAATGTAATCTTCTCCAGTGTGAGATGTCTGATTAGTGTGGGACACATCTGTCTGTGTAGGGGTAGAAAGTGCCCTCAGGTCACAGGTGGCTTATGGCAACCCTGTAGGATTTCAAGGCAAAAGACTGATAGAGGTGCAGCTCCATGCAGCAATCCTGAACTTCGTTAGTGGTCTCCCATCTGAGTACTAACCAGGATTAGCCCTGCTTAGCTTCAGAGATTGGTCAATATCAGGCTAGCCTGGTCCATCCAAGTCAAGGTACCAGCTATGTCGGCTGATTTAAAGATTTAAGCTGACTCTGCGTTGAACCAGTGTTTGGACCAGATAGCCTTTATGACCCCTTCCAGCTCTATGATTCTATGATTATGATGATGTACAAGAAGCAGCAGAGAGATGGCAAAATGCCAGTGACCCATGTCAGCTCAAAAGGGTCGAGGCAGGACTAAATCAGCCCTTTTGTGTGCCCCAGAATGAATCTGAAACATGATGACTCTTCCCTGTTCCATTATGGATGCAAAATCTCATAAGTGAGACAGAACAATATTTCTAAATGTCATAAATCATGACAACGGGCTAGCAGGCTAAAGCATTCCTCCACACTGGGTCTCCCAGATGAAGAAGTACTCCCTTCCCTTCCCATCAGAGTAGGTTCTAGATCAGCCATTCTCAACCAGGGTTCCGTGGTACCTTGGGGTGCCGTGAGCATGTCCCAGGGGTACTACAGCAACACTACTGCCCCCCCTCATTTTTGTGGTGTCTCCCACCGGCGCCAGCAAGGACATGGAGCTGGCCCATGGGGCAGGGCCTGCCACAAGGTCAGCAGCCACCCCCCCCCCCCCGTGCTTCCCTTCACCCTGGGAGAGGAAGGTGGGGTGTGTGGCAAGCAGGGGCAATGGGAGGGAAGGTGGAGGGTGGCGGCAGGGGTACCGTGAGATATGAAGAGTGAAGTCAAGGGTACCCTGACCTCGAAAAGGTTGGGAAACACTGTTCTAGATGGAAACCCAAAATTCCTAAGGTGCAGATAATGTTGGGAGAACCAAACAAGGAACAGGAAGCTTGGTGACCACAGGGACCCCCAGAGGAATGCAAACCTGGAGCAAAGTCCCCATTCTTGGGTCAAGTAATTTTTTTAATGCCGCAGCAGCAGCCTCTGCAGCAGAGAATGGGCAGTGGAATGGTATCTCATCAGATCTCAGGAGCTAAGCAGGGCTGGTACTTAGAAGGAAGACCACCAAGGGAAGACTCTACAGAGGAAGGCAAGGGAAAACTTCTCAGTTGCCTTGAGAGCCCCTTGCTGGAGTAATAGAATGATAGAGTTGGAAGAGGCCCCAAGGGCCATCAAGTCCAACTTCCTGTCATGCAGGAACACATAATCTAAGCACCCCTGACAGATGGCCATCCAGCCTCTCTTTAAAAACCTCCAAAGGAGACTCCACCACACTCCGAGGTAGTGCATTCCACTGTCCAACAGCCCTTACTGTCAGGAAGTTTTTCATGATATTCAGGTGGAATCTCTTGCCCTTCACCTTGAACCCGTAAGTCAGCTGCGACTCAACAGCCCATTATACACAGCCTGCAGAGGAAGGGGTTAACAACAGCCTGCTTGTGTTCATTCAGGTGGCTGTGCAACCCCACCATAGACGCCCGTACTCGGAAGTGGGCCGTGGAAGGGCTTGCCTACCTGACCCTGGATGCTGACGTCAAGGACGATTTTGTGGAAGACGAGCCAGCCATGCAAGCCATGTTTGAACTCGCCAAGGTAATGATGCTTCCACATTTGCACACACGTGCGCAACACTCTCAAGGCACGCTGAGCACCACCCATGCTTGAGAAGCTGCCTTCCGTGACTTCAAATCTCTCACGCCTTTTCTCCCCGCAGACAAGCGACAAGACCATTTTGTACTCCGTGGCTTCCATCTTGGTGAACTGCACCAACAGCTACGATGTCAAGGAAGTCATCCCAGAACTGGTGCAGCTGGCCAAATTTTCCAAACAGCACGTGCCTGAGCAGCATCCGAAGGTAAGCTGGAATCACAGTCTAGCTAGGAAAAAGTCAGGAGGATCAGTAGTCCTGGGGCTCTGAGGTGGGAGGGCATCAGCTGGCAAGACAGAGAACAGAGAAGGGGCTGGGGACGCTAGCCATGGAGTCAGGTTGAAGTCAGCTGAGGGAGAACACTGCCCCCTCCCCAGTCCGCTGTGCACCCACCTGCCAAGTGCTGGCAAACTCACCTATGGGGTCTCTCAGAGGGCGAGCCAGAACCTAATTCCCCCACCCCCTTTTTCTTTCTCACCTAGGACAAAAAAGACTTTGTTGAGAAGCGGGTGAAGCGTTTGATCAAAGCCGGAGTCACCTCCACGTTGGTTTGCATGGTGAAAGCAGACAGCGCCATTTTGACAGACCAAACCAAAGAGCTCTTAGCTCGGTAAGTTTGCCTACAGTGGTGGGTGTGTTTTTAAAAGCAGGGACAGGTGTGTGTGTAGCAGAGTGTTTGTTTTTATTACCAGTGGCAATGTCAATACATGATGTAAACATGGAAGAACGTTTCTTAGAAGACTTCAAATCTCATTATAATGGCTGTCAAAACAAACTGTACAGCCAGAACTGGACGCATTTCCCCCTCAGTCTTTGAAAAACGCAGTCTTGCGTACACCCACTGAATCAACATGGGGAAAGAGAAGCGGAAAGAAGCCGTTGCTGTCTTTTACATGGGGGGGGGAGTTTCCAGGTTATTTTTGATTATCTTCGATTAAAGGGTCTGAGGTAGATGGTCTTGGGGAAGACCTTTTTCAGACAGACTTTGGGCAGCTGTCGCAGGAGTACTAAACTAGGCGGGCTGTAGGACTAACTCATCATACATTTGCAGCATTCCAGGATATTTCAGGGTAGAGTATGGCCCCTTCCACACATGCAGAATAATGCACTTTCAATCCACTTTCAATGCACTTTGCAGCAGGATTTTACTGTGTGGAATAGCAAAATCCACTTGGAAACAATTGTGAAAGTGGATTGAAAGGGTATTATTCTGCTTGTGCAGAAGGGGCCCCAGTTTCTGACAGTACTCTGAACGCATAAAGCTGACTTACACAGTTTTCTTCCAATTTTCTCTCACCTGGGTAAATTTACTCCCAAGTAACACCCCACCCTGCTGCCAGAATGTTTCCTCGTTTCTTTAGAGCAGAGACCTTCCCATTTCTCTTATCTTTAAAGTATTGCATCAGGATTGCACGTTGTCTCTTTCATTTTAAGATCCCTTAAATGCAACACGTTTAGGAAAAAGAAACCCTCTAGGAAAGGAATGAAGGAAGGCAGCTTCTTAAGGCATCTCTGGTTGTTTGCATCCATTGATCTTGGGGTAACCAAGAGTTTAGGAACCCTGCCAGCATTCCCCAAACCCCACTTCTCAAATTACAGATCCCCAACACTGGGGAGGCAAGACAGTGAGAGAAAAAGTCACCCTCAGACGGCAAAGGTGGCTCCTCAGTGAATGGAGCCCACATGAAAAGCTCCCAGGACGAGGTGCCATATTGATGGAGAGCCAGCGTGGTGCAGTGGTTAAGAGCAAATGGATTCTAATCTGGAGGCACATTGAAGGCACCATATAACATCACAATAAGCATATATATTTTTGACAGAGTTTTCCTCGCTTTGTGTGATGACGCCAAGGACCGAGGTACCATTGTGGCTCAAGGAGGTGGAAAGGTAACTGCCATCTTATTTGTTTCCTATTTTGTAGATGCTGGAATAAATGTTTGTCCGATGGCCTAAATAGGTTTCTCTCCTCAAGAGCTGTCCCAGCTGCCACCAAATGCGACGACCCTTCCTTCACGGCCGTCAAATGTGATGACACCTTTTTTTTCCTTTATAAATAAACATGCATAATAAGTACCAACTAATATTTGTTCTCCTAATTCTTCCCCATATGGTAGCTGCCACCAGGAATATAATTTTTTTAAAAAAACCCAACCCTTTATCTCCTTTTGGTAGTGTGTACAAGTTTATGAGGCAAAGTGTTATGGCTTACATGATCCTAAGAAAAAGAGGGTGGGATTCCAATGTTTCCTTAAACAAAGTGAGATTTTATTTATAACTGATGATAGGTAACTTCAAGGTTTCAAGCAAAATATTTACAAGGTAAAATAAAACGGAGGCAACTAATACTTTGAGGATTTCACTCAACATAAATTCACTCTGACACTTTCTGACAGCGTCTTCCTCATAGTTCTCTCAGACACTGTCTTTGTTTTGTCTAACAGTTTATTGAGGCTCTAACTTTCTCCGTGTACCCTCTGACACACTGACTCATTCTTTCAACCCTGGGTCTTTTCACTCAGAAGTCCTAACACAGTCTGCCATGCTCACACAGAGCTTTAACTCTCTCTGACTACAATTTAGACACTCCCAGTCCATTGAAATCCTGTCATCTTCTGTCAGTCCAGTACAGCCCTCCGACATGCACCCTCTAGAACAGGGGTCTTCAAAATTTTGGCCCTCCAGATGTTCATGGACTACAATTCCCATCAGCCCCTGCCAGCATGGCCAAGTGGTAGGACTCATGGGAATTGTAGTCTATGAATATCTGGAGGGCCATAGTTTGAAGACCCCTGCTCTAGAATCAACCAATATCGGTTCTCATCCCCCTTTCATCCCCCTTTATCTCTCCAATTCATCTATCAGTTTAAACTTTTACACACACATACACACACGCTAAAATAATTACAGTTAGTATTTCAAGATGCCACTGGGTTCCTGATTTGTTTTGCTGCCCAAGAGCTGGGAAATGCTAGAAGGTGATCCTTTGGTTTGGTTGTGAGAGGCTAACGTGAACATGCTGGGATTTAGTTTTCTTTCGTATATGTTCATCAACAGGCTTTGATACCATTAGCTTTAGAAGGCACAGAAGCTGGGAAAATAAGAGCATCGCATGCCCTTGCCAAGATCGCGGCCGTATCCAATCCAGATATAGCATTCCCTGGTGAGAGGGTGAGTGAACTCTTGCTTCCTGTAGACTTTGTGATTCAGGAACATCTGGAACGGACCAGGGTCCAGCCCTTCATTGGACAGGGATGCTGAGATGTCTCCCTCTCTTACAGGTGTACGAGGTCGTGCGGCCACTGGTCAGCTTACTGAACACAGAGCGAGATGGGTTACAGAACTTTGAGGCTCTGCGTGGTCTCACCAACTTTTCTGGAAGAAGTGACAAACTCAGGTGAGCTCTATAGCACCGGTCCCCAAACCTTTTGAGCCTGCTGGCACATTTGGAATTCTGAGGCCTTCTCTTCCGGCTTCTTCCTCTACTGTTGCAAGACCAAGATGGGATCTCTTTTGTTCTCTCCAGTTTAGCTTACAGGTAGCTAGATTAGTTTCTTTCGCTTTCCTGTGTCAGTACAGAATTCCTTTACAACAGATGGCTTCCAGGGAGGGAAGTCTGTATGGTATAGTCTAGGGGTCTGCAACCTGTGGCTCTCCAGATGTTCATGGACCAAAATTCCCATCAGCCCCTGCCAGCATGGCCAATTGCTGTCATAACAGTAGAACTTTGGATCATACCAAGAAGCCCCTCCATACAATTGACCATGGTGGCAGGGGCTGATGGGATTTGTAGTCCATGAATGTCTGGAGAGCCGCAGGTTGCAAACCCCTGGTATAGCCTGATGATGTCAGATCTTGCAAGCTATGCAGGGTCAGTACTTGGAAGGGAGACCCCCCAAGGAAGACTCTGTGCAGGAATTCAATGACAAACCACCTCTGCTTCTCACTGGCCTTGAAAGCCCCTTGCTGGGATTGCCATAAATCGGCTGAAATTTGATGCACTATACACATACGCACAGAAGGTGTCCATTTCCCCCCCAAAGCAACAAGCATAAAGCAGCATTCCCCTTCTGGAGCACTAATGGAGTTGTGTGTTCCTCCCCCAGGCAAAAGATTATCAAAGAGAAAGCAATGCCAGAGATCGAAAACTACATGTTTGAAAACCACGACCAACTCCGACAGGCGGCGACGGAGTGTATGTGCAACCTGGTGGTAAACAAAGAGGTAATGCACTGTCTATCTTTTGCTGTTCTTGTGGAAGAAGGTCTTTAAATTCTTGGATCACCTTCTCCAACCTCTGCACCAATTCCCTCTTTCTATGTTTACAGTGACTTGTGTTTAAATGGTTGTCTTCCTCAGGTTCAAGAGAGATTCATAGCTGATGGAAATGACCGGCTGAAGCTGATGGTCTTGTTGTGTGGGGAGGACGACGACAAAGTTCAGAATGCGGCGGCTGGAGCCCTGGCCATGTTGACTGCTTCACAGAAGAAACTCTGCCATAAGGTGACCCAAGTGGTAAGAGCCTCACTGCCAATGAACATCTACATAGGGTGGTTCAGCAACTTGGTAGGAGAGCATCTGCTTTGCATATGGAAGGCCCAAGATTCGGCACCAAGCCTCTGAAGTTAAAAGAACCAGGTGCGCAAGTCCCCAGTTTTATAGAAGAACTTCTACTGCATGAAGAAGAAGAAGAAGAAGAAGAAGAAGAGGAAGAAGAGGAAGAAGAAGAAGAGGAGGAGGAGGAGGAGTTTAGATTTATATGCCACCTTTCTCTCCTGTAAGGAGACTCAAGGTGGCTTGCAAGCTCCTTCCCCTTCCTCTCCTCACAACAGACACCTTGTGAGGCAGGTGGGGCTGAAAGAGTTCTGAAGAACTGTGACTAGCTCAAGGTCACCCAGCAGGAATGCAGGAGTGCGGAAACACATCTGGTCCACCAGATAAGCCTCTGCCACTCAGGTGGAGGAGTGGGGAATCAAGCCCAGTTCTCCAGATTAGAATCCACCTGCTCTTAACCACTACACCACACTGGCTCTCTTATATTATATTAATATATAATATTGCCCTCTGAAGTCCTCTATGGTAAATACAAAAGAATACATCTAGCAGAATGTTTACGTTTGCACGGTGAAGGGATTATTGAGTCATTGGAGCATGTTTTATTTGACTGTAAGATTTATAGTCATATTAGAGAAGGCCTCATTATGCCTACAGTTGTACGTATTCTTTTCATCCATTTTTCCATTGATGTATCCCCAATAGATGCATATTAGATGCCACATTAGATACCCAGCATTAGATACCCAGTGGTTAAGAGTGGCAGGTTTTAATCTGGAGACTTGGGTTCAATTTCTCACTCCACCACATGAAGCCTGCTGGGCCAGTCACAGTTTTCTCAGAACTCTCTCAGCCCCACCTACCTCACAAGATGCTTGTTGTGGGGAGAGGAAGGGAATGTGATTGTGAACCACTTTGAGACTTCTTAAGTTTAGAGAAAAGTGGGTTATAAAAAACTACTCTTCTATTACTGTGGAAGGATGGGAAGCCACACTTAGCTACACACACACACACCCCTCACAAAAATGCAGTGGGTTATCCAAAAAATGCAGAATGGAAAACTGTATGCATATCAGACTTGGGGGTGGGGTGGGGAGATGATGGCTAGATGTTTTATTCTGTTCAACAACTCAGAAACGTCACTAAAAGGCAGAATGTGGGCCGATTCAGCAAATATGTAACTGCAAAGCACCTGTTCTTTATTCTCGAGGCTTGTTAACAAGCAAATCCCTTCAAATGCTCAGTTGTATCCTTGTGGTGCAGGGGTGACAGAAACTCTAGAAGGCATGTGGCTGTTTTGCAGCTAAAGAGGAGAATTGCTCCACTCTTGGCTATGGTAATGGACAATTCAACACAACTGTTAGTTACCTGCTGGTTTCCTTGGTGGAGAGAATCGCTTTCAAAGTAGCTATCTCTTTTTAAATGTAGCCGTAGAGACCAGAACCCTGATAACCAAACATGCACATGTTTGATTGTGTGTTCCTGCATTGCAGGAGGTTGGACTTGATGGCCCTTGGTCTCAAGATGCAGAATAATGCACTTTCAAACTGCTTTCAGGGCTCTTTGAAGTTGGGCGCCGTATTGAAGCAAAACTACTCTTCTATTACTGTGGAAGGATGGGAAGCCACACTTAGCTACACACACACACACCCCTCACAAAAATGCAGTGGGTTATCCAAAAAATGCAGAATGGAAAACTGTATGCATATCAGACTTGGGGGTGGGGTGGGGAGATACGGCCAGATGTTTTATTCTGTTCAACAACTCAGAAACGTCACTAAAAGGCAGAATGTGGGCCGATTCAGCAAATATGTAACTGCAAAGCACCTGTTCTTTATTCTCGAGGCTTGTTAACAAGCAACCTCCAAAATGCCCAGTTGTATCCTTTGTAGCAGGCGACAGAAACTCTAGGAAGGTATGTGGCTGTTTTGCAGCTAAAGAGGAGAATTGCTCCACCTTGGCTATGTAATGGACACAATTCAACACAACTGTTAGTTACCTGCTGGTTTCCTTGGTGGAGAGAATCGCTTTCAAAGTAGCTATCTCTTTTTAAATGTAGCCGTAGAGACCAGAACCCTGATAACCAAACATGCACATGTTTGATTGTGTGTTCCTGCATTGCAGGAGGTTGGACTTGATGGCCCTTGGGGTCTCTTCCAACTCTATGGCTCATTCCGCACATGCAGAATAATGCACTTTCAAACTGCTTTCAGGGCTCTTTGAAGTTGCGCGTAATAGCAAAATCCACTTGCAAACAGTTGTGAAAATGGTTTGAAAACGCATTATTTTGCGTGTGCGGAAGGGGCCTATAATTCTATGTCCTGTAATTGTTTTAAAGGCCACATCACTGCCCATTGCTTGCACAAGATATGGAACAGAATTTTCATGCCTTTCTCTCCTCTTGCAGACAACCCAGTGGCTAGAGATTCTTCAGAGACTTTGCCTTCATGACCAAATGGACATCCAGTACCGTGGGCTAGTGATTGTTTATAACTTAATCCACGCTGACCAAGAGCTGGCCAAGAAGTTGGTGGAGAGCGAGATGCTGGAGATCCTGACCGTGATCGGCAAGCAGGAAGATAACCCCAACCGCCAGCACGTACTCAAAGTGGCCCGTGACTGCCTGGTTAAGTTCATGGACTATGGATTGATCAAGCCCGTATCTCAACCATAAAGAAGCCACAAGCAGAACGCTAAAACCATGAGGGCTAGGAGAGCGGAGAGGCTGAATACATACCGAAATCACCATAAGAAAATCGTTGCATTGTTAACATTGTTAAACCAAATAATTTTTTTTTCAATTAAAAAAAACACATACAGGCATTCCAGCAGCAGAACTACCAATTGTGTGGGCTGAAAAAAAAATAACTTAATAAAAATGGATTTAGCAAAAAGAAAATTGTGGCATTTCCAAAGTTTTATGAGTACAGCGCAGGGAAAGAGCCAACTGATTCCTATCCCAATGGTTGAATGCCTGCCAGAATTTGGTTCCTGCTGGCAATTTTCTTTCAGGAAGTAATTGCTGATTAAAGCTCCGTGGCTTCAGATAATATTGGATGTGTTCAAAGCATTGGTACCTCTATGTGTGTTTTGTAACATACGATCAAGCCAGAGCTGATTTATGGTGACCCTATCAGGGTTTGCAAGACAAGAGACAAACAGAGGTAGTTTGCCATTGCCTGCCTACACATTACAATGCTGGTATTCCTTTGTGGTCTGCAGCTGAGGACAGTGACGGTTTGCAGGTGCCAATCCTGCCTGCCATTCAAAACCTCTCCTGGCATCACCTTTCTTCCTTTTGAGAAAAGGCACGGCGTTCCAGTCTTTCATTTTCACTGCTGATGAACTGGATCACTCAGACAATCCCATACTCAGATACCAGGCAGGCATAAAATAGGGTCCAAGATCACCTATATCACCAAGATCACTAGGAGCAGCAGTGGCGTAGTGGTTAACAGCAGGTGCACTCTAATCTGGAGAACCGGGTTTGATTTCCCCGTTCTGCTGCTTGAGCTGTGGAGGCTTATCTGGTGAACTAGATTAGCCTGTGCACTCCAACACATGCCAGCTGGGTGACCTTGGGCTAGTCACAGCTCTTTGGAGCTCTCTCAGCCCCATCCACCTCACAGGGTTTTTGTTGCGGGCAGGGGGAGGAAGGAGATTATAAACCCCTTTGAGTCTCCTTACAGGAGAGAAAGGGGGGTATAAATCCAAACTCTTCTTCTTCCTCTATATGAGGGAAATTCTGCAATGTGATAACAGCATAACATCTTCATTTAAAATCTTTGCGCCTGTCATGACTTAATACCCCCTTGGGCCAATACGAAGCTGACCATGATATATTCGATTGGGAAAGGCGGGATATAAATCAAATCAAATCAAATTAAATTAAAACTACAATTATTATTTAACTCCATTTTTTTCTGAACAAATAACAGCCAACCAATCTCCAGTTTTGGAGTAATCGTTCTGGGAAAAGCTTGAAGCAGCACACTTGAGTGTGATGTAAGGAGAAGGTGCATTGGAGGGGCTATGATGGCAACCTAATAATGCCAAGTTTTGTATCCAGGGTGCTCTTGTGACTCAGGCAAAAGTGTTGTTATGCCAATGCTTTTAGCTGACTCAGGATCCTCTTAGTGTTGCTCAGCACCCCTTTCAGTGAGTCACGAAAAGGTAGGATTGGCCCTGCTAGTGAAAGTAGGGGATCATCGGCCGGTGGATGGGTTACCTGCCGTAATTTGCTTATTGTTTCCATTTCAGTTGTGAGGCTGGGGAAATTTGCATCGTCAGGTGCTTAAACTTGGTAGAGTGGGAAGGCTTCATTGAGACTTAAAAGCGTTGTCGGAAGGCTTCTCACGGGCCGGAATCACTGCGGTGCTGTGGTTTCGCCAGGCTGTATGGCGACCGCACTCTAGCAGCATTTTCTCCTGACGTTTTGCCTGCATCTGTGGCTGGCATCTTCAGAGGATCTGATGGTAGTAAAGCAAGTGGAATATATATACCTGTGGACTGTCCAGGATTCTATGCCTTACAGTCTAATGCTTGTACCCTGGCACATCAGCAGTGGTGGGATCCAAAAAATTTAATAACAGGTTCCGATGGTGGTGGGATTCAAACAGTGGCGCCATCAAGACGCGACGCACTTCCAGTCCCTATTGGGCAGGAGGTTGCTTTAGTAACCCTTCTTGGCACTCAGAAAAAATTAGTAACCACTTCTAGAGAAGTGGTGAGAACTGGTTGGATCCCACCTCTGCACATCAGCCATACAATCTAACTTTTCGTACAAGTTCACTTGGAGAAAATGACCTCTTAGGAAGGCAGACTCTATGGCAGTGGTGGCAAACCTATGGCATGGGTGCCAGAGGTGGCACTCAGAGCCCTCTCTGTGGGCACATGCACAGAGTTGGCTGGGCGTGGAGGGGAATCGCCTCCCCATCTAGGCTGGCCTGGGCTGCTGGACTTTGATGTGGTGCACCCCAGCGAGCAGGGGAGGACTCGCTGGCTGGCCTGGTGCCTGTGCTCCAGGTGGCTGCTGCCCAGGGGTTGGGGCAGAGGTGGGCAGAGATGCTAGAGAGGTGCAGAGCGGGACATGTGGGACTTGCTGAGGCTACAGCAGGCTGGCCCCTTGCTCGACGGGTTATTCAGGTTAAATTCGTCGGTTGGCACTTTGGCGAAGAATATGGGGTTTTGAGTTGCAATTTGGGCACTCGGTTCTAAAAGGTTTGCCATCACCGTTCTTACGGCAGTGGTGGCAACCTATGGCATGGGTGCCAGAGGTGGCACCTCAGAGCCCTCTGTGGGCACACATGCACAGAGTTCGCCATGTGGGAGGGGGAATCGCCCTCACTTCATCTAGGGCTGGCCTGGGTCAGCTGGACTTGGATGTGTGTGCACCTCAGCAGCAGGAGGACTCGCTGGCTGGCGCCTGTGCTCCATGAGGTGGCTGCCGCCCAGGGGTTGGGGCAGAGGTGCAGGGCATGCCGAGAGGCAGAGCGGGACATGTGGGACTTGCTGAGGCTGCTACAGGCTGGTCTCTCTGCTCGACGGGTTATTCAGGTTAAATTCGTCGTTGGCACTTCTATGCATGAATAAGTGGGTTTTGAGTTGCAATTTGGGCACTCGGTCTCGAAAAGGTTTGCCATCACTGCTCTATGGCATTATACCCCATTAAAGTCCATCCCTATTAAGAAAGACTTCATGTTTGTTGTTCTAGTTTTCAGATATCCCAAAGATCAAAGAATATCAGCTTTCCAAGGGCTCGAGACATGGAGGACAGCAGCATCCCAACGTTATCTCTGAAGCACCATGTTATACAGGGTCAGGTTGGATCTTCTTGGGGGGAGGTTCCAATGATGTCCCTTTGGAGCAAAAATACTTTATATGGTACTCCTGCCAGAGTCTGAAATGAGAAGGATACATTGGGTGGATTTATGCTGCCGTTCTCTCTGCTCCCACTTTTGCAGTTTCTTGGCAGTGGTGCAAAAACAGTAACGATTTGTCAGGAGGCATCTAATATAGGGGCATCTCCACAGTCAATGCTGCCTATGGATTCAAGGGTGCTCTCTTTACTACTGCTTAGAAAAGTGTTACTCAGACCTTGGGAGAGAAGCAGGGTCAGCCCTGCCTAGTATTTGGACAGCAGGCTCCTCAGAGGCTCCCGGCAGGCCGCTGTGAGGAACACAATGACAGGGGAGAATTCAGTAGTCTAAACCACTGAGGGGAAAAAATGAAGATTTATGGAACGCTCTCGAATAATTCTTTTTGAAATATTATAAAAAATTATAATTTTAAGAAACTAAAATAATGATTAAAACTCGTCATGGTACAAATGTATATAATAGATATGCATTTGGAATAGAAGTAATTATTTTTCTCTTTATCTTATGGAATGTTCTTTAGGTTAAACAACTAGAGGAAATTAGTTAGAAAGAAACTATTTAAATAAATTGTGTAATGTTAAGTTGTCAAGGGCCCCTTCCGCACCCGCAAAATAATGCGTTTTCAAACCACTTTCACAATTGTTTGTATGATATTCAAGACAGCTTCAAAGAGCACTGAAAGCAGTTTGAAAGTGCATTATTTTTGCATGTGCTTAATGTGAGCCGTAAGGATTCCTCAAGACCAAGAAAATAATGGCGCTTCAAACCACTTTCACAATTGTTTGCAAGGGATTTTTTACATTCCAAGTACAGCTCAAAGAGCACTGAAAGCAGCTCTGAAAGTGCATTATTTTGCATGTATGAATGGTTTCAAGGGATTCTTGGGTGAAAAGGGGAATCAGACTAAGTAAGATAGAGTTACATACAATCTCTTCAATAGAGTGAAATTGATTAATGTAAGTTATACTTTAGGCTAGGAGATAACATTCTCTTTTGTGTATCTCTTTTAAAAATTCTACAATGTGATCAATATGAATCTGTATACTTTAACTTACAAAACTTTTTTTAATGTATTGTGTCAATTTCAAAATAAAGTGTTTGGAAATTAAAAAAACACACATCAGCACTAAGGCCTTATGTTATTCTGCGTGCTGAAGCCACAATCTATTCATCTCCCTGAATTCTTTGCCTCAGCGGCATCCTTTCCACTCATATTTTAGTTTAGAAATGCCAGGAACAGAGGACACGATAAAAGGTTTAGAAAATTTCGCAGCATACAGAGAAAGAAGATATGTCCTGAGAAAAATGATGGGTTGTGCATTCAGAACAAGGAAAAGTCCATCACGCAAAGCATAATTAAGGAAATTGCGGCCACAGGACTCTGCATGAGGCACTAGGCAGCTTTAAAAGAAAATTAGAATACATCTGTCAACAGCTGTGGGTTGTGATTACTGAATGGAGCCTCCATGCCCACAGGCAGTTGGCACCCATTGGTAGGGGAGAGGGAGTGGTGAAGAGAGGGTTTGGGTATTTCTGTCCTGCTTTGGTCTCCCCGGAGGAATCTGGATGGTCCCTGAAACAGGATGATGAAGATCAGGGATCCCGCAGTCGATGTTCTATCAGTTTCTTTACCAGCATGGCCAATTGGCCATGCTGACAGAGGCTGATGGGAATTGTAGTTCCTGAACATCTGGAGAGCCGCAGGTTCCCTACCCCTGAACTAGATGGACCTCCGGCATGATGAAACAGGGCTCTGGTGTGCTTATTTGCCATGATACTTGGGAACAGAACCTCCGTATCCAGTAGCAGTCTAGACCAGAGTGCTGAACAGCTAAGTGCGGACGACAGATGAAAGCTTCCCTGTTTCTGGGCTTCCGGAAAGTTTCTAACTGATCTGTGTTGGAAGTAGGGTGCTGACTAGATCATGGCGCTTTATGTCTTCTTATGGTCTCAGTTTTGCCTCAACTGTTCGTTTCCCCACCGACTGTAGGGATCAAACAACTGTATGAGAATGGACAACTCTGTGATGTCGCTTTAGTGGCTGAAGGAAGACAGTTCCCTTGTCACAGGTAAACTGCTTTCCTACCTCTGAAAGAAGGGCTCCAAGAGAGTCTTTAACAGAATGAGCAAGGACATTGATAAAGGTCTTAATAGGGTGTAGCAGGTTATTAATTTTTGGGAAGTATTTCTATCCTATTTTGCAGAGAACACTTCACACTGGCTCAGAAATCCTATAAATCCCCTAGAACAGGGGTAGGGAACCTTTAACACTCAAAGAGCCATTTGGACCCGTTTTCCACGGGAAAAGAAAACACTTGGAGCCGCAAATAATTTTTGACATTTAAAATAAAGATAACACTGTATATATTGGGGGTTTTTTTACCTTTTACTCCGCTCATTCTGAGAAGCACATGGATGTGCCCGTCCTGCTGCCTGCAAGGCGGGCAAGGATGAAGCTGGCAGTCACCTTGCCGTCGCTGGGAAAGCACCTGCCCTGCTTCAACAGGGCGGGCGAGAGGGAAGTTACGTACGGCCCAGCCGCCGTAAGTAATTGCGCCTGCCCTGCTCCGCAGGGCTGGCAAGGATGGGCCGCCGCTCGCCTCGTACGCGGTGCAAGTGGGCAGAAGAATGCATGGCCTCGAGTCAGCAGGTTCCTACCCCTGCCCCAGAACAGGGTAGGGGAACCTTTAACACTCAAAGAGCCATTTGGACCCGTTTTCCACGGAAAAAAAAAACACTTGGAGCCGCAAATAATTTTTGACATTTAAAATAAAGATAACACTGTATATATTGGGGGTTTTTTTACCTTTACCCCGGGCCATTCTGAGAAGCATTGCGGATGCCCGCCCCTGCTGCTGCCTGCGGCAAGGATGAAGTTGGCAGCTCGGCCTTGCCGCCGCTGGGGAAAGCACCTGCCCCAGCTCAACAGGGCGGGCGAGGGAAGAACATACGCATCACCCAGCCTGGCCCTGCTACCTGCAGGGCGTGGTAAGGATGGGGCCGCTGCTCGCCTTCAGGCTGCAGTAAGGGCAGATGATGCCTGAGTCGCGAGGCTCCTACCCTGCCCTAGAAAGATAGCCAAATGGGCCTGTGGTAGTGTGTGGGATTGTGTGGGACTCATTACACGCTGTACTGATACGTTATGGTGCAGATCAGCACCTGGTGTGTTCATGAAGATTTGAAGGGGAAAACAGGTTGCTATGAAGAAAGTTAAAGCCAAAATCTCTTAGATGGCATTATCAGAAATACTGTCTTTTTCACAGGCAGGTCTCAGTGTTAGGGCTGTAAGTGAAACAGAAAGGTTTCTTGGTGCTTGATAGTAAAGCTGTGCAGCTAGAGGGCATAATGTTTGGACTGATTCCTCCAAAGCAGGGTGATGGGCTTGTATGTGCGTGTGCCGTCAAGTCACAGCTGATCTATGGCAACCCCGTATTGTTTTCAAGGCAAGAGATGTTCAAATGTGGTTGGCCATTGCCTGTCTCCCCACTGGTCATGGAAAGTGAATTCAATGTCCCAGCTATCATCTTTCCCCCTCCTCATCCCTGCCCAAAGCAACATGAATGCAGAGAAATCAGGCAAACAGACATCATTTGTGTCTGTTTTGCAGCAGAAACTTGCATGTTTTTCAATGTACAGCCTGTACAATGTACAACCCAATGTACAATGTACAACCCATTTCTGCTCTGACGTTCCCCTTCTTCTGCAGGGTAATCTTGGCCTCAGCCAGCCATTATTTCCAGCGCATGTTCACAAGCTCCTTCAAAGAGTCATGGGAACAGGAAATTGTGCTCAGGGGTCTCTCGCCCTTTTGCCTCCAGACCCTCCTGGATTTCATCTACACAGGAAAACTGGTCTTCACTGCAGAACAGGCCGAAGAACTATTCACGGCAGCTGGCAGACTTCAGCTCATGCCTGCGTTGCAAATCATCAGCAGGTGACTGACCAGTGGTGGGATCCAAACATTTTAGTAACAGGTTCCCATGGTGGTGGGATTCAAACAGTGGCGTAGAACCAATGGGGCTGGGCGGGGCACGACGGGGGCGTGGCCAGGCATTCCAGGAGCGGGGCATTAATAATTTCTCTGTTACTGTAAAAAACTCTTACTGTAAAAAAAAAAGTTCCTAATTTCCACTAGGTATCTTTCTGTCCATAATTTAAACTCATTATAGCAAGTAAGTCCTATCATGGTTCACTGCAGGCCGGAACTCAAGTGCTCGGGCGAGTCAGCAAACGGCTCTTTAGAGCCTGCGGTGCGGCTCCACGCCTCTTCCTGGGCAGCGATTCTCTGCCCTTCCCCAAGAGACTGTCAGCCGCGTCACGCCCCACAGGAGGTGAAAGCGGCCTCCTGCCGCCGCTGCCGCCCTCGAAGAAAGCGCCCGCCACCGCCACCCCCCCCCCCCCCCAGAGAAGAAAGGCCGCCACCCCCCCCCAGAGAAGAAAGCGGCCCGCTACGCCACCGCCCCCCCCCCCCAAGAGAAAAAAAGCGCCTCCGGTGCTGCCGCCCCCCAGGAGAGAGAGAAGAAAGCGGCCTCCTCGGCCACACTTCAGGGGAAGAGAAAGCGGCCTGCGGCGGCTGCCCCCCCCCCAGGGGAAGAGAAGTGGCCTCCTGCGCCGCCGCCCCAAAAGAGAGAAAAAAGCCAGCATCTCCAGTTGTTCGCCCAAAATCCCCCCGAAACAGCCTTTCAGCCTCTGGAGTTGGCAACGCAGGGGATTTGACAGGTCGAAGAAGGAGGGGAAGGAGCCGCAACAGCGGTGAAAGTGAAACCAGCAGCTGGCAACCGCTGCTTCCCTCCCCCAGAGAAAAGCGGCCTGGCAAGCCTCCGTCCGCCCCTGACAGAGGTGAGAGAAGGAAGTGGACTCTGTGGGTGCGGCTCCATGAATTTTCTTTTCTGGGAAAATGGGCCCAAATGGCTCTTTGAGTCTAAAAGGTTCCCGACCCCTGGTCTACTGCCAACAGAAACAACTACTTCTCCTCTAATTGACTGCCTGTCAAATAATACTGAATACTTTCAAATACGTCGCCAATTTTATTTCCACTAGAAATCAAAGAAGGATACTTTCCTGAAAACAAAGGAACTGTACCATATTACTACGACATGTTTTTAAAACAGCCCCAGCAAGGGAGAATTATCCCATTTCGGCAGCTTCACCAGCCAGCCACGCCAGGAAACAACAGGACTTTATGATTTTTGGACCTAATGGAATTTCTAATGGAAAAGCAGACCCAATTAATAACTCCCTCTCGGCACACACAAATAATTAGTAACCCACTCTTGGGAACTGGTGAGAACCTGCTGGATCCCACCTCTGCGACTGACGTTTGGGTTTGGTGCATACAAAGGTGCATCTTTGGCATGTGCACAGTAAGAAAGCTGCTCGTCCAAATTTCCTCCTGGATTTTGAAGCTCCATATTTCTTAGGCGGCACGAGGATTCTTCATTTCCTGTCATTGCAGTCGCCAGTTTGATTACATACTATGGCTGCATCTTTGTAGTAATAATGTGTATGTGTGTAGTATTATGTGATGGCTGCAATGCTCCAACTTAGCACATGGGCATATCAGCCAAAGGTACACAAAAGAATGCATTGACACTGATCATATAGGTAATCCCCGCGTCAATATTTTGCCGTGTTTTATTAGTGTACATATTCAAATCAATAACTTCAGCCTGAGAAAAAACAAATAACGAAAGGAGCCGACAGCCCTGACAGGCAAATTATCCATTTTCCATCAATTAGTTCCACCAAATTAGTTTTACCCGTAGCCTTCCGGGGAGAGTCTAAACCTAATAAATAAATAAATAAATAAATAAATCCGAGTTAAAAATGAGAAACAGAAAAACCATGCAGAGCAAAAGGTTTTGCTAAGAACTGTTGATCAAAGAAGGAAAAGAAGGGGGGAAACATTCCGCATAGATTTAGCACAAGGAGATTGCAGGGCAGCACATTGCTTCTTTGGAATTTGGAGCATTTTAGGTATTAGAGCAGACTGAATTGATAAACCATGAAATATCGTATCGTTATCTCGTAAATAAATACATACATACATACATACATACATACATACATACATACATACATACATAAATGAATGAATGAATCAATCAATCAATCAATCAATCAATCAATGCAACTGTACCCATGAACAAAGAACAATTCCAGCAGGCACAGAAGGGGAATAGGCCCTTAAAGAAGTGCTGTAAGGGTGGAAAATGCTTTAAGGTGAGTCTGGAACCTTACCATACCAGAGCAAATTGAGCAGAATTGCACCTTCCTTTGCTACATTTAGGAAAACATGTAAGACAGAAAGCATTTGATGGAAAGTGAATTTTTCCAGCAGTCCAGCTCTGTGTTTGTTGATTCTGCATATTTTAATTCTTTGTTATGTGTAAAAGTTTTTAAATTGGTTCTATTAGTGGTTAAGAGCAGGTGGACTCTAATCTAGAGAACCGGATTTGATTCCCAACTCCTCCACAGGAGCAGCAGACTGTTTGTGAACCAGGTTTGTTTTCCCACTCCTACACATGAAGCCTGCCAGATGACCTTGGGCTAGTCACAGTTCTCTCCAAATTCTCTCAGCCTCACCTACCTCGCAAGGTGTCTGTTGTGGGAAGAGGAAACTGTAAGCCACTTTGAGACCTTATGGGTGAGAAAAGTGGGGTATAAATCCAAACCCTACTGTTACCCCATATAGAGGGAACAGGATAAGTTACCCAATTCAGATTAGAGAATCAAAGAGACAGACAAAGAAAATGATTTCAAGAAGTTAGTAAGTTTATTAGAGAGGAACAGGTTGCAATAGCACCCTGGGAGGAAAGACTCAACTTCGGCTTTGGGGACCGTCCCTTTTATAGAAAAACATCACATGCTAAGTCATTAAATTCCTATACATCACAGAATTCTTGACACCTTGGCATCATCCCAATGCTCCTGCCTTTACCCTTTAGATGGATGGCAAAACACAGAGTCTGACAGGAGGAATGTACTGACAGAGGCAAGTGTATTCCTAACTAATAATACGTGTCCCCTTTAACTTAGTTCCCTTTCTCCGACCTTGGTTCAGTCAGGAGGATTTACTGGCTGGTGTACCCTTAAAGGCCTCCTTTTGTTATGTGTTAGGGGCTTCTTTTAGGCTATGTTTTACCTATGCCTTTAGAGTCTTTGGTCGCTTAGAGAAAGTGTGGAACATCCATGTTGTCTAGCTCTCCACCATCCAGCTCAAGTGGAGAGTTAGAGTTTTCCCATAATGACTAACTTCAAAATAGCTAGTATAACATAGGAATAAGCATATCATAATTACTGAATATGTGACCGATAAATGCGATTAAATATGATTAAATGTGATTATACTTTCAGTGCTAACACTTCTGTTGTCTCCATATAGAGACAGGATAAAGTTACCCAATTCAGATTAGAAGAATCAAAAGGGCAGACAAAGAAAAAATGATTTCAAGAAGTTAGTAAGTTTATTAGGAGAGGAGCAGGTTGCAATAGCACCCCTGGGAGAAAGACTCAGCAAACTGGGGACCGTCCCTTTTATAGAAAAACATCACATGCTAAGTCATTAAATTCCTATACATCACAGAATTCTTGACACCTTGGCATCATCCCAATGCTCCTGCCTTTACCCTTTAGATGGATGGCAAAACACAGAGTCTGACAGGAGGAATGTACTGACAGAGGCAAGTGTATTCCTAACTAATAATACGTGTCCCCTTTAACTTAGTTCCCTTTCTCCGACCTTGGTTCAGTCAGGAGGATTTACTGGCTGGTGTACCCTTAAAGGCCTCCTTTTGTTATGTGTTAGGGGCTTCTTTTAGGCTATGTTTTACCTATGCCTTTAGAGTCTGCTGAATCAGCAGAAAGTGTAGACATCCATGTTGTCTAGCTCTCCACCATCCAGCTCAAGTGGAGAGTTAGAGTTTTCCCATAATGACTAACTTCAAAATAGCTAGTATAACATAGGAATAAGCATATCATAATTACTGAATATGTGACCGATAAATGCGATTAAATATGATTAAATGTGATTATACTTTCAGTGCTAACACTTCTCTTCTTAATATGTTTTATGTTTAACCATCGCCTTGCCGCTTAGTTGCTGCCCTGTTTGCCACCTTGTGTCCAAGGCGATAAGGCAGGATTGAAAGGTTTTAAGCAAACAAATCAAACGAGACTCCTTTGTTACTTCTTGTAGATTCCTCAAGGAGAGCATTTCCATGGAGAACTGCCTGGAGTTGTACACGCTGGCCTATTCACATAACCACCGGCCTCCTCCATCCGGGCCCAAAGCGTTTGCTCGTTTATCAGCCTTCCGCGTTTGCGAAAGGTAATCTGTCAAGAATGCCTTGCTTTTAGAGCTGCTTTCGACCACCGGACACCCTGATCAGCCTCATCTCTTCGGACAGCCTGACTGTGGAATCGGAGCTGACTGTGTACAGGGCCGTGCGCCGCTGGGTCCGGCATGACCCTGGCGAGCGCCTCCTGAAACTTACAGAACTGATGGCTCACATCCGCCTTCCTCTGATGACCCCAGAGGAGCTTGCTGAGGTCCAGGGTGACATGGAAGGGTTTTGCCAGCCCGTGCAGTTGCCGGGGGAGGAGCTCAGTGAAGAGGAAAGGTTGAAAGCCAGCGGAGGACTGCGGCAGGGCATGTACCATGAAGGCGTGGTGTGCATCGGCCTGCCAAGGTGGAGAGAGATGAATTCGGAGCATGTGGAGCTGGATTCTCACGTCCACTTTTTCGACCTTTCCTCTGAGCAATGGGAGCAGCTGCCCGAGTTGAAATCACTGACTTTCCCTGGGTGCGCCTCCAGGGGCCACAAACTCTACGTGGCTGGTGGCTGGTACTTAGACAATTCCTGCTCGGACAATCTGTTTGTATACGATGCGCTGTGGGGTCGCTGGTCCCAGCTCTCCTCCATGTCTATGGCTCGAGCGGGACATGCGTTCCACTATTGCAACAATAAGCTATACGCCGCTGGTGGTTGGGATAATACGGGGTCCCTCACATCTGCGGAATGTTTTGACTTGGAGCGAGAAGAATGGGTCCCCATCTCCAGCCTGCCTTTCTCCCTGGCCTCCTTCGCCTCCACACTGTTGAAGCGCAAACTGTACCTTATTGGCGGAGAGATGAACTTGGGAGGCCCTGACATGCCAGTCCCATTCCAGGGATTTCTGGTTTATGATCTTGCATCCAAAGCCTGGAACCAGATCCTCAGGACCTTTGAATTCTATGAGGCGAGCGCCGTTGCCTTGGACAACTGGATCTTCATCGTTGGGGGACTGTCTGAAGACAATGCCCACGGAGGGCGCCAATTCACCGGAAGCTGTACCTGCCTGCTTGAAGATGGCACAACGAACCAAGATGTTCACGTTCCCCCTCTGCCCATCTCAATCTCTTATCCAGGTGTCGCTCGCTGGCGGAAGAGGATTTATGTCTTTGGTAGCAACTGTAACGACTGCTGTTCCAGTGGTATTCATTACTGGGAGCCAGGCTTCCTGAGATGGACCCAGTGTGGAGCGAGTTTACCTGATCCCAATTACGGGGCGTTTGGATTTGGTTGTACAGAGCTGAAGGTGCCCAGGAAAAAAATCCTCTCTCTGTTTCAGGCAAGGTCTGCCCCATCTCAGTAGGTGGACAAACCGAGATTGTACGTTACTAGCCTAACACAGTTTGGAATACTCAGTTAATTGCTTTTATTTTATTAAAAAAGCCCAAAATGTGCTATTGGAGAACTGTGGTTCTGTTTGGATCATTCTTCGTTATATTTTTATTCTTGCTTTTCAGCCAAAATTAGCTGACATCAGGGGACATGGTTGGGCCTCTCCTAAGAGCCAGCGTGGTGTAGTGGTTAAGAGCGTGGTGGATTCTAATCTGGAGAACCAGGTTTGATTCCCCACTCCTCCACCTGAGTGGCAGCAGAGGCTTATCTGGTGAACCAGATGTGATCTGTGCTCCTGCATCCCTGCTGTGTGACCTTGGACTAGTCACAGTTCTTTGGAATTATCTCAGCCCCACCTACCTCACAAGGTGTCTGTTGTGGGGAGAGGAAGGGAAAGGAGTTTGTAAGCCACCTTGAGTCTCCTTACAGGAGAGAAAGGTGGGGAATAAATCCAAACTCTTCTTCTAAGGCCCGAAATGAGATTCATTTATTTGCTCTGTTTATACTCTGCCTTTCTCCCCAGTGGGGACCTGATACGGCTTATGCAGTTCTCCTCTTCTCCATTTTATGCACACAACAACCCTGTGAGATAGGTGAGGCTGAAAATGTGGGGCATGCTCAGTTTTCCAGTAAGCTTCCATGGCAGAGTGGGGATTCAAATTTGGGTCACCCAGAGCCTGATCTGACGTGTAACCCTTCCATCCAGCTGGATCTAACATCCATTTCCCAATGGTAGACGGGTCTGGAGTGGAAGAGGTAGAGTCAGCATTGTATAGTAGTTAGGGTGGACTCTAATCTGGAGAACTGGGTTTGATTCCCCGCTCCTCCATAAGTGGCGGACTCTGACCCAGCTCAGCTCGATCTTGCCAGCTCTTTAAAGCTAAGCAGGGTCAGCTTCAGTTAATGTTTAAATTGGAGACCACCAATGAAATACTGGGCCACAACACAGAGGCAAGCAATGGCAAACCACCTTTGAATGTCTCTTGCCTTGAAAACCCCTATAGGGTCACAATGTCAGCTGTGACTTGATTGCAAGAAAAGCTCCGAAAAACCTAAAGGCAATCACCATACCCTATCTCAATGAAACTTATATAGGCTGTTTCTGCACGGCCCTTTTTTTATCGCGGCCTGGGCGCCAAAAAAGGCTCCAGGCCGCCGTTTTCAAGATAGTGGGGCACCGCTACGCTGCTTACCCAGCAGCAGCGGCGACCTGACGCCTCTTCTTCCTCCCCAGAGGCGCGCTGTCGCCTCTAAACAACACCGCACTTTTAAAGGGTTGTTGTTGGGGAGAGGATCGTCTTTCCGCGCGGGCGCCGGTGCGCGTAACCGGCTGGCCACCGGGAAGATACGCTGTTTCTCCCGCCCCACTTCACGGTGTCCTCCTGCATTGCGTACCTGCGGGCGTCAGCCCGCCTTACACGCGTCCTCCCGACCTCCAGAGCCGGAGGGCAGCGTATGGGCTCACGGCGACGCCCGCAGGCTGGCGATTACAGAGAGTGACACCGTAAGTGGGGCGGGGAGGGCGCAGGAGGCGTTCAGCGGAGCAGCCTTCGTCGTCAAGCCGTTGTCTGCTCTCAACTGGCCGCGGGCGAAGCTTCATAGCCGCCCCCCACGCCGACAGAACTCCTGCCGGCGTGGGGGCGCGAGGGGGCCGTGCAGAAACGGCCATAGAGACAAATAATCCTGTTTCTAGCAAGTTAGTCCAATGCTTCAGGGAAATCCACAAAGTAGGGCCCCTTCCGCACACATAAAATAATGCGTTTTCAAACCACTTTCACAACTGTTTGCAAGTGGATTTTGCTATTCCGCACAGCTTCAAAGAGCACTGAAAGCAGTTTGAAAGTGCATTATTCTGCATGTGTGGAATGAGTCTAGATGTGAAGGCAACAATCCTGCTTTCTTGTTTGGCCCCAGGAGTGAAAATTCAGTGGCAGCTCTTTTGGGGTTCAGTTATTCAGGGAGGGTCAGAGAGTGTTATTTTCCAGTTATTGCCAGAGAAACAAAAAGAAGGTGGAAAGAGGTATGAGTTTGTAAAAAAAATATGTATATGAAAAAGCAGCATTTCTCATCACTATGGCCCCTTCTGCACATGCAGAATAATGCACTTTCAACGTACTTTGCAGATGGATTTTACTTTGCGGAATAGCAAAATCCACTTGCAAACCATTGTGAAAGTGGATTGAAAATGCATTATTCTGCAGGTGTGGAAGGGGCCTGTGTTCCATTATAGATATAGCTGTCTGTGAGATTGCCAGAAACTATGTATGGTGCCCGATGTTTCTTGAATACCAGGACAGAAAGGTGAAGAGAGAGTACTGCACAGTTGGTCACCATATGCTAGGCAGCAAACACAATGCAGACAAAAGATTAACCAATTTATTATGAATTTTTGGTCTTATAAAGTTACAGCAAACACACAGATATCACAGACAGAAGAATCGGTGTCTAAATCCAGTTCTGAGAAGAGCTCAAGAGAATTTTCCTATTCATTTAAGTACAACTAGACCCACATTGCTTACAAACTGTATTCCACCTTTCAATGAAACTCAAGGTCACTTACAAACAGCTAAAATAGGCCATTAAAACAATAATAAAACAGTAACACAACAACATGACAGTAATTTGTTTCCACAATGGCATATATAACTGTGAATTTTTTAATGCATATATTTGTATAAAGACAATTGTAAATAGAAAAGTCTATTATCAGAATGTATTAGAAAGCTGATCAATCAGGTAAATTAAAGGCTTGTAAAACTAACCAGTTAGAAAATATAGCCTGGTTAGAGAGGAACCAATTAAACAACATGGAGAACATGACCATGTGAGACCAGCCATTTTAAACCTGCACTATTACTCATACCAACGACAACTTGGACAGAAGGGCTGGTGAGAACTCCTTGCACAAGTGTACAGTAAGGTCTTTTTCGCACATGCAGAATAATGCACTTTCAATGCACATTGCAGCTGTGCGAAATAGCAAAATCCACCTGCAAATAGTTGTGAAAGTGGATTGAAAGTGCGTTATTCTGCATGTGCGGAACGGAGAGAGATCCTAGCCAGATCTGGATAGGAACATACATGATTTTTTAAAAAAAGAAACAAGATTTGATTTAGTGATGCTGTATTTTTAAAATTCAGAAGGAAGTTAATAACATTAAAACTGAGAAGATCTGTTGATTTCAATATAAGTTCCAGTTAGGTGCATTAAGCAAAGTCCCTATCATATTCAGCCAAAATTAAGTCCCGTTGTGTTTTTAGAATGCTGCTGTTTGCATAGGCAAAGTACTTTGCATAAAGACACCGTCAACATTACACCATAAGAAGAGATTTGATTTATACCCCACTTTTCTCAACTGTAAGGAATCTCAAAGCAGTTTACAAACTCCTTCCCTTCCTCTCCCCACAATAGATCCCTTAAGGAAGGTGGGTAATAATCTTTACTGTTTAAGCCATTTGGCTATAAAATCCAAAAAAGAGTAAATAGTCTAAAAGAAAAATATTACATACAATTAAAACATTAAAATGGAAATAATAAATGTGTCTTTAGTTTAAAATATAAATGGATTACATTCTTAATAGATTAAAATACCACATCGAATTCTGTCCACATCAAATATTACTACGGCTTCTTCCAAACTGAGCTGAATTGTCAATGGACTTAATAAGTCATCAGTGTCAGCAAAGCCTTCCCTCCTTATGAGGTCGGTGGGGCTGAGAGTTCAGAGAAAACTGTGACTAGCCCAAGGTCATCCAGCAGGCTTTATGTGGAGGAGCGGGGAAACAAATCCAGTTCACCAGGTCAGAGTTACAACAATAACAATAACAATATTAGGCATATTAAAATAGGCTCCAGAGCATTACAGAGATTTCTGAAGTACAAATCAAAAGTACATTCAAAACAGACAGATAAACTGTATCTAGCATTGGACGTTACTTAGAAAATTCTGTCACTTGTAGAAGAAATTTTGCTACTTTTTCCAAGAGCATGGCCTCTGTTATTTAACAAAAGCTCCACAACAGAGTTGTCAGAGTCTCTTTCAGATTTGTCTAAGACACGCCCAGGAGAGAAATTCCTAATACCCACATATCTCGGGCAGTCAAGTATAATGTGAGCAAGAGTCTCCACTTGGTTTTTACAGTGTGGACAGACCCGATCCTGGAGAGGGATAGATAGGTAGCGACCCTTTGTAATGGCCAATGAAAAAGTATTACATCAGGCCCTTGTAATAATCCATCTCTGTTGGGGTTCAGTTAATAGTTCAAGATATTTGGCTATGTGCCCCTGTTCTGGTACTATTCCGACAGAAAGGGGTGAGCATGATTTATTTGCTTGGCCCAAGAAGATATGGTATTCCTATTCTAGAAGTCTGCTTTTTAAGGTTTGCAGAATCTCTCTGGGTGACAGCATACAGAGATCTTCAAGTATTAAACCTAGAGAGTAGATTTTTGATTTAAGAAGTTGATACCATTCGGAGGCAAATAGGTCTGGGCGCACAATGTATGTTAAACTGCGCTCATCAGAGTTAAAACATAGTTTGATCCAATACTTGAATGTATTCAGCCATGCTCTTGTTTCAAGTAGGTTCTGACCAGTTTCTAAGCATAGTACAGCATATGGTACAGAGTGTGGTACCCCGAGTATTTTGTAGAGGAAGCCAGATTGTGCAGGTCAGAGTTTACTGCTCATGAGGAGGAGTAGGGAACCAAACCCATTTCTCCAGATTAGAGTCCACCATTCTTAACCACTTTGGTATACCACCCACTTTCTAAAAACACTTGGTATGCATCAGGAAGGGCACATACAGATGCTATATTGGGGGTTTCTGGCTTAGAGAGTTTACAATTAAAAGGCTGATCACAGTTTGCATAAGCCTGTCAAATTTGGGAAGAACCAGGTGAATTCACGGAATCCTCTACTCTTGCACACAGCAAATGACAATGCAAGTTGGCCCTTGACACCATGCAGAGTAACAGATTTGCAGCAATAGCCACTGGTACAGAAAGTGGATAAATGCTGAACACAATACTTCTTTCGAGGCCTGAAAATCGGCGGACACTGTCTAGAACAATGCTGTTCCCCTTTGGATCATCTGCGTTTGAGAAGCCTCCAGACAACTTTAGTTTTCTCACGTGCCTTGACATTTTAGACTCGAGTAAGAGACGATATTTATCCCTCTCAGTTGCAGTGTTGCAAAGAATAGCGATGTTTTTTCCAGAATAACCATTTCGGAAATACTGAAGACAGTGATTTACTATATAATCTGCTATTGTGTTTTCATTGTTCACTTCAGGTTCGACTAAAACCCCCGCCAGACTGTGACCACACCGAGCTTCTTCCACAAGTTTTTTTAACTGTTCATAAGGAATGTACAGTTCATTGCGAAAGGACAGTATAGAATGCATTTGTTTTTTCATGATATCATAAATGTTAGTGGCATTCCGCACCCCTAGAGTTAGCCATTCCTGAGGTTGCTGATCACATGGAGGAGGGAGGCCACAACTAAAAGAGTGTGTTTTTTGTAAATAATCCAAAAAGATCCACAAAATGCCAGGCTTATGAGCATCGGCTTGCGTAATTTTCACAGCTTCCCCGTACCAATCACCGTCTCCAGACTGGAAATTCTGGGCCTCATCAATTATGATGTGCTTCACAAATGGAGGGTATTTCCCTTTTAAAAAACTAGCTCGTGTAACAGCATTGCAAATGTTTTCCATTCTGGAAAAGAAAATGTTATTAGATGTTTATTTAACAGGCTTGAATTCATAATTGGTTGGATTTTTAAATATATATTGCTTGTAAACAATATATATTGCTTGTAAAAATAACTTTTTAAATATATACTGCTTGAAAACACCTCTTTAATTAAACTGCTGGGTGTCCTGTTATTTTTCCTTTAACAATGCTCATTTGCTACCCACCCTACAAAGACAAGGCAAGTGAGGCAGCGTGTTTACCTAACTGAACCACTACTGACTTGTTATTCCCCCTACTCAACAGAACTACCTTGCTGGTGCCAGATCAAAGATCTGTTACAGCTATTTCTCCAGCAACAGCCAGCCAAATCCACCTGGAGCCTTTACCAACATTTCCTCCAAACTCACTGACCTTGATCAATACTGAAAAAGTGATTTGGGACACATTTTGCCAAATATTGAACAAAAACTGCCTGCAAGTTGCATGCAGGAAACTGAATTTCAGTACTGGTTTGCTGTGATCTTAGTTACACTTCACAATTTTTGTGTAAGTGCTTCTACCACTAGTTTACACTCTTCTCGACTGTACAACAACTGTTACTGTTTGCCCCTTCTGCACACACAGAATAATGCACTTTCAATGCACTTTGCAGCTGGATTTTACTGTACGGAATAGCAAAATCCACTTGCAAACAATTGTGAAAGTGGATTGAAAGTGCATTATTCTGCATGTGCGGAAGGGGCCTTTGTCCCGATTCCTGGCTTTGGTTACCCCTGTAAGATCTAACTAAGCTCAGGCAGGGGACATAGATGTTTCTGCAGACTGCCATGCAAAATACTTACCTCACTGTCTCACACAGAGGCCTGTTTTCACAAATATAAAGGATCTCCTCAGAGTCGCAGCAAAAAGCATTCTTCATCTTCTCTATGATCTGTAAGGCCACAATAGTTTTCCCTGATCCTGGAAGGCCATAGATGAACAGTTTCTTGTTCTTGTGGAGGTTCTTTGTTAAGATCTCATGCTGTTTAATGGTGAGAAGGTTGAAAAACTCACAGCCAAGCTGGTCACTTAAGAAAGACCGGAACCTTAGCAAGACAATTGCAAGGGCTTGTATCAGGTCTTCATGGCTGGAAATCAAATAGGGTTGTGGGCACGTAACTTGTGAACTCATATCTATCTTTACCTCTCCACTGATTCCAAGCGTAATGACATGGGAAAGCACACTAAGTTTCTGAGTATATCCCCCTTCGTTCACCAGCTTCTGCTTTAATACATGGGAAACATTTGTTGAGTATTCCAACAGAGAGATCACTGAAGAGACAGAACAATCCTCATCCACAGTAATTGTGTACAGCCTTGGAAATGTACCTGTGGCTACTAAGAAGACATCACAGGCAACCCACGAATTTTGCTGCAGGCCGACATCAACAGCCCAGCTTCTTGAAAACATCAGGACTCCCTTAGATAACTGCAGTTCCTTCATCTTCTTGTGCATAATGTTCTTCAGTCCCTCATATTCCGAAAAGAGTTCCGTGCAGAGTTCTTCTGGTTTATAGCATATCCCACTTGAATCTCCTAGAAATTTGAGAACCATTTATTTCAAAATGATAGAAACCATTATTCCCATTATTAAGACGTTGTTGAAGTTGCTAATAGTGGTGCGGGGAAGAAGGCAACGGAAAATAGCATCCACGGGACAAAGGAGAGACACAATTTAGCAGAGTGAAAAAAATTACATGTTTGTGCTTGTGGCATTGAGGCCTCAGCATCAACAGATTATAAAACCAAGGGAGACACTGGAGAGAAAGTGTAAAGAGAAAGAGGGAGAGACAGATATGCGAGGAGCAAATTCCTCCTGTTAAAAGTTCAGCCACTTGGGATGGGGGAGAAAATGTGTATGTGTTGAAATCCAGGAGCTATAGAGAAGAGCCGCACACGTCAGAATTCACCTTTCCCACACTTTCAGCATTTCCATAGTGGAGAAATACATACATCATCCATACATAATGAGCACTGTGGGGCAGTGTGGTAAGAAAAAAAAATCTCCCTAGTAAAGGTTGTGATATTATGTTACCCCATAAGTCAGTAATGACCCACTGCTGTTACCTTTATTCTATACATAAGTTAAGGTGCTTTATAACATTTGTCCCAACCGTCAAGTACGGTCAGTTTACACATATGAACATGCAGCAGAATGGTGGCTTACTGCTGGAAATAGAGTACTGGTACCTTAAAGAGAAAGATGTTTTTGTATTGGAAGTGCCAGAAAGCGAACGGCAAAGCAAGATGGAGCAAGCTTGTTTTCTGCTGCTCTAGAGACTAGGACATGGAGTAATGGATTCAAAGTACAGGAAAAGAGATTCTACCTAAACATTAGGAAGAACTTCCTGATGGTAAGGGCTGTTTGACAGTGGAATATGCTGCCTCGGAAAGTGGTGGAGTCTCCTGCTTTGGAGGTTTTTAAACAGAAACTGGATAACCATCTGTTGGGAGTACTTTGATTATGTGTACCTGCACGGCAAGGGGTTGGCTGTTGTGGTCTCTTTCAACTCCTTGAGGGAAATTTGATAGGGTGAGGAAAACAGGCGTATGGCATGTTCCATATCCCTAGCTGCCATATCAATACTTTTGCAAAATATACCCTTTAATGTGAGGCTTTGATAAGCAGGCACAGAATATGCAAGAATAACGTGGAAGTGATTGCAATCTAACTGTTCAGTCACACATCTCTTGTATACCTCCACGTGTGAAAAAGGTCATTTTAAAATAGAGTTTTTGTTAACATTCTTACCCACTCCTGAAACAGGCTGCTTTGTATAGAATAAGAACAGCCTGCGATGCAGGCTTCAGTATACTCACTCACTTACACAGTCATTGTGCTTGATATTACAAAATCAACATGGGAACCCACCGGGGCATAGAGAGCTTCGGAGATCCTTCAGGCAGGCAACGCCTTTAGCAGAATATACCGATTTGCTGAGTGGAGACTTACAGGACCTACTCAGTTCGAGCTGGAAGCCATCATTAAAGTGTGAAAGGTCTAGGAAGTAAAGGAAAAATCCAGACTCTGTTCAGGTAAAAACAAACTTCTCACATGGTCATAAATGCAAGTGTCTGGCTCACTCTGAAATATTACAGCCAGGAAGGGCAGATCTATACATCTAACTGCCTTCATTGGTTTCCCAAAATCTGGGATGGGGCACCACCTGTCGACATCAAGCATCTATTTGGCTGGCCTGTCTGTGGCCAGATCCTTTTCTATTCATATGAGACCCTTGAAACAGAGCCCTTTTCTCAATACAGAAACAAGGGTTGTGGCAAAAACAGGATTGGGAACACTCAGCCTGATAGCACTACAACAAAGCAATGAATGAAGCTTTTTCTCTGTCATATGACCCACAGTTTGTATAATTTGCCTCCATTCAATCTGCATCAAGCTCATCTCCCCTGCTCCCCAAGGCTTGTCATGACAGTTAGATCGTGGTGATCATATCCTATCCAGCAGAGGTATGAGTCAGCAAGAAAGGAATGATCTGACAGCTAGAGAACCGGTTCTAACCAGTTTGAAGTGACCTTTACAATGATTGGTTGAGCCATGTATTTAAGCAACTGTATTGTACTGTGTCTGTGTTCCTTAGGGAAACAAGTGCAGGGCGAAGCACTTTGTTGGACTGCTTAATATTCCTGCTTATTCTACTTTGTATATAGTATCTTGTACATAGAGCAACTCAATGGTAAAAGCCTTCTTTTGAATGAAACAGCTGTGTGGAGTTTTTCTTCATGAAGGTTGTGGTTTGCTGTACAAGACCACTTGTTCTACTCTGAGTAGCACCGCTCAAATTCTGCTATCAAGGCTTCCCTCCTTTCCTTCTCTGTGCAACAGGGGAACCCCATTTGCCGAAACTCCATCCAATTATTATTATTATTATTATTATTATTATTATTATTATTATTATTATTATTATTATTATTATTATTATTATTATTATTATTATTATTATTATTATATTTATATTTATAAACCGCCCTCCCCCGAAGGGCTCAGGGCGGTGAACAAAACATAGAAATAGAGCACACAATAAAATCAACAATATCAAAATAAATTAATAAACATTAAACAGTGGCTCTATATATGTTAAAACTACCCCATTAAAAGCAGCGTTCAATCAAATAAATAGATGGCGTCCTACTAACAGATCCCCAAAAAGAAAGGGGAGGAGGGATAGTAGAATCCACAGATGTTCTGGCAGGGGAAGGGGGGGTGCTCTCAGAGGCCGGTCTCCCCAAAGGCCCGGTGGAACAGCTCGGTCTTGCAGGTCCTGCGGAACTCGTTAAGGTCCCGCAGGGCCCGCGTAGCTGGAGACAGAGCGTTCCACCAGGCAGGGGGCAGAGCTGTAAAAGCTCTGGCCCGGGTGGAGGCCAGCCGCATCATTGAGGGGCCAGGGATCACCAGCAGATTGGCCTCTGCTGACCGCAGAGGTTGATTTGGGACATATGGGGCAAGACAGTCCCGTAGGTACGGAGGTCCCAGGCCGCGCAAGACCTTAAAGGTCAGTACCAACACCTTGAAAATGATTCGGAATTCAACCGGCAACCAATTAGAAGACTGTTGCCTTCCCGACTGTAGAGAGTAACATGTTACATCATTTTAAAAAAAAGTTTTTCCTTTCTAAGCTCTGATATTTTCTGTGTGACCTCAAACACATCCCTTCTGGAGAGAAAGGGTTAAGCAATAGGGGACCAGGGAAACTGATCCACCTGCAGCATATGAATACACTGCACATTAAACTCTACAAAACACATCGCTATAACCAGACCTGGATCTTCTGCTGTCATCAGCTCAACCCATTCATCAACTCGTAGCTTCTTCACTTGGCGATCCTTCACAATCCAGGAATCGGGAGCTGCTACAAAGACAGCACAGCACAATGGCTTAACCTGCACAGCAAAGACGTAACCATGCCTTGTTCCGTTTTCTTCGTAAACAGGCAAGATTTTACATTCAGTGGAGACTTTCTTGAAAGAACCACAGAAATGGAAGTGGGGCAAAATCTCTGTGGCTTCCTGCACTTCGATTTCCAACTGATCTGGCTCTAAGTTTTCTTTATAACCAGTAACCTTCCCATCATCAGACACACCATAAATTAAGTATCCCCCTTTGGTGTTTGCAAAAGCAGAGAGGTATTTGGGCAGCGTGGCTTTAACAAATTCCAGGATGTCTCCAACCCTTGTTAATTCCTTCAACTCAACCTCTGTTGACTCTGAGAAATCCAAGGACTCCTCAAATTTCAGACTGTCCCGTTCCAAAAACCGAGCAGCCGCCTTGAGAATATCTTCTTCCACGTGTACGCCACCTTCTTTGGAATGCCAGATGCCATCCGAAAGACGAGCCCTCTTCGACATCAGCCCTGCCACCTCTCCAGGATCTTTCTTGGCAGAAGCCTGCTTTTCTTTCAGAAAATTCAGAGCCTCCAAGGGTTTCATTTGCACAGCCGAGGTGCCAGATCTCCATAGCAGCCCCGTTTCCAAACAACATAGGCGAGCCTTTGATATAACTGTGGGTTGTGAGAACATCTCGCTACTCCATGTTTTGACCCAAATATCCAAGTAGAGACCGTCCTGAACTACGTCGAAGTAATCATTGAAGAGATCAGATTGAACACAGTCCCTAAATGATTTTTCTATGTCCAATCCAATCCGGTGTCGCATAAAGGAATATTTTTCATTCTCAATTTCAGCTCTTATGACTCCGCCCCCTGAGTTGAGCAGGGCACAGGCTGCTCGGGTGAGCTTAATGTTTTGACTGTCTAGCTTTTCTTTACTGGACTTGTCTAACTTCTTCCTTTTTCTCTGGTCCTCACCAAATGTTATTTTTCCCACATCGATGACATTTTCAGGGAAGTTAGTAACATTGAGCCTCAGCTCATCTGTTGTAGCAGCCATCTTCCACCTGCACAGGCAAAGGTAGGGACAAGCAAATCAATGGGGAAACACTGGCATTTCCATTGAGCATTTCCATTTTGACATACTTTAAAAAATATCTGCAGGTCTCTAAAAGCCGTCGGCACCAGCATGGCTGTTAATCAAGCTGAATTACACAATGGGTATTTTCAAACAAACATAACAGCCAAGGCTAAGTGGGTGTTTTACTGATCACCTCTTCAAAGAAGCTCAGGCAAACAACAACAGAAACAAGATGCTTCTGCAAGAGGATACCAGAGACATGTTTTAGCATCAGCCTTTTTAAAAAAGGTATGTATATACTGGTGGCTCTCCGCCCCAAAACTATAGAGGCTGCCCTACCACCTAGTGGAACTCTCGATCAAATGAGACCCAGGCCTTGTATGACCTGGCTCAGTTCTGCAGGGCCTGAGGACAGCGCTGGTCCCAATCTAGCAGTCTTCCACCCTGTTCTTCTTCTCCATTGTCTTTCCCTGTATCCTTCTCTCTCATATTCCTTTTTCTCTCCCTCCTCATGTTCTTTTGTCCACTCTCTTATTGTTAGCAGGGGCCCATGTAATTTTAATGTGGCCGCTAGTCATGATTTAAAATTCTAACGTTACATTGTACAATACTTTTGTTTAAATTGCATTTCATGGGTTGTTAGCCGCCTTGAACCCAACCTTGGGTGGGAAAAGGGGGGGAGGGGAGAAGGGAAAGAAAGAAAGAAAGAAAGAAAGAAAGAAAGAAAGAAAGAAAGAAAGAAAGAAAGAAAGAAAGAAAGAAAGAAAGAAAGAAAGAAAGAAAGGGAGGGAGGGAGGGAGGGAGGGAGGGAGGGAGGGAGAACGAGAAACAGAAAGAGTAAGGAGGGGGAAAGAAAGAAAGAAAGAAAGAAAGAAAGAAAGAAAGAAAGAAAGAAAGAAAGAAAGAAAGAAAGAAAGAAAGAAAGAAAGAAAGAAAGAAAGAAAGAAAGAAAGAAAGAAAAGAGAGGGGAAAGGGAAAGAGAGAGGGGAAGGAAGTCAGAAAGAGGGATAGAGAGAGAAAGAGAAACAGAGGGGGAGGGATAAAGGAAAAAGAAAAAAGAAAAAAGAGAGAAAGGAGACATAGAGAGAAAGGAGGGAAGGAGACAGAGGAACAGAGAAAGAGAGGGACGAAGAGAAACAGAGGAGGAGAGGAAGAAAGAAATACAGATAAAAGCAGCATAGGATCAGCCTGCGTGGCTGCAATTCTAGACACACTAACCCCAGAGCTGGCACTGCAAATATCAGGGCTTCTGAGCAAATCTGCAGATGACCGTCTGTTACCCGGGAGTAAATCCGATTGATTGCGCAGGGACTTCCCAGATGTTCTGCAATAAGCCTGGGCTGATCAGCAGCTTTTCCCGCACCAGGGAGTTTCGTTTCTCGACCGCCTTTAACGAATCCAAATTTGTCAGTTGCACATGGGCGCTCCGGACCAGCTGCTGATTGGTCCCGCCAGATCGCTCCGAAGAGCAAAGGCTCAAAGAAGCGCGCAAACACGCCGGTTCCCGAACGCCTCAAGCCCAGTTGCGGGGCAATCAAGCACCAAAGCGGGCTGATCCTACAGGAACTCAAGTGTTCCGGGTCAGCAACTGGGGAGGTTAATTGTAGACCTTCGGGGAAAACAGAGTGCGAAATCAAATGCAAGACTACATGGACCACTTGGTCCAGTGGCAACCTAGTTTGAAGCACACACTGAGCTTTCGTCTCCCTGAGATTATGCGCAAACCAAGCCCTGTCTGAATCAATACAATTTTTTAAAAACTCTCCCTGCAACTAAAAAAATAGCATCTCAAGGGAAAAGCTTTCAGCATAGCTTTGCATGTGGAAAGGGGAAATTTGGTGGGGGAGATGTAATTGCTTAGCTGCAATCTGAAGAGTTACATTTTGGCATACCACTGTGGGCCTCAACCACCTCAATTCCCCTGCCTGAGGGAATCGAGCATTGGGTGATGCAAACTCTTTAGGCAAGCTGATGCCAGCCCCCACGTGGAATACGGTGAACACACTGGTCTACCTCACTAGGTTGTTGTAACACATGAAGATCTCTCCCTGCCCTAAGTGCAACATTATTATTATTTTGTCACTATAGAAACCAGCAGAGTTCTGAGATGACAGAACTCACTACATCCCTTCAAGGGGGGAGAGGAGATAATATTTTCCAAATGCCTCCCCCACAGAAAAACATACCACACATTAAGTGAAAGCACATCAGAGGCAGAATTATCCCAGTCCATTTTACCCCCTGCTGGATTAAAATTCTCTCTTTGGGCGGTTGTTTTCCTAGGGAAATATTAAAAACATGATCTCCTTCCAGCTTGGAGCGGTGCAGCCTGGTTCACGTGTGGCAGCAGAGCCTCGAAGTGGGAAAATGGGCTTCGGACTACAGGCAGAGGATCCCGATTTTGAATATTGCTTTGCTGTTGACAAAACACAAACACTCTCTGCAAGCAGAAAGCTAGAACGTCAGGGGAGAAAGAAGGTGGCACACAAGTTTTACTACGAAAGGAATCCCCTCCCTTTCAGACTGCAGGCTCGCCTCTGGTTGCCCACCTTCCCCATCGTGATGCTGGGTTTAATTTGTGTGCCATAGATACAGATGCTATGACAACTATGACACCCTTTCCCTGGCCAGGACTGAGAAGCAAAACATGCACAGAGGTTGCACCCAGGGTGACAGTTTCAACCTCAGCTCTGTCTCTCCCCCCCTTCCCCCCCCCCCGCAACCTGTGTGTGAACTGGCCCATAATGGAGGGAGGAGGTTGGAAAATGTCACTTTCAAAGTACATTATGATGCCTTTCACACACACACCCCAATTACAGGTGAGTCATTGTCTCTCTGTGTCTCTTTCTGACTTGCAGTGCGAAAGACGGGATGGAGACTTTAATTTAATTCATTTATATCCCACTTTTCTCCACAATGGGGTCTCAAAACAGTATTTATCATTCTCCTGTCCTAGTTTCTGCCTTCCACGACAACCTTTGGGTGAGAATTAAGCTAAGAGCTGAGAAAAATGTGACTGGGTCATTGGTTTCCGGCCATTGGTCCTGGGTCATTAGCTTCAAACGCTCCCCGGCTGCCTGGCTCCTGGCTCCCCAAATCTTCATGCGTCCTGATCGGCAGAATCAGCTCCACAGTGCTCGGGAGAACCAACCCCCACCCCGTCCTTCCCCTGGACCACGTCACCCTGACCGCTGCTGTGAACCTTTCCCTCCATACAGTCTTTAGTGGTAGACTACTACTGAACAGGGCGGCTCTGCAGGGAAATTCCAACCGAAATGAACTTGGAGATTCATCGGCTGGGAGGATCCGCCAAACAAGGAGAAAGTTAGAATTTTTTTAAAAAATCAATTTATTGCTGCTAGCATGCAAGGAGAGAGCCTGAACGTTGGCATCCCAGGCCATTACATTGTACAATGCTTTTGTTTAAATTGCATTTCATTGGTTGTTAGCCGCCTTGAACCCAACCTTGGGTGGGAAAAGGCAAGGTGGGGGAGGAGGGAAAGAAAGAAAGAAAGAAAGAAAGAAAGAAAGAAAGAAAGAAAGAAAGAAAGAAAGAAAGAAAGAAAGAAAGAAAGAAAGAAAGAAAGAAAGAAAGAAAGAAAGAAAGAAAGAAAGAAAGAAAGAAAGAAAGAAAGAAAGAAAGAAGCAGCATAGGATCAGCCTGCATGGCTGCAATTCTAGACATACTAACCCCAGAGCTGGCACTGCAAATATCAGGGCGTCGGAGCAAATCTGCAGAGGACTGTCTGTTACCCTGGAGTAAATCCGATTGATCGCGCAGGGACTTCCCAGATGTTCTGCAATAAGCCTGGGCTGATCAGCAGCTTTTCCCGCACCAGGGAGCGTCGTTTCTCGACCGCCTTTAACGAATCCAAATTTGTCAGTTGCACATGGGCGCTCCGGACCAGCTGCTGATTGGTCCCGCCAGATCGCTCCGAAGAGCAAAGGCTCAAAGAAGCGCGCAAACACGCCGGTTCCCGAACGCCTCGAGCCCAGTTGCGGGGCAATCAAGAACCAAACCTACAGGAACTCAGTGTTCCGGGTCAGCAACTGGGGAGGTTAGTTGGAGACCTTCGGGGAAAACAGAGTGCGAAATCAAATGCAAGACTACATGGACCACTTGGTCCAGTGGCAACCTAGTTTGGAGCACACACGGAGCTTTTGTCTCCCTGAGATTATGCCCTAACCCTGTCTGAATCAATACAATTAAAAAAAAACTCTCCCTGCAACTAAAAAAATAGCATCTCAGTGGGAAAGCTTTCATGTGGAAAGGGGAAATTTGGTGGTGGTGGTGGAGGGGGGAAATGTAATCCCTTAGCTGCAATCTGAAGGGTTACATTTTGGCATACCACCATGGGCCTCAACCACCTCAATTCCCCTGCCTGAGGGAATCGAGCATTGGGTGTCCCTTGATGCAAACTCTTTAGGCAAGCTGATGCCAGCCCCCATGTAGAATACGGTGAACACACTGGTCTACCTCACAAGGTTGTTGTAACACATGAAGATCTCTCCCTGCCCAACATTATTATTATTTTGTCACTATAGAAACCAACAGAGTTCTGAGATGACAGAACTGACCACATCCCTTCAAGGGGGGAGAGGGGATAATATTTTCCAAATGCCTCCCCCACAGAAAAACATACCACACATTAAGTGAAAGTGTAACCTCTAACTGTGGGTTCTGTGGGGCAGAACTTGGAAGGAGTTGCAAAGAACTAAATTTAAAACAAAATGGTTTACTTAACAAATAAAACTTTTAACATTTACATTTAACATTAACAATTTACAGTCCTTCTAGGTTGCATTTCAAGTCCTTATCTTGACAAACTACTGATAAATGCAAAGTCCAATTCTTCCTGCTGGTGGTTGGCTTATGAAGACTTCAGAGGCTTGGTGAATGGGATCCAAGATGATGAAGGTCCCCAAACGAACTCCCATCCATTACATACATAGCAAGCCCTTAAACAAGGTGTTAAGAGCTTATAACGGATTAAATCAAGGTCCCAGCCTGGTAGCCTTGCTTCCTCCAACTTCACCAGTTTTTGCAGCTTTCTGCGGCTTAGAGTCTCCACCCCTTTCTGGGTCAACCCATTCTGATCATAGGGGTTACAAAAGCACATCAGAGACAGAGTTATCCCAGTCCACTTTACCCCCTGCTGGATTAAAATTCTCTCTTTGGGCGGTTGTTTTCCTAGGGAAATATTAAAAACATGATCTCCTTCCAGCTTGGAGTGGTGCAGCCTGGTTCACGTGTGGCAGCAGAGCCTCAAAGTGGGAAAATGGGCTTCAGACTACAGGCAGAGGATCCCGCTTTTGAATATTGCTTTGCTGTTGACAAAACAAAAACACACCCTGCAAGCAGAAAGCTAGAACGTCAGGGGAGAAAGAAGGTGGCACACAGTTTTACGAAAGGAATCCCTTTCAGACTGCAGGCTCGCCTCTGTTTGCCCACCTCCCCCATCGTGATGCTGGGTTTAATTTGTGTGCCATAGATACAGATGCCATGACAACTATGACACCCTTTCCCTGGCCAGGACTTAGGAGCAAAACATGCACAGAGGTTGCACCCAGGGTGACGGTTCCAACCTCAGCTCCGTCTCCCCCCCCCCCCCACTGGCCAGGCTCCCTGTGTGTGAACTGGGCCATAATGGAGGGAGGAGGTTGGAAAATGTCACTTTCAAAGTACATTATGATACCTTTCATCCCGCCCCCCTCAATTACAGGTGAGTCATTGTCCCCCTGTGTTTCTTTCTGACTTGCAGTGCGAAAGACGGGATGGAGACTTTAATTTCATTTATATTCCACTTTTCTCCACAATGGGGTCTCAAAACAGTATTTATCATTCTCCTGTCCTGTTTTGCCTTCACGACAACCTTGTGAGGTAAGCTAGGCTGAGAGAATGTGACTGTCATTGGCTTCCGTCATTGGCTTCAAACGCCACCCCCACCCCCCTCCACGTCCTGATCGGCAGAATCAGCTCCACAGTGCTCGGGAGAGCCGATCCCCCCCGCCCCCGTGCCTCCCCTGGACCACGCCATGGGGTTTTGCCCAGGGCTCCAGTTTGCCTGGTCCGCCACTGAAGCGGGGACAGAGGGGCAACAGCTGCTTTGCATTGCAGGACCGGATCTCAAGGGTGGGACCTGTTTCCAGCAGAAGCCTGTTCTTTCCTGCTGTGAAACCTTCCCTCCCCTCCATACAGTCTTTAGTGGTAGACTACTACTGACCAGGGCGGCTCTGCAGGGAAATTCCAACCGAAATGAATTTGGAGATTCATCGGCTGGGAGGATCCGCCAAACAAGGAGAAAGTTAGAAATATTTTTTTTAAATCAATTTATTGCTGCTAGCGTACAAGGAGAGAGCCTGAACGTTGGCATCCCAAGCCAGTCTGTCGATGAGTTAAAAGAAGTTAAATGGGGATTTCTTGGGAGTTTTGCGAGAAAAAAGTGAGGCTCTCGGGTGTGAAGACTGCCGAGCTTCAACCGCAAGGAATTTGTATTTCAAATGGAATCCGGAAGTGAAGGTAACATTTGTCGTCCTAGGAAGTACCTCCCGTGACTCTGGGCGAGCCCGCGGTTCGAAAGCAGGGACGGGATTGGATGAATGAGAAAGCACGGAGGAGGAGGCAGGGACGAGTCACCTGACCTAGTTGCGAGTGTTGTGATTGGGAGAGCAGCTTCAGGGATCCAGCCATGCGCACGATGGACGGAAAGGAAGAGAGGTAAGGAAAGGTTCTTCTTAGGGGGCTGTTAAGAATGATTTATTGATACTATCGGAGAGGGCGGGAAATAAAATCGAAATAATACTAATAATAACAAAAGGGAAGTGTTAATAATACTAATAATAAACCAAAAGTTTTTAAACTAAAAGTTATGGGAAGGGATGATTTCATCTTTCTACTCCCTCCAATCCACTTCCACTCTCTTCTCAGCGCTTTCCTATTATTATTGTTGCTGTTTGATACCCTTTCCTATTATTATTGTTATTACTACTATTACTATTATTAGTAGTAGTTGTTGTATTAACATTTTCCGATTATTGTTGTTTGATATCATTTCAAACAACGACAATAATAGGAAAGTGTTCAGGATCTGGGCTTACGTTACAGAATGGAGGGAAAGGACAAATGAAAAGGAAGGAAGAAAAGAGATACGTTCTGGAAGGACTAGATTAGTATATCGAAACTAAAGACCTACAAATGTTACAAATAATATCAGGAGAATATAAAAATCCATGTGAAGATTAAAATATTGTTTACTACAAGGGAACAGCTTATGTCTTTGGGTTGATGGTGGAATAGGTGTGGTGGTGTCTGTCAGCCATTATGGTAGATAGAAAATAAGCCACCGCAGAGGCTATTGTTTCCTTCCTGTCCATCAACAGAAGCGTCACCCGATCCTTGTCCAAGAGACCGTTCTGATTTTCAAACAGTTGTCCGAGGATAGATGTTCAGACTTCCTTATGTAAGGGGCAGTGAAGAATAATATGGATGAACGTATCCGGTTCGTTAACATCACAAGAACACAATCAGGCAGAATATGGAGTTTGTAAAAAATCCCTCCCGGGTGACTGCGGAAGGGAAGACATTTAGGGAGAACGCTCTGTGATGTATTGGATCATTTAGTGTAGTCAGATATTTTGCACTTGCATCTACTGGGGAAGCTATTCCGAATATTTCTGGGGAGCATTTTCTGGGCTTGTGAAGGTAGATGCCTACCATGATCTATTCGTCTTTGATTATTGGGTAAATATATCTTTCATCACACATTTGCAGGGTGTCCAGTGTAATGACTAGAAGTATAAGTTAGGCTTAGGCCCCTTCCACACACGCAAAATAATGCATTTTCAAACTACTTTCACAACTGTTTGCAAGTGGATTTTGCTATTCCGCACAGCTTTAAAGAGCACTGAAAGCAGTTTGAAAGTGCATTATTCTGCATGTGCGGAATGAGCCTTAGTTAGACAGGAAGGATTTGCAGTTTCTTTGCTAGTCCAGTGTAGGTCTGTGCTTTTAAAATGATTGTCTTTTCATGCAAAAACAACGCTCTCCTCTTCAAAAGCAGCCCCAAGTAGAATGGGTTAGAATAATTCCCTCTGGAGATTACATTAAGGGGGATCAGTGGGGCCAGGTTGGACCTAGATGAGGAGCTAGCTTACATAGTAGATGCGCTTAAAAGAAGGGCCTCCTAGTAACAGCTCCATTCATAAACAAAGTCTGGTCCAGGAGCACATACTATCACAGCAGTCCTGACAACATCCCAGTAAATTAAGTCGTGACTACTATCCCTTATGGCTAGTGCAGGCAGAAGTGCTGCAGGTGGGCTGGCTAAGGCCTAGGTGGGTATTTGGCTGAAATGAGTAGTGGATCAGTGACAGCTGGGTCATTCTGTTTTATACACACACACACACGCTCCTCTCACTATCATGTCTGCCTCATGGTATTTGTCTGTGCCCTCCTCAGAGCTGAGGAGCCATCCCAGTTTGGAAAGAACATATTGAATTAGTTGACTAGTAGGCTTGTTAGTGGGTGGGCAGGGAGTGTTACTTCCAAGATGTGCCAGAGGCAATGATGAGTGAAGTATAGTCTGACCTGGTATTGCTAAGGTCTTTCCTTTGGCTCTGACCAGGAGATGATCATGTAATCTTCTCTCTGAGCTGACCCTGGCTGTCTTCCTGCGGGCAAGTCGCTCATACAATGTCTATGAAAATAACCGATCTAATGTTTGTGGCCACTGTTTCTTCGTTCAATCTTGCTACCCTTAAAAGATCTTTCTATAATGTAATTCTGACCTGTTATGATCTTTTCTTTCAGGGCCAAAGAGCGTCATATTCAGAAGCTTATTCACCCAATGGAAGAATGTGGATTTTGAATAGACCCACAAGATGCTGGTTAATTAATGGTTCCATATGGTCACCCTGTTTCCTCCTTAATAGTAGACTTTTCTGTATTTCTGTCCTGTGTTTTTCATTCCTTGCAATAACAAAGGGAATACACAGTACAGCATCACCACTGAACAAAAATCCCGTGTAGAATGGCTAAAAATGGGCACAAAATAACAGTCAATCATATAAACAAACTAGTATTACAGTTCTCTGTTCTTCAGTCTTCGCCAGATAAGCCTCTGCCACTCAGGTGGAGGAGTGGGGAATCAAACGGGATTCTCCAGATTAGAATCCACCTGCTCTTAACCACTACACCACGCTGGCTGCAATCTGCAACTGACTTGTCACTGAGTCAGCCATTAGGGGCCTCTACAAGGCAGTCTTCCAAGATCCATCACCCTTCTAGCCCTGCCCTTCTGTACTTGATTTTTTTAAAAAATTCAGTCTGTATACACCACTTATGTGCACATAGCAAATCCTCCTCTTTATTGCCACCCCTTGCCCAGATGATGCATATTTGAAACACTGGCGGGAAAAGCACCCATTGCTTTACATCTAGCCTACGAGTTAGGCAAAATGCAGTTCAAACTGACACAGCAAACATTCTGGATTGTGCCACAGTCTTGAATTCCCTGCTCCTGGGTCCACATGTAGAAAGCTAGCGCACAAGGGCTCAGCTGAACATTTGTCTGAAAAGCTGGCTTTACTACCTTCAGGGATTTTTAGCGTTTACAAAAATAAGCACACTCTGCAATCAATCGACCAGATTTCTACCTCCCCGTTCTGCATAATTCTTAAGAGCATGACTATACATCATGTTTGCCACGCTCTGCTCTGAGAAGCTTGGAGGCTGTACCGTTACAGAATACAAGAAAGCTGCAGGCCCCAGCCCTGAAATCACAACATGAAGAAAGGAGGTGCTGCTTTTTCTTCAGTCCTGTCTTGCTGGGCTGATCTAGCAGTCAAGAAACAGAACATTAGTCGGGCCGAGCTCTAATTCAGTTAGGTCCAGCATCATCTTCCCTCTCGACTTGCAAAAGAAACCTGCTCAACTTTCCCAACTTGAGAAAGAGCCCTCAGCAAAGCATAGCTGTTTTTCATGGGGTGAATATAAAGGTCCCGGGGCTCACAGTCACCACGTACTCTGGAATGTCTCTTCGCTGCCATATCCGTTATTTTCCAAAACACACTACGGAAACACCCCCCTCTGTATGTGCCCAAGGATTTCCCCTCGGGTCAGTTTTCAGGCATGTATAACTTGACCAGATGTTGGAGTTCTGTGGCATAGCCTGTAACGGGGCACTGCTGACGGCTCTTCACGTAGCTGTAAGCGCAGCGGTAGCAGAACACAAAGCCGGATGTGGAGAGGGCCGTGTCGTTGACTCGGATTTTGCGGCAGAGCGGGCAGATGGTTTTGAGCTTCGGCAAGAGGGGGGAAGCCGTGTCGTGCTCCAGGTGCAGGGGTGGCGGCGGGGCGGGCAAGGCAGTCAGTGACTTGATGTTCTCCTGGTTTTCGGACGAGTACCACCATTCCAGGAACTGCAGGAAGAAGACTCCGACAGAGAGGCCGGTGGAGAGGGAGAAGGCCAGCCCCCCCAAAGCTTTCTTCATGGCCGACTTCACCTGGTCTTTCATGCTGAAGAGGAAAGGGAAACATAAAAAGCGTTAGCAAAAACAAATGGGCTGATTAGACACTGCTGGTAGTCCAATCCCTGCTCAGCCCCAAGCAGAACTGCAGCAGAATTCCCTTGCTGGTGTTGACCACAATCATTTCATCAGTTCTAAAAGCCAAGAACGCCCCTGGGTACGAGGCAGCTTTTTCTATTTCATGCTGGTTTTCTCAACTAGAGAGGACAGGGTTATGTGGCACTCGCCACTCTCCTGCTTAGCCCCTCCTACTGGCCACCTGCTGGAACTGCTGGCATCTCCACAGGAGAAGCGTTTCACCGTTTGGCACAACTGCCTTTATAACCTGTTTTTTAATGAGCTGCTGTTATGTTGCTTTATTGATGCTCTTTTTGAAAGAAAAACAATCAAAACAGCTGGGGCCTGTGGCGTAGGAGGTTAAGAGCTCATGTATCTAATCTGGAGGAACCGGGTTTGATTCCCAGCTCAGCTGCCTGAGCTGTGGAGGCTTATCTGGGGAATTCAGATTAGCCTGTACACTCCCACACACGCCAGCTGGGTGACCTTGAGCTAGTCACAGCTTCTCGGAGCTCTCTCAGCCCCACCTACTTCACAGGGTGTTTGTTGTGAGGGGGGGAAGGGCAAGGAGATTGTAAGCCCCTTGGAGTCTCCTGCAGGAGAGAAAGGGGGGATATAAATCCAAACTCTTCTTCTTCTTCTTGTGCTCCAGGACCAAAGAAAAGAGGAAAACAACCCTTCTCTTTAGTTTATATTTACAGAAAACTTGCGTAATGTTACTTAAATGTCAGACACACAGAGAAGCGGCCTTATCCTCATTCAGACCCCTGGACCATCAAAATATGTACCAGCTACTCAAAATGGCAATAGCTTACCAGGAGTTCAGGCAGAGGCCTCTGATATCACCTGCTACCTGGGCGTTTCAACTGGAGATGCCAGGGATCGAACCTGGGACCTTCTGCATGCTCTGCCACTCCGCCACTACTGTTCATTAATTTAATTGCCAATTTCATCTTTTCAGTAATGAATCTGGATTGGTAATTAGCAGAAGCATCCACCTTGTTAATAATGGGAATATCTTTTCCTGGTCTAGTGAAACCAGAGCGTTAAAAATACCAGGCTAATATTCAACCAGTTGAGTCTACTGAATCTTTCTGGACTCATTGAACAGATTTGGCTCTTACCGTTGAGGTCCAGAACTCTCTGGATTCTGTGTATCGTTGAAGGCTTTCACAGCTGGAATCACTAGGGTGTTGTGGGTTTTCCGGGTTGCATGGCCTAGTTCCAGTAGCATTTTCTCCTGATATTTTGCCTGCATCTGTGGCTGGCATCTTCAAGATCCTCTGAAGATGCCAGCCACAGATGCAGGCAAAACCTCAGGAGAAAATGCTACCGGAACACGGCCATACAACCCAGAAAACCCACAACACTCTCTCTGGATTCTGTTTCAACTCACCTGCTGGTTGGCAGCTGAGCTGTGCTAGCAGCCAGAAGTTTCTTCTCCAGGGCTTGCAGATCTTCGGCCGTGAGCCTGACCAAGCGTACCCCAGCCAACCTCAGCAGGGGTGAGTGTTGCTGAGCCTTCCCCAGGATGTAGCACAGCTGCTGGGCCAGAAACCAGCCCTCCCACGCCAGGTTGACAAAAGGGTAGGCTGCAAGGAAGGCCCTGTAGAACCGCTTCCAGGCCGAGGACGGGGGATGGATGGAGTAATCGTCCTCTTCCCGCAGCCGGGAGACCAGCTTCTCCAGCTTCGTTTTCAGATAAGGGACGAGGACCAGCAACCACAGGGATTTCCAGTGATGCTTCTGCGGCAGCCCGGCAGTGACCGGCCGCCGGTGCAGCCTCCTGCCGTCTCGTAGCGGCAATCTCTTCAAGCCGTAGAAGTTTTCGGGAAAGGAGGCACTGCAGCTGGATAAGTAGTGCTGCTGGAGCAACAGATCCAGGAGTGTGTAGAGTTCTTCAAACCAGCGCCAGAGGAAGCCATAACGGCCTGGGTTGGATTCTGCTAGCACCTAGATCGCAAGATAAGTAGGCCGTGATTAACATCAAGAAGAAGAAGAGAAGCGCGACGATATCCCACCTTCTCTCCTCCCATAAGGATTCTTTTACTCCGCCACCTGTGTGGCAGAGGCTTATCTGCTGAACGAGTTGTGTTTCCGCACTCCTACATTCCTGCTGGGTAACCTTGGGCTAGTCACAGTTCTCTCTGAACTCTCTCAGCCCCACCTACCTCACAAGGTATCTGTTTTAAGGAGAGGAAGGGGAAAAAGCTTGTAAGCCACCTTGAGTCTCCTTACAGGAGAAAAAAAGTGTGGTATAAATACAAACTCTTCTTCAAAGGAAAGTAAGCAGAGAGCTACTGCCGCTGCAGCCCAGCTGCGGAAAGCTGTTTTTTTTACCTTAGCCACATGTTGAAGCGCAGGTCTCACAGCAGACATCAAGCTGTCTTGCGCCACCACCTCAAAGATAGATGGCCTGTCTTCAAAGGTCGGAGCAGTGGTGAGATGAGCCCCGTGCTCGGCCATGGCTTCTCCTGAGGCGAGGGATCCAGGCTCCCTTCTGTGAAGTCATTTGCAAATGAAAGAAATGGTTGCCAGAACTGATCCCAAGGGTGTTCCTAGTCAGAACTGCCTGAATGCATCAGACTTCATTACTTTAAACAAAGTTTCTAGTCCTCAGTATGTAAAAAGGATAAGATGCAGGCGCAAGATTTGGGAGAGCTCCTTTTATCAAGGGTAAATGCCACCAACTTCATTACAGCGAGGTGTAGTGGTTAAGAGCAGGTGGATTCTAATCTGGAGAACTGGCTTTGATTCCCCACTCCTTCACCTGAGTGGCAGAGGCTTATCTGGTGAACCAGATGTGTTTCTGCACTCCTACATCCCTGCTGGGTAACCTTGGACTAGTCTCAGTCTTTTGGAACTTTCTCAGCCCCACCTACCTCACATGGCGTCTCTTGTGGGGAGAGGAAGGGAAAGGAGCTTGTAGGCCACCTTGAGTCTCCTTCCAGGAGAGAAAGGTGGGATATAAATCCAAAACTCTCTTCTTCTACAGTGTGCAGAGATGAAAATGTGGAGGCTTTACTGTAGGTAAACTTATGTGGTTCTCTGTCCGTTTCCTATTGCCTTCTGTGACTTCTGTATGGAAAGTCTGCTTCCTGCTTTAAACAAAGATCCCTTTGCTAATAAATATTTCTAAATTCTGCAAATTACAATAAATGAATGGTGACCAGTGAACACATTTTTTGCTGCAACAGACAAGACAAGATATAGACTCACAAGGAAAAGAACATGATGTGTCCCTGAGAGTACCACTTTCATAGAGGATTTGTGATTTGATCCTTAAAGAATCAGACAACTATATTTACTTTATTAAACCCAGTTTCACCCCATTCTAATCCATTCTGGGTTCACGTATTATTTAAAATGGAACAATTTATCAGTTACACACTTTATCATTTCTGATATTCTATTTCAGTCTGCTAGTTTCTTTTAGATCTCCAATCCTGCAATTATTTCTCTTCTACCATCTTTTTTCAATAGGTAGTCTGTAGAAGGTTTCCAGTTTTCTTGTCTAGTCCTCTTATAAGGCTATTACTACACCCTGCAGCAGAGAGATCCCCAAGTTACATTGTGTGAAGAAGAGGTTCTTCCAACTGTCTGATCCGAATCGATTAACTATCAGACCTCTTCTCCCCATCCCAATTGATTTAGAGCCCCAACGTCCCCCACCTACCTCAGCCTCCTTTTCTCTACAGTCAACTTGGGGCCAACTTGTTACCGGAAGTTCAGTTGGCACTGCTAGGAACTTTGAGCTCCATGGTTCCACCCAGACCATAGAGACTAACCAAAGAATAAACCCCTGCAATAGTTAAAAAAGAATTTGAGAGCGTCCGAAATTCCATATGAATTGAGAGAGGCGTGGGGGTGCCCCTGTGGGAAAAATAATTCTGAGTGGGAAAAATTTGTTCCATTAGAAACCGGAAGTGTGGCTGAGCCTAAGAGGGAGGGTCGTCCTAGATTTCCACAGCAGCATCCGGAAGTGGGTGTGCCACTCTAGCCACCCTCTTCTCGATGATCACAGTCCACTCTAGGCGGAGAGGCGTGGCGGCGTTCTGTGATCGGTCCTCCCGGACAGCCCTACTTCCGTTGCCTCCCCAGCCAGGCGGCTCCTCTCGCTGTGTCCGCGACCGTTGCTGCCGCCCTCGTCTCCGTCCGAACGAGCCTGTCGAGATTCGCCTTCAGCCCGCAGGTGAGGCTGCGGGGGAGGGGCTTGGGAGGGCGCCCCGCCCCCTCAGGATGGAGGGGAGGGGGAGGAAGATCGGGGAGGGGCGGGGAGGGGCGGGGCGGGGAGCATCCTCAGTGGGGGAGGGGGAGGAGTCAGTGGGGGAGGGGGAGGAGTCAATGGAGTGTGGGGTGGAAGGATGTGGGGGTGGGAGCCTTAGGATTGGCCCTGCCTCCTGGAAGGGGGCAGAGGGAGGCAGCTGGGGTCCAGGAGGGTCCCCATTTCAAAGGCTTTCGAAGCAAGTGACCCTGTGCATGAAGGTAAGAGAGGCAGGAAGGACCCTGGGTAGATTTTGCAAGGAGGGGATGATGAAGGTTGGGGATCTGGTGCATCTTTAAGTACCCATCAAAGGACCTCCCAATTGGATTCACGCTGGGAGGTCTGGGAGAGCTGTGCTGATGGAGAAGGTATCTTAGGGGTGAGGAGATCATGCTGTGCTAGTCTGGCCAGAAGCTTACGGGGTTTTCTCCAGTGATGTGCTGAAAAAACAGAAAAGACCCTTGTCCCTGGCATTCTTGTCCCCATAATCTTAATGGTAAAGAAAATGCACTTTGCTCTTGCTCAGAGGGCACTTTTGTGGAACGCAAGACCTGGGAAGTCAGTTTGTATGCCTGAAAATTCAGCTCCTTGCAAATGAGCATCTTTCCCATATTGACCTGCATTAATGTCCTGTAAAAAATATTGTCTTCAAATGCATTGGGTACCAGCATCAAGTATTGGGGAGCAAAGCGTGTTCAGATTTGGCCCTGAGTCTATGCATGGCTGAAGAGAAGTGTTTAGAATTCAAGCGGTGCCATCCAGGAACCATCATCGGCTTCTTGGCTGAGGGCTTATTTCCAGCCTCCCCAGAATCTGTCTTTCTCTCCCTCAAGTAAACATCACTCATACATCTTCTTAATCGTGACTCCTCTCTTGCCAAGATAAATTCTGACCTATCAGTTCTGAGGGCATGAAAAATGTGTTTATTTGGGCATGCTGCTTCTGGCTCACAGACTCCTGCCTTGGTAAGAGAATCCCCTGGGAAAGATGCATGGGAGATTAGAAGCCGCAGAGTTGGCATTTTCACCCCTGTCAAATAGATCCAAGGGCTGCTGTCACGATACTGGCTTGTCAGCTTGCCCGCTGTTCTGCATCTCCCTCCTGGGTTGCAAAACCGAGCTCAAGTGGAAAAACTGTGCTTTCTTTATTCCCTGCTCAGCTCATGGATGGAGCGCATTGGGGCTGAATTTAGGGGTTCGGTTTGAATGCCCCTCTCAAGACTGCATTTGGGATCCAGTCAGATGTCTGGAAACAGTGGGCTCCCCATTTCTCTTATTTCATTTGCTGTTCTTGTTTGGGTCTTTAGGGCAGGGGCTCACGGTGAGCTGTCTATCCATCCTTTCTCTGCCAAAGACCTTAGAGTCGTAGTCCAGAGGGACCTTTCAGAAGGAAGTGTTCAGCAGAGCTTATTCCAGCCATAAAAATATAACCATGGCCTGTTTCTCCATGGGGGCCTTAATAGTCATCTCTACATGACTAGGCAAAGAGGCCTTTTATAAAGCCCTTCACTTTAGGCTATTGACATGCCTCAAATGTCTTACGTGCTCTTAGTGTTCAGGCCTGTTGGATTCACTTGTGCACCTTCCGCACATGTAGAACAATGCACTTTCAATCCACTTTCAATCCACTTTCAATGCACTGTGCGGAATAACAAAATCCACTTTCAAGCAATTATGAAAGTGGATTGAATGTGCATTATTCTGCATGTGCGGAATGGGCCTTAGTGGTGCAGTTCCGGACACCTTTTATGTTTGGGTTCTGGCAGAAGGCTTACTAGCCAATTCCATTTACTCAGGGGAGAGAGCCCCAAGTCACTATATTTTTTGTGCCTTCAGGTCACATCTGACTTATGGCGCCCCCTGGTGGGGTTTCCAAGGCAAGAGGCACTCAGAGGTAGTTTGCTATTGTCTTCCTCTGTGTCACACCCCCTGTCATTTTTTGGCGGTCTCCCTTTCAAATACCTGCCAGGAATGAGTGTGTGACTGGCCTAAAGTCACCCAGCAAGTTTTGAAAGAAAGGATCGGGAATAAAACCTGTTATGTGGCCTCTCCAACAGGTTAGAGTCCAGTGTCATCTCCACTGGGTTAGGAAGAAGAAGAATAAGACTTTTGATTTATATCCCACCTTTCTCTCCTGTAAGGAGACTCAGGGTGGCCTACAAGCTTCTTTCCCTTCCTCTCCCCACAACTGACACCTTGTGAGGTAGGTGGGGCTGTGAGAGTTCAGAGAGAACTGTGACTAGCCCAAGCTCCCGCAGCAGGAATGTAGGAGTGCAGAAACACATCTGGTTCACCAGATAAGCCTCTGCCACTCAGGTGGAGGAGTGGGGAATCAAACCCGGTTCTCCAGATTAGAAGCCACCTGCTCTTAACCACTACACCACGCTGGCTGGAGAAGTGGCCCAGTTGACTTTTCTTTAACCACAATGAGAAGTTATCTAGAGATCACTACAGTTCACCCTTGAGAAGTTTGTGGAAACTTCAGCTGGTGCAGACTGCAGAAGCCAGGATGTTGACTGGACAGTGGGTTGTAGGGACCAGATCACTCCAGTCCTGGCTGATCTGCAGCGGCTCCAAATTGGTTTCTAGACGCACTTCAAAGTGCTCATGTTGACTTGTAAAGCTTTATTTGGCTTGGGACCAACATGCCTTAAGGCACAGTGTCAAACTCGCGGGCCTCCAAATGGTATGGACTACAGTTCCCAGCATTCTGGCAGGGGATGATGGGAACTGTAGTTCATAACATCTGGAGTTTGACACCTATGCAAGGAGTTCATATTCTCTTGTGAAACTTTCTGACCCCTGCAGTCATCTTCTAAAACCCTGCTTTGTATGCCCTGCTTTGAATGCCTCCACCTTCTAAGATAAGATAGGTGACAATTCAGCAAAGACCCTTTGCAGTCGTGGCATCAAAACTCTGGAACTGTCTTTCCAGAGAAGCTCATGTGTCTAATTCCTTTGCCATCTTCTGCCAGCGGGCGAAGACTTCTCGTTTTGTTTGGTGTTCCCTCCAGGATCCCTCGTTCCTGCCCAGTCGTTTTATTATTGCTGTATTTTAGCTCTGGTTTTAATTGTTTTAATGATGTGGGGGTTTTTTTGTCGGCTGCGGCCGGTTATAAGAGGCAGTTTCATTGCGTATTTTTTCTTTGTTACCTGGTTTGGGGGCCCTCAGGAGGGCAGAAAGGCAAGGAATAAATTTTGCACGGTATGATTGTACCCAAAGGAAATTTGAGAAGCCATTAACCCCCAACCCTGGGCATGTTTCCTGGCAAGTAAATCTTCTAGCCCAGGGGTAGGGAACCTTTAACACTCAAAGAGCCATTTGGACCCATTTTCCACAGGAAAAGAAAACACTTGGAGCCGCAAATAATTTTTGACATTTAAAATAAAGATAACACTATATATATAGGGGTTTTTTTACCTTTTACTCCGCTCATTCTGAGAAGCGCATGTATGTGCCCGCCCTGCTGCCTGCAGGGTGGGCAAGGATGAAGCCAGCGGCCACGCCGGCCGCCGGGAAAGCTTCCACCCCGCTCCAATGGGGCGGGCAAGAGGGGAAGCCTGCGGCGTGGCCCAGCCGACCATGGGCAGTTGGTGCGCCCGCCCTGCTGCCTGCAGGGCGGGCAAGGATGGGGCTGGCAGCTCGGCTCGTGGAGCCACAGTGCAAGGGCAGAAGAGCTGCATGCGGCTCTTGAGCCGCAGGTTCCCTACCCCTGTTCTAGTCCCTGGTGGGGCTTTCCAAACTTTTGCATCTCATGATGGTTTGGGAAGCTTTCTGGGGCATGAGATAATGGGCCGTCTGGTTTGTAAACTTTTCCCCGCCTCTCCTTGGCCAACAGACACCTTAGTAGGGATGGGTGGGAAGCGGGGGTGGGGGTTCACAGACAACTGCGACTAGCCCAAGGTCATCCAGCAGGCTTCATGTGGAGGAGCAGGAAAACAAATCCCATTCAATGTGGAGTATTGGGGAATTAAACTCAGTTCTACTGGAGGCAGAGGACATCTTGATGGGTGTTTCCCAGCCCACTCAGTGGGAGGCAGGATCTGGAAACGCGGCTTCACTTCCTGGGAACTGCCTGGGCGCCGATCCTGATCTCCGCGGGTCTCTGTAGGGCAGGGCAGAGTCTAAACATATAAATAAGCAAACTTCCAGGAGAGAAGGAAGGAGGTCTGGTTACAGAGCCATAAGCCCCCTCCCCACACGCGGGCAGAATAATGCACTTTCAATCCACTTTTAATGCACTTTGCATCTGGATTTTACTGTGCGGAATAGCCAAATCCACTTTCACACAGTTGTGAAAGTGGATTGAAAGTGCATTATTCTGCATGTGCGGAAGGGGTCTAGGTGAATGTGGGTAGGTGGTAGAGCATGATAGAGGTGAGGCAGTAGGGCAGAGGCTGCTCTCCATTGTGGGATAGCAGCCTTTAGGTATACCCTGCGCCTCAGGAGTTTTCAGGGCAGAAGGGGAGCTGGGTTGATCTGGAGAACGTTTCCACAAACTGGTTTTTAGTTCCTTGTAAACTGCATCAGTTGTGCAGGTGGTTTTGATGTTTGAAATCTCACGCAGCAAGGCAGGTCGCGGACCCTCTTCTGTAGAACTTGGCTCCTGGAAGCCGTCCTACCTGTTAAAACCTAATTTGCCATCCTTAAACTTTACAGCCGCAGGCAACAGCCAAATCAGAGCCGGCTAATTCGGACAGCGTCCATAGTGCCTCGTGCTTCGCAGCAACGTTTTCAAACGCAACAAAGGATTTTTAAAATTGTACCAAAGCTGCCAGTTGGGTGAGTTCAGAGAGAATCAGACCTTCCAGATCCCTAACGTCATGCCCGACTTTAATTACGTTTCTGTGGGTTGTAGATAGCGCCACGCTGCTTAAGGACAATGGTGCCATCGACGGTACAGAACAGATGGATGACGTGAAACCTGTGAGTTCTGGCATCTGAGGGCAGCCCTGCGTATTGTTGCAGAATGCACATATGCAAATGTGTAGTGGAAGTGAAATATGTGGCAGGGAAAAGCGCTCTGGCGCTAGAAGCCAGTGTGTAGCTGAGCTTGGGATGGGATGGATGAGAAATGCAAAAGGGGTGTGTGTGTGAGAAATGCAAAGGGGGGGCAGTGGGAAGTGGATTGGAGGGTCCTAAGATAAGAAGAAGAAGAGTTGGATTTATATCTCCCCTTTCTCTCCTGTCAGGAGACTTAAAGGGGCTTACAAGATCCTTTCCCTTCCTCTCCCCACGACAGACACCTTGTGAAGTAGGTGGGGCTGAAAGAGTTCCGAAGAACTGTGACTAGCCCCAGGTCACCCAGCTGGCATGTGTTGGAGTGCACAAGCTAATCTGGTTCACCAGATGATCTTCCACAGCTCAAGTGGCAGAGCGGGGAATCAAACCCGGTTCTCCAGATTAAAGTGCGCCTGGTCTTAACCACTACACCACGCTGGCTCTTCATGGAGACTCAGTCCAGGGAGACTCAGTGCAGGAATATCCTGATTTGGGGGAAAGAAGTTAGAAAGGAGAAGGTACTCTGTAAAACAACTTTTAAAATTGAAAGCTCACAAATTATAGCGTCTCGGTTGCCAACAAAGCAAACTCCATGAAAATCTCAGGCCGCTTCAGCCAATTCCGCCTCACGCATCAACAGTCATTCTAAATGGGCAGTGAAACACAGAAATGGGAGGAATTTCAAAAGTTGTGTGGTGTACTGTTGAAGGCTTTCATGGCCAGAATCATTGTGGTGCTGTGTGGTTTCTGGGCTGTATGGCCGTGTTCCAGTAGCATTTTCTCCTGACGTTTCGCCTGCATCTGTGTCTGACATCTTCAGAGGATCTGATGGTTGCAAAGTGAATGGAGTATATATACCTGTGGGGTGTCCAGGGTGGAAGAAAGAACCATTTGCATTGGTTAACAGGTGTAAAGGGTGCAATTAGCTAGTGTGATTTGCATGTGTTGAGTGGAATCCACCCATTTTAGCATATGTAAGTAATAACGAAGTTGCGTAATCAATCAGTGAGGGCATCTGCATAGTAGTTGCCCGGATGTCCCATCCTCTTGATTGCAGATGCCCTCACTCATTGATTCCTTTTTTACTGCTTGCCCCTCCCTCTTCACACTTAGCTCCTTGTGCAGATCTATTCCACTACAAACAACCTTCTATTCATTCAGCATCTTGAAATTTAGGACTTAACGGGTAAGGGGTGGTTTCTGTGTACATAGATCTGCGAAGGAACAATGGGGTTAATAGTTTTTCCCTCAGCTCAGTGTGTTTATTTTATAACACTTTTACTGAGAAGAAGAGGCATGTTATCTCTGCAGACACAACTTCCCAGTTTTGAGAGCCACAAAACCAAGCATCTGTGGTAACATCCTCTCTAGATATTGCAGCAACTGGTTCTGTAGGAGTCACGTGACACAAAGGGCCAATCGGTTTCCATATGGCCCTAGCCTGGTTTCTCATTCTGACTAATTGCCTTCTTTATCTCCTTCCTTGCTCACCTTTCCACGGCAAATTTACCATTTTTAATCAATAAGGCAAATAGTTCTCAAAACTGTAGGGCTCTCTGGATTCTGGAGGCCAGACCGTGTGGTCATATAGGATTTGTTAGGATTTTTGGCATGAAGCTTTTTACGGTGTGCAAAAGCTCTGGGGTCTCTACAGCGTACCTGAGACACCATTTAAGATGCTTCCCAGAAGTATGTGTGGCACCTGCAGACGCTGTTCCAGTGAGTCACAGCCCCTCCACAAATACACAACCTTATAGCTGTCTTAACATTATGGCTTGGGATTTGTGGCCACGAGATATTTGGAGACCCAGAAGCATGTGGCTTTTTAAAGGTAATTGTGGGGCCTTTTGATAGTTCTTGGTGGACCTAAGAGAGAACCTGCAGATTTAGATAGCTCTGTGGAATTCACAGAAACGTTCGAAATTCTACTTTGCGAGGATTCCCAGAGGCATTTGGCTGGTGGCTTTCAGAGCACTGGACTGGAGGGACTTTAGCCTTATCCTTCATTCCCATTCTGAAGAGTCTTGCAGTGAACAACAAGACGTCTTGGTTTGGTAACCAAAGCTCCATTTGTTTTGTGTTGCTGTTATGGGAAGCATGTCTAAGTTAAAAGATATTTTTTTTCAAATTTTGCAGGTGTAAAAAGAAACCGAAACCATGACGGACTCCAAATACTTCACCACCAATAAAAAAGGTGAGCTTTTTATGTAAAATTTGAAGATCCCACTGGTGGGTCGGGTAGAAGGGGGATTTCGAAAGACTTTCTCCAGGACGTGGACTCCGTCCACTTGCATTTGCCAGTTTGCTACCAGCTCATCCAAACTGGGGATGTGGGAAGGCTGGTGGAGGGTTGGGGTGGCATGAGGTGAGCATCGGTTCTTGACTATGGGGTCTAGAAACTTGGGTGAAAAAATCAACTAATATTTTTCTGCCATTCCATGCATGCATTCTAATATTTCCCAGGATTTTGCTGTCTCAAGTGTTTGCATGGATTTCTGGTAGCTGGATTTTTTAAAGGTGCACTCTGCTCTTACATCAGCATGTCACTATCAAATATAACCCAGAAGTGCTTGTGGGTAGCTCTAGGAATCTCTGGAAACTCCATGGTTTTACCATAGAGTTTCCAGCAACATCTAGAGCTACCCATTATGACTTCTAGGGGCTTGCTGATTTAACACCACCCCCACCCCATGTCCTTGCCCCCCCAAGCCTTCCACAGGTTGCTGGGCTCGGCATGGCAAGCCTTCTGGTAATTGACATATTGATTAATAATCTATAATCTTACTGCAGCCCAAAAACTGGTTGTTGAAGATCCTTATTAGGAAGTGGAACTTGTGACATCTTGCAATAAGTAATAAACACACCCAGGACCATCCTGAGTGATTGTTTTAGTGCACAGGCATAGATCTGCACATGGTTTGCACATGGTTTGAGCAGCAGTGGTGTAGGAGATTAAGAGCTCGTGTATCTAATCTGGAGGAACCGGGTTTGATTCCCAGCTCTGCTTCCTGAGCTGTGGAGGCGTATCTGGGGAATAGCCTGTGCACTCCCACACACGCCAGCTGGGTGACCTTGAGCTAGTCACAGCTTCTCGGAGCTCTCTCAGCCCCACCCACCTCACAGGGTGTTTGTTGGGGGAAAGGCAAGGAGATTGTAAGCCCCTTTGAGTCTCCTGCAGGAGAGAAAGGGGAGATATAAATCCAAACTCTTCTTCTTCTTCTTGAACTGAAATTCCTGGCAACTGCTCACCTCTATCGTTGTGCTTTCTGTACAGCATCTCTTAAGAATTCTCTTTAGTCCCATGAAAACTTTTATCTTTAAATTGTCTTTATTGGCTATTCTGACATTCCACCTTATCTCATCAATATAAAGGTAAGTAACTGTATTGTCGAAAGCTTTCACGGCCGGAATCACTTGGGTGCTGTGTGGTTTCCGGGCTGTATGGCCGTGTTGTAGCAGCATTATCTCCTGACGTTTCGCCTGCATCTGTGGCTGGCATCTTCAGAGGATCATTCAGAGGATCATTCAGAGGATCATTCATCTTCAGAGATATCATATGCCACGATGGCCTGGCTGAGAACTGTCAGATACTGGCTACGTATCCACTATTTGCAGGATCACTCCAGTTTGTTACACCTCATGCTTTCCGACTATGCAAATTCTAGGTGGCTGAAACTAGTTGAGGGAAAAATCAACACTCTTGGCTTTTCATTAGAGTCGTTAGTCCCTCTTTCCCTATCAGAAGCATATAGCTGCTTGAAAACTAAGCTATTAGAACAAGAGTATCGGGATATGATAACAGCTGCGAGGAAAACGTGTTCCCCCCTGACCCTGCTTATTCCAATTGAACAAGGACACATGGCCAATTATTTACAGTGGATCACCAACCCTAAATTAAGAAGAGCTTTAACACTGGCCAGATTCAATCTAATGCCTTCTATGCTGCTCTATGGCAGATATCAACAAATTGATAAACAGAGGAGGCTATGTCCATGCAATATGGGTCAGGTGGAGACACTCGATCATACCCTCTTTCATTGTGTAAGGTTTGCAAAAATCAGAATGTCACAATCTGCACTTATCCCATTTCTGTATAACAATCTAACTGATGCTCTTAAGATACCTATGCTTTTGAACAACATGGATCCCACAGTGTGTGAGAATGTAGCAAAATTTCTGCTAACAATAATAGACGTAAGTCTAGATGAATACCAACCAATGTCTATGTATTATGACCACATATAGCCAGCAGTAATTTTTCTAGCTTCTGTCAGTATCCGATGACGTTTAAGTGAGTTAACTTAGCTGAAGGAATGTCCTATAGTTACAGAAGGACCATGTATATATTTTAGTATTTAGTATTTTAGTACCAGTGTCTATAATTGTGAGCAATAATGGGCAAATTTTGTATGCTGATTTTGTATGTTTATTTTATGCCAATAAAGGCTTGTGAAGTGACTATCCTGACGTTTCGCCTGCATCTGTGGCTGGCATCTTCAGAGGATCATTCAGAGGATCATTCAGAGGATCATTCATCTTCAGAGATCCTCATTCATCTTCAGAGATGCCAGCCACAGATGCAGGCGAAACGTCAGGAGAGAATGCTGCTAGAACACGGCCATACAGCCCGGAAACCATACAGCACCCAAGTAAGTAACTGTGCTAGTCTATAATAGTGGAAGAAAACCCAAGTCCATTAGCAACTTTAAAATACCCTGGAAAACATTGGTGGTGTCCATGGTTCTGCCCAGCTCAAAATTTTCTAGCTTGCTAAGAAGAAGAGTTTGGTTTAATATCCCACCTTTCTCTCCTGTAAGGAGACGAGGTGGCTTACAAGCTCCTTTCCCTTCCTCTCTGCTCTTAACCACTATATCACACTGGCTAACCCCTCCCTTCTAACCCCTGCACAATTCTGCTTCTCATATCCCAGTGATTCTAACATGCCCAGATTTCTGTCACTCTTTCTGCCGAAAGCGCTCCCTGTGACATCAGGAGGTGGGTGGAAAGTGATCCCTGACTGTCTTGTCTTTTTAAAAAATAAACACTTCTCCCTGTTGACTTCCCGCTCCTGGGTAATTAAGATTCCCAGCACCCGCCAGCCTCTGCGAATTGCTGAGCTGCCAGGCTTCCATTAAGGAAGATGAGCGGCACCAACCTTTCAGCTGGTCGGGCCTTCCTTAAAATTGCCATTTGGCACCAGATCCGCTCTGAGGAGATTGATCCTCCATTGCTTGATTTTTAAACGCTGGCCTGGTTTGACGAGCAAGCCGTGTTCATTCTTTGGGCCCTGCCTTGGCGATGCTTTCCCAGATGCCTTCACAGCCCTTGCCTGTAACATGTCCTTTTCTTTAGCGCATCTTCTGCTATTCTTGGATCCGTTGCCTTTTATTCTCAGCAGCTGAGATAATCACATTTTTCCCTCCCGCCTGCTGCGTTGCACAGTCAAGCCGCTGTACAGCTTTTCGAGTATTTCAGCAACTTGTTTGACAGTTCAGTGTTGCTCCTCCTGCCTGGTCAAAATCGGCTTTTTCGAAAAGTCTCTTGCTCTCTTGCGATCACCAAATGACCCTTATCTTAGGCTTTCGAGCGTTAAGAAGAAGAAGAGTTTGGATTTATACCGCACCTTTCTTCCTTTTGCAGGGGAGATCTTTGAACTGAAAGCCGAGCTCAATAACGAGAAGAAGGAGAAGAGGAAGGAAGCGGTGAAGAAGGTCATTGCCGCCATGACGGTGGGGAAGGATGTCAGGTAACACCTCTTTGGTTGCAGACTAGGGCAGCCCAGATGATGTCAGAGGCCAGAGCGCACAAAGGCATAAGAACATAAGAACAAGCCAGCTGGATCAGACCAGAGTCCATCTAGTCCAGCTCTCTGCTACTCGCAGTGGCCCACCAGGTGCCTTTGGGAGCTCACCTGCAGGAGGTGAAAGCAATGGCCTTCTGCGGCTGTTGCTCCCGATCACCTGGTCTGTTAAGGCATTTGCAATCTCAGATCAAAGAAGATCAAGATTGGTAGCCATAAATGGACTTCTCCTCCATAAATCTGTCCAAGCCCCCTTTAAAGCTATCCAGATTAGTGGCCATCACCACCTCCTGTGGCAGCATATTCCAAACACCAATCACACGTCGTGTGAAGAAGTGTTTCCTTTTATTAGTCCTAATTCTTCCCCCCAGCATTTTCAATGAATTCCCCCTGGTTCTAGTATTGTGAGAAAGAGAGAAAAAGCTCTCTCTGTCAACATTTTCTACCCCATGCATAATTTTACAGACTTCAATCATATCCCCCCTCAGTCGTCTCCTCTCCAAACTAAAGAGTCCCAAACGCTGCAGCCTCTCCTCATAGGGAAGGTGCTCCAGTCCCTCAATCATCCTTGTTGCAGGTGGAAATATTTTGAGCTTAAGAGAAGGAAATGATCTGGTGTCTCAGACTTTGGAGAAGCTTTTCCCATATTCACAAGGCAGTGTTTGGGTGTCCTGCAGGATGTCTGCTTTAACCCTGGGGGTCTCTCCCTCTCTCTCCAGCTCCCTTTTCCCAGATGTGGTGAACTGTATGCAGACCGACAACTTGGAGCTGAAGAAGCTGGTGTACCTCTACCTGATGAACTATGCCAAGAGCCAGCCGGACATGGCCATCATGGCGGTCAACAGCTTTGTGAAGGTAACCTGCAGCTCTGAGCTTGCCGCTGAGCATTCCCATCCTCTGAACTGAATGAGGAACTCACCTGGATGGCCCAGGATGGCCTGATCTTGTCAGATCTTGGAAGCTAGTCAGGTTTGGCCCGTGTTTGCGCTTGGACAGGGGACCAGCAAGGAGGCCCAGAGTCTCTATGCAGAAGAAAGGATGGCAAACCACCTTTGTTTGTCCCTTGCTTTGAAAACCCCACAAGGTCACCATAAGTCAGTTGTGCCATCAGTGAAGCCAGAGGGGGAAGAGGAAACTCTTCTTCTTCTCCTTCTTCCTCTGTATTGGTGCAAGAAAAGTTTGGATTTATATCCCTCCTATCTCTCCTGTAAGGACACTCAAAGGGGCTTACAAGATCCTTTCCCTCCCCCCCTCACAACAAACACCCTGTGAGGTAGTTGCGGCTGAGAGAGCTCAGAAGAACTCTGACTAGCTCAAGGTCACCCAGCTGGTATGTGTTGGAGTGCACAAGCTAATCTAGTTCACCAGATAAGCTTCTATAGCTCAAGTGGCAGAGTGGGGAATCAAACCCGGTTCTCCACATTAGAGTGCACCTGCTCATAACCACTACACCACGCTGCCTCAGCCTAGCCACTTGCTCCTGCCCCTTCTATTCCAAAAACCTTTTGGAGGACCTGTCTCCTCCAGTCCCGCTGATTTTCCCTTTACCTTCGCATCTGCCGCTCCGATGATGAGCAGTCCATGCTCGCCCTGCGGTGATTTTTCTGAACATTTTGTGATGTCACGGTAAGTCAGCCAATAGGATTCACAGGTACTGTAGCATTTGGAATTCTTCACGGCATTCTCATTCACTCTCACACTGGGGAGTTAGGTGAACCTTTGAGAGGATTCCTACCCGTATTTTGCGAAGGGGAGCTGAGGTTGTCTGAGGTTCGCTGAGTTTTCCCAGTGGACAGATTGGGGCCCTGCTCTCCTTGGTGAAAATGCCCCGCCCAGGTATTGAACAAAACCCATTGATGCTTATCCTCCTCTTACCCATAGGACTGTGAGGATCCCAACCCTCTCATTCGTGCCCTCGCGGTGCGCACCATGGGCTGCATCCGCGTGGACAAGATCACAGAGTACCTGTGTGAGCCGCTGCGCAAGTGTCTGAAGGACGAGGACCCGTATGTGCGCAAGACAGCAGCCGTCTGTGTGGCCAAGTTGCATGACATCAACGCCCAGATGGTGGAAGACCAAGGGTTCCTGGATTCCCTGCGCGATCTCATTGCAGACTCCAATCCCATGGTAACGTATCCATTCCACAGAATACCCCACATTGCGGTGTGGCTGGAACAACAGGCAGTATTGCTGGGGTTTGGTGAGGGACCACAGGTCAGCAATAGAGCTCGCACTTTGTGAACTGAAAGCTTTAGGTTCCAGCCCCACCAAGTAATAACGAAAACCAGAGCTCATCTAGTGCTTTCTGTCCGACTCCACCTCTCCGCTGCTACTCAAGGAATTATAATGTGTGCTGCCGCTTCCGGAGAGTGAGCAATAGAGCTGGAACGGGTCCAGAGGAGGGCAATCAAAATGGTAAAAGGTCTGGAATCCATGCCCTATGAGGAGAGACTTAGGGAACTGGGGATGTTTAGTTTGGTGAAGAGAGGTTAAGAGGTGACATGACAGTCATGTTTAGATATTTGAAGGGATGTCCTTTTGGAGAGAGCAAACTTGTTTTCTGCTGCTCCAGAGACTAGGACCAGGAGTACTGGGTTCAAGGTGAAGGAAAAGAGATTCCACCTAAACATCAGGTAAACTTCCTGACGGTAAGGGCTATTCGACAGTGGAATGCACTACCTCGGAGTGTGGTGGAGTCTCCTTCTTTGGAGGTTTTTTTAAAGAGAGGCTGGGTGGTCATCTGTCAGGAGTGCCTTGATTGTATGTTCCTGCATGGCAGGAGTTTGGACTGGATGGCCCTTGTGGTCTCTTCCAACTCTATGATTCCACAAAAGAACCTCTAATTGCTGATCCGGGAGGGATTACTGCCAGAGGCTTTGTGAATCCACTGAGATTTCTGGGCCCAAGGGTCTAATGATGGAAAGACAATTCCTGTGAGCACGCTCCCTTCTGGGCAAAGTCAGGAGTAGACAACGTACAGCATCAATTGAAAAGTTTTCACTTAGCAGGGCAGTCAAAAACCTCTCTGCTCGTCAGAACCTCTGAATCTTAGAAGACAATGCTGGGTGGATGGAAGCTCTGATTCAGTCAATCAATCAATAACTTGGTTCTGGTGGGTTTTCCGGGCTGTGTGGCCATGGTCTGGTGGATCTTATTCCTAACGTCTCGCCTGCATCTGTAGCTGGCATCTTCAGAGGTGTATCACAGAGGGAAATCTGTTACACACTGTGTCTAGAGAGAAGGGAATGTTTTGGGTATATATTGTCCATGTCCCAGGGTGGGGAACAAGTCAGCAAGTGTTTGGGTGGAACTTGTTATGCAAAGATGTGATTGATAGTATTGTATTGCGGGTGGGGCTTATCAGTTCAGGGAGTGATTCACCTTTTCATGCCCCGTAGCAGCAGCAGTATTGGTGAATGCAAATCCTTTGTTTGGATGGAGTCCATTGTTCATGAACTTAGCATGCCCTTGGGGTTTGCTTTTGGTGTTTTTAAGTACAGGTAGCCAAGCTTTGTTAATTCTCAAAGTCTCTTCTTTCCTGTTGAAGTTGTCTTGGTGTTTGTGAATTTCAGTGGCCTCCCTGTGCAGTTTGACAAAGTAACCTTCTGAATTCAGTGTTTTCAAATAAAATACTGGACATAACCCAGATTTTCTTGCCTGCATGTCAGCAGCCCCCCTCCCCCCACCCCCCCGGGACTTTGTGTCGACTATCTGTCACCTTCAGTAGCTTTCCTATTGTTCTTGAGCTTGGCAGATCAATAGCTCAAGCCATTTTGCTCCTGGATTAGCCACAAAACCCCGACGCCCTTGTTTCAATAAGGTTAAATGAGTTGTTGGAGCCAGAGGGGGATTTAAGAGTCATCGATCTCTCTGCTGTCTCCGGGGAGATAGCTACAGAGCGAATTCATCCATCTGAAAGCATGCCAAGAAAAGCTCAGCGCCAGCAGTGTGGGTTTCAGTGAGCCCAAGGATTCCCAGGTTCCACCAGCTGTCTCTCATGCACACCCTTCTTTACGTTCCCCCGGATCTGTGGGACAATTACTGAAGGTCCCAGACCCTTCTGTCCTCACTTCATGCCCTCTCTGGCTTTTATTCTATTTCATCTGTATGTTGCAGTTGTTGTCTATCTACCCAATGTTTGTTTATTATAAGAAGTGTTTTAAATTGGACTATTGTAACTCGCTCTACGCGGGCCTACCCTTGCGTTTGATCTGGAAGTTACAGTTGGTCCAACATGCGATGGCCCGCTTGCTCACAGGGGGCACCTTTCGTGATCATATTCAACCCTGTGTTGCGCCGCCTGCATTGGCTCCCAGTTGAGTTCCGGATCATCTTCAAGGTATGGGTGTTGACCTTTAAGACCTTACGCGGCCTGGGACCCTCGTACCTTCAGGACCGCATTACCCCATACGTCCCTACTAGGCCTCTGCGTTCAGCAGAGGCCAATCTGCTGCTGGTTCCCGGCCCCTCAATGATGTGGCTGGCCTCCACTCGGGCCAGGGCTTTTACGGCCCTGGCCCCTGCCTGGTGGAACACTCTTCCTCCGGCTGTCCGGGCCCTGCAGGATCTTGGTGAGTTCTGCAGGGCCTGTAAGACGGAGTTGTTCCACCGGGCTTTTGGAGTGTCTGGCCACTGATGTTCCCCCACCTCCCCCATCCTCCCCTTCCCTACTTTAGCCTCCTGTGTTTGGGGTCCCTTTACCATCTATGGGACCCCTCCCCTCTGGGAGGGTTTTATTAACGATTTATTGCCGACGCTGTTTTTATATGCTGACTGCTGTTGTTTATTTTAAATGGGTTTTAATTGTATGTGGTATCATTATGTTGTTCACCGCCCAGAGCCCTTTGGGGGGTAGGGCCGTATAAAAAACTCAAAATTAAATAAATAAACCAACCAACAAACAAACAAACAAATAAATGAATAAATAAATTCCACTTTTCAGTAGAAACTTGTCAGGCACTTTAAAACAACCAAGAGCCCAGCAAATATTTTGATATCACAAACCGCAAATGACTTATGTGAGCAGTGATTTTTTAAAAAAAGAACTTCCCCGCCAGTCTTAGCTGCTCAAACGCGGGGCCTGCATTGGAGCTCATTTGCCTCTTTTCAGTCTGGTCATTTTTTACCCACCCTTCCCCCCACAAAGCTCGAAGTCCTGTGCAAAAGTCCTGCTTCCCCTTTGTCTGCCCACATCGAGCCTTCGAGTTTGGTCAGATGCAGGCAAAGAGATTGGCCCGAAGCCCCTGTGCAAATGGTAGTTTGAATCTAGGTCTAGGTCTGCACACGTGTAAGATGGGTGGCACCTGGCTTGACAACACTACCTGTGAAAGGGATCGGGGAGTCTTAGTGGACCACAAATTGAACATGAGTCAGCAGTGTGTTGCAGCAGCCAAGAAAGCCAATGCAATTCTGGGCTGTATTCATGGGAGTATAGTGTCTAGATCGAGGGATGTCATTGTACCTCTCTATTCTGCATTGGTTAGACCTCACCTGGAATATTCTGTACGGCTCTGGGCACAGCAATTCAAGAAGGACATTGACAAGCTGGAACAGGTCCAGAGGAGGGCAACCAAAATAATCAACGGTGTGGAGCCCATGCCCTCCGAAGAGAGAGGGAGCTGGATTTGTTCAGTTTAGTGAAGAGAAGGTGAAGAGGTGACATGATAGCCCTGTTTAGCTATTTGAAGGGATGTCATGTTGGTGAGGGAGCGAGCTTGTTTTCTGCTGCTCTGGAGACTAGGACCAGGAGTCATGGGTTCAAGGTGCAGGAAAAGAGATTCCACCTAAACATCAGGAAAAAACTTCCTGACTGTCAGAACTGTTCAACAGTGGAATGCACTACCTCGGAGTGTGGTGGGAGTCTCCTTCTTTGGAGGTTTTTAAAGAGAGGCTGGATGGCCATCTGTCAGGAGTGCTTTGATTATGGGTTCCTGCATTGCAGGGAGTTGGACTGAATGGCCCTTGGGGTCTCTTCCCAGGAGCAGCAGTGGCGTAGGAGGTTAAGAGCTCGTGTATCTAATCTGGAGGAACCGGGTTTGATTCCCAGCTCTGCCGCCTGAGCTGTGGAGGCTTATCTGGGGAATTCAGATTAGCCTGTACACTCCAGCACACGCCAGCTAAGGTGACCTTTGGGCATAGTACACAGCTCACCTCGGAGCTCTCTCCCTAGCCCCACCTACCTCACATAGGTGTTTGTTGCCAGAGGGGGGAATGGAAAGTGAGATTGTAAAGCCCCACTTTGAGTCTCCTTTTTTACAGGAGAGAAAGATTGGGACATATAAATCCAAACTCCACCCCTCCTCTCCTCCTACTCCTTCTCCCCTCCTCCTCCCTCCTCCTCCTCCTCTTCTTCTTCTTCTTCTTCTTCTTCTTCTTCTTCTTCTTCTTCTTCTTCTTCTTCTTCTTCTTCTTCTTCTTCTTCTTCTTCTTCTTCCTCCTCCTCCTCCTCCTCCTCCTCCTCCTCCTTCTCCTCCTCTATGATTCTGTGGTTTTATTCTATGACTCTCTGAGACCCTTGTCTAACACCCTAACTGCTATGCTGCTGTTGAGATGATCTCAAGTGGCAGCAGGCACCACTGTCCACGATCCCTGAAGTCACCTGGCTTCTTCTCAGGAACTGAAGCAGAGCAAATGGAGCAGAATGCCTCCCGTGTCTCTCCGGCTGCTCTGTAGCCGCTGCTTACGTGTCCAGGGCCCTTCCCCGACTCGTGAGCAGCAGGGCCAACCTTTCCGATCGATCCCTCCGAGGCTTTCCCGAGACAGCAAAGCGCAAGGTGTCTGGAGCTGCCGTCCTGGAGTTTGCTGTCATTCCCCTGTTAGAAAATTCGACGCCTGTCTGGCTCTCAGTAGGCATCCGTCCAAGATATTTCTGTGCCGTCCTCGCATGAATATTGATGCCGTCTCAGGGACGCCACGTTCTCGTCACCGCAACTGTCTCCTGCAGGGAGGGAGCAGAAGGGAAATGTCCTTCCTTGTTTTTCTTTTAAAATGGTCTGTTGCAGAGATTGCAGCTAGAAAGGCGAGGAGGGGAAAGATGTGATCCTACCAAACGGGGTTCTTCCTGGATTCTGTTTAAGGCACAGGGAAAGGAGGGGGGTGGTGAATACTGGGATTGTACGTGTTTGGCTCAACTGAAAGTAACAGCAGCTCTCCTCCCCCAGCCTTCAGCGAGGCCCAGTTTTTCACAAATCCACATCTTGTTTGCTGCTTGCCAGTCATGCAGCAAATTGGGGCCGTCCACAAATCTGGAGGGATGCTTCTGCCCACATGGGTGAGACTGCATAGCTGGGCGGCTGATGGAATCAGAGAACTGGGCTGGGATTCAGCCTCCTTCTGCATGGAAGCCCCAAGGATTACCACCCAGCCTGCTTCATTCTGGGCCGCTTTTCTCAGTCGTTTCAGTGACAAACCACGAGGGGGCAGCACACGACCGTTGTGTGACGTTGAGCTTCTCTAGATCCTAAGTGACTCTGGGTCAGTGGTGGCGAACCTATGGCACGGATGCCAGAGGTGGCACTCAGAGCCCTCTTTGTGGGCCCTCTCAGTGCCCTCGCCCTCACACATCTAGGCTGGCCTGGGCCGCTGTGCTCGATTATTAGCATTAAACCTAAGACCTAGTTTTGGGGAAGCAGTGTGGGTAACCCTGTTAAGCGCTGTTAAACCCCACTGATTTTCATTCAAAGAACTAAAGCGCGATCCTTTACCTGGGAGTAAGCTCAGTTGCTGGCAATGGGGCTTGCTTCTGAGTAAACACTCCTAGGGTCGTGATTCACCCTTACAACCCCCAGCTCCAGTTCTCTTTCTCTGTACACATCTAGTGCACATCTGCCAGGGTGAAGAGGCCGGCGAGGAAAACCTGCAGGTGGGAAGTACGTTAACTGCCGGGTGCCGCAACAGCCAGCGTGGTGTAGTGGTGAAGAGCAGGTGGACTCCAATCTGAAGGCCTGGGTTTGATTCCCCCGCCCTTCCACATTCGCAACGGACTCTTATCTGGTGAACTGGATTTGTTTCCCCGTTCCTATACATGAAGCCTCCAGGGTGACCTTGGGCTAGTCACAGTTCTCTCAGAACTCTCTTAGCTCCACCTTAGATCTCTTCGCTCCACAGTTCTCCTCAGAACTGTCTCAGCCCCACCTACCTCACCAAGTGTCTGTTGTGGGGAGTTTGTAAGCCCCTTTGAGTCTTTCTTTCTTTCTCCCTCCCTCCCTGTCTCTCTCTGGCTGATTTTTGCCCCACCCTGTCCAAACCAAAGTCAGGTTCTGGCAGTTGACAGGCCAGATTCACTGTGAGGCACTTGTATGTTCTCCACAGTCTCTGGCCCCTTCCGCACACGCAAAATAATGCGTTTTCAAACCACTTTCACAACTGTTTGCAAGTGGATGTTGCCATTCCGCACAGCTTCAAAGAGCATTGAAAGCAGTTTGAAAGTGCATTATTCTGCATGTGTGGAATGAGCCTCTGTTCTGCGGTCATGATCTATTATGTAGTCACAATCTAGCTGTGGGTTGTATTTAAGTGATTTCATCATGTGGGCCTCGCTGCCGGGAGTTGACATCGTTTCGTATCTGGGTCCTTCCCAGAGGAAGGACCTACCAACATCTGTTAGCCATGGTGGCTAAACAGAACCTCTGTATTTAAAAGAAGTATACCTCTAAATGCCAAATGCTGGGGTTAAACTCCAAGGAAAGGACCTTTGCTTCTGTAACCAGCTTGTGGGCTTCACGGAGGCATCTGGCCAGCCACTGTCAGAAAGTGGAGCAAAAATGGATCCTTATTCCCCTCCATTGGGGTGACTTTGGAAGAAAGGGCTCTGCTAAGAGGTGGCAAATGTGACTCAGTAGCAGAACCTGTGTTTTGCATGTAGAAGATCCCAGTTTCAGTCTTTGGCTTCAGATGTCTAAGAGAGATGTTTCTTTGCCCAAGACCTTGTCGGGCTTCATCAGTCGGAGCAGACAGCACTGTCCTGGTCAGACCAGTGATCTAAGAAGAAGAAAAGTTTGGATTCATATCCCACCTTTCTCTCCTGTAAGGAGACTCAAGGTGGCTGACAAGCTCCTTTCCCTTCCTCTTCCCACAACAGACACCCTGTGAGGTAGGTGGGGCTGAGAGAGTTCCGAGAGAACTGTGACTAGCTCAAGGTCACCCAGCAGGAATGTGGGAATGCATAAACACACCTGGTTCACCAGATAAGCCTCCGCCACTCAGGTGGAGAATCAAACCCGGTTCTCCAGATTAGAATCCACCTGCTCTTAACCACCACACCACGCTGGTTCTCTAACTCAGTTTCAGGTGGCTTTGCCCATTCGCGGGTTGCTTCACACAACCCCTCTGGCCACCTTGTGCCCCTTTTTTTACCTGTTTCAACAGTCGATTACTGATCAGGGAGAACGGGGGGCAGCAGAGCCCTCTCTGTACAGTTAGGAGCCACAAACCTTCTCACTGCTTAGTTACAGAAGCCACACAGGGACCATAGAGGCAGCCTCAGGGCTGGAGTCATTCAGATTGACTTTGAGTCATCACCACCAGCAGATGCACTGGATACTGCAGTGGCCCTTCCCCGTCGAGTCTACCCCCTTAATCTTTTGCCGTTCCCCCCAGGCAGCTTCCCGCCACTTTATTTTTAACGCCGAACGAAGCCGGCCCTGTGAAAGGCTGCATTGTCTGGAGTGTTCCGTTCTTCCAGCCGCTGCGATGGCCCACTGTGATTTTCCTTCCCAGAAGCGTTCGGTAATACCAGCCTCCTTTTGTCTGCCGCTATATATAAAGCGAAAGGCTTCTGTTCCTTTGCTGTAAAAGCGAAGCGAACGCTGACGCTGAAAGACAAAGGGGGCCGAGGAGCTTTTTGATATTTTTTTTGGTCGTTCCTTTTTGCTGAGTTTCCGGTTCAACAGATGAGCACGAGAGAATTAAATGTTACCCTAATCAGGCGTCCCGCACATTCCTGTCCTGGTCATTAAGCCTCTCAAAAGACAGTCCCAATTAAAACCCAGATAACCCCTGCAGAATGATGTTTGGTGCCAGATGAAAAGTTGGTTTCAATTCTCCACGATTTGCTGTCTTTCCATCAGAGTCTTCAGTTTGTGTGTCTGTAAACGGGCGGAGTAAGGGGGGACTGCGCCCGGGGCATGCGTGCGCCTGAGCCCCTGCCTCGCCCCCATCTGCCATGCCCCAGAACGCCCCTGGACCGCCCCTGGAATGCCCTCTCCACGCCCCTGCAGGGGCACACGCCCGGTGCGTCGTGCACTCCCCCGTCTCCTTGGTGCTACGCCACTGTCTGTTAAGCTGACGCTTTTCAGCTGGGAAAACATGGGTGAAGGTGGGTAAGCAAAGCCTCGGAGGAGGGCTTGAAATGTGGAGGTAGGGCTTTGAAGGTCAGCTGGCAATTTGGGCCATAGCTCGGGGGACTTTCCTTGCCGAATTGCCTTATGACTGTGTGTTTAATTATTATCATAATCTTTTCAGTCAGCTTTCCTCTAACAAGAGGTGGTTTACGACACTATATAATAATACTGTTAGAATGTTCATGGCGTAACTCGTGTTCCAAAATCCGAACGGGCCTGGAATCATAAGTCCTCCAGAGTGAACACCCCCCACATAGCCCATCTGCAAAATTCAAGCTGGAGTCATGCAGACTTAATGTTGCCTCTCAAGAAAACTATATAGGCGCCCTTCAGTAGGCCATCCTGCCTGCTAGGGGCCATCCCAGGACCTTTCCGCACGGGCCAACTAAACCGAGATAGCACCAGTAAAAAACCCGGGTTGGGTGGGAACTTTGCGCGGATCCCGATCCTAACGCAGATCCGCTCTACTGATTCTCCCAGGTTTTTTTCTTTCAAGAATCATGATATGTGTGATTCTTTTGTTTTAACATGACTTGCAGCCGTGGCTGAGGAAACGGCTGCAACTGCAAGGCATGTTTGAACTAGAGAATCGTGACAATCGCGATTCTCGAAAACCCTTCACCAGCTCCCATCTGCAGAGCCATGCAGGGGAAACAGGCCGTATCATGGCCCGGGAGTCAGTCCTGCCTGCCTTCACAGGCAGGAAGGGCAGGAAAAAGGCAGGCAGGGAAGAAATTAAAATGCACCTTTGTGTGAACGCTAACAGGACAGCCAGCTGCATGAACGGGCCAGGATGAGGGTGGGAGAGAAAGGGGGGAATATAAATCCAAACTCTTCTTCTTCATCTTCTCAAGGTGGTAGCCAACGCCGTAGCTGCCTTATCAGAAATCAGCGAGTCTCACCCGAACAGCAACTTGCTGGATCTCAACCCGCAGAACATTAACAAGCTGCTGACCGCCTTGAACGAATGCACCGAGTGGGGCCAGATCTTCATCCTGGACTGCCTCTCCAATTACAACCCGAAGGATGACCGCGAAGCCCAGAGGTGGGTTAGCCTGAGGTTGCCCAACATTAAGGCTCCGGGCAGCTTTGCTCTGCTTCTCTCCAGTATTTCACAATACCCAGCAACTTCACCATCATGGCAGATGTCGAGGTACGATGAAAGGTGGGATTCAACAGGATTCGCACCGCCAGTGAAACCGTTTATTGAAAATGGTGCTTGTAAACAACCAGTTGTTAAATGTTTTGAATCCCACCACTGGAACCGGTTGTTAAATTATTTGAATCCCACCACTGGTCGGGTGTCTTTTATTTTTGACACCCATTTGAATCCTGTGGAACTCATTGCTGCAGGATGTTGTTGGGGTTCTTGGCATCAGTGGCTTTTGGCTTCATTCTTCATTTATTGGCAAATTGCGGATCGTGGGGTGAGGTTTGGAGGCAGCATAATTCTGAGTTCAAGAGGCCGGAGGAAATCTGCAAGAAATAACTTGTACCCCTCCTGCTGTGCTTTGCCCTCTCCTTCTCTAGCATCCCTTTGAGAGTGGTAGGGCACTTCCGCACATGCAGGATAATACACTTTCAATGCACTTTCTCAGTTGTTTGCAAGTGGATTTTGCTGTTTGACGCAGTGAAATCCAGCTGCAAAGTGCATTGAAAGTGGATTGAAAGTGCATTATTCTGCATGTGCGGATTTCCCGTGCAGAACTATTTTGCATTTTTAGCTAGTTGTACCGAATCCATTCTAACCTATTGCTCCCTGCTGCATTCGTTGGTACTGGTAATTATTGATGCTATAAAAGAAGAATTGTGTTTTGTGTTGGTTATGTCCTATGTCAGTGGTGGTGAACCTATGGCACTCCAGATGTTCATGGACTACAATTCCCATCAGCCCCTGCCAGGGGCTGATGGGAATTGTAGTCCATGAACATCTGGAGTGCCATTGGTTCGCCGCCACGGTCCTATGTGGTTGTTCTACGCCACGCTGGACGTTCCTTAGTATGGAAGAATGGGGAAGAAATCAACTAACAACACAATCCTGTGTGGAATTACTCCAGTCTAAACCCATTGAAATAAATGGGCTTATTTTTTAAAAAATTGGACAATAAAGTCAAAACAAAGTCTTGAATTCCAATTAATATCCATACAAATTGACAAATAAATCACCACTTACTTTCAATTAACATAGACTCCCAACCTTTGCCCAAACACACATCTTGTATCACGTAACTTATAGCTTACTGGAAAACTTTATCCAGACAGAAATTATGTTTTCTTTGCTAATCTTTTAAGCTTTTAAAGCTTATTAGAAAGAGTTATCTCCACAATACTAAGCAAAAGAGCAAAGAATACTACAAAACTGTTTAACTCAGTTTTTGAGCTAATCCAAAAAATATTTTCCATCTTGTTTGCTGGCATACTACCTATATCAGGAGTCTGCAACCTGTGGCTCTCCAGATGTTCATGGACTACAATTCCCATCAACCCAATTGGCCATGCTGGCAGGGGCTGATGGGAATTGTAGTTCATAAATATCTGGAGAGCTGCAGGTTGCAGACCCCTGACCTATACCACAAAGCTTGAGATATGTAATAAGAGGTATGTTGTTTCAAGGTTATTAAAGGACCCCAGGTTTCTTCAAAAGATTCCCAACTTCGATTTCTTATCAAAGACCAGATACTTTACCCATTTCTACAAAATCAATTAGTTTAAGTAACCAGTCTTCTGATGAAGATATTCTCCGATCTTTCCACATTTGAGCATATATAAACAATTTGTCGAGCTTTTGCTTTCCTGTTTTCACCACATTTAACAGAAATATTTCTGGGGTGGGCTTGGCTCTACCTTTGTTATTAATTTACAGGACCCGTAAATCTTCATTCAGAACTTTTTTGCTTGATCACATGACCACCATATGTGGAAAAGGAGCCCACCTTACAATTGCATTTCCGGCACAGGGGGAAACTTGACTTGTACGTCATAGAGAATCTTTTGAGTGGGTTTAGATTAAAGTAACTCTCACCAGGATTGCACTGTGCATAAAGGAAGTATTGGTACATTATGCCAGGGAATGGGCCAGTGGGCCAAGCAGAGCATACCCTTTGGAATGCCCTGCACTGCCCATCAGTCCTAAGTGGCAATGGTTCCTCCCGGCAAAGCAGCAGTGGCGTAGTGGTTAAGAGCAGGTGGGCTCTAGTCTGGAGGAACCGGGTTTGATCCCCGCTCTGCCGCTTGAGCTGTGGAGGCTTATCTGGGGAATTCAGATTAGCCTGTGCACTCCGACACATGCCAGCTGGGTGACCTTGGGCTGGTCACAGTTCTTCTGAGCTCTCTCAGCCCCACCCACCTCACAGGGTGTCTGTTGTGGGGAGAGGAAGGGAAAGGAGATTGTAAGCCCCTTCGAGTCTCCTTGCAGGAGAGAAAGGGGGGATATAAATCCAACTCTTCCTCTTCAAAGCCAGAGTTCTGTGGAATGGATCAAAGAGAGTGCCTTCCGTCAGTCAAAATGTCTTTTTTTGACATATCTCTAAAGTCATGTGGAGATTGGACTGGAACAAAACTTGCCGGGGGGGGCCTCCTGTTTCTCTCCACAGCATCTGTGAACGAGTGACCCCCCGCCTCTCTCACGCCAACTCCGCCGTGGTGCTGTCGGCCGTCAAGGTCCTCATGAAGTTCCTGGAGCTCCTCCCGAAGGACTCAGACTACTACAACATGCTGCTGAAGAAGCTGGCTCCCCCTCTGGTGACCCTCTTGTCCGGAGAGCCTGAAGTCCAGTACGTCGCCCTGAGGAACATCAACTTAATTGTGCAGAAAAGGTGAGGGAACCACCTCCCCTGACGAGCCTTTCCGGAACCTGCTCTTTGAATCGCTGCTGATAACGTAGGGCTATGTGATGTGTGGGAGACTGGTCCTGTTACCAGCAACCCCAGAAGGGCACCTATAACCCTGTGTGAAAGTACCATTGTACGAACTGACACTGTCATACCAATGGTGGTGTAGTGGTTAAGGGCAGGAGGATTCTAATCTGGAGAACCAGGTTTGATTCCCCATTCCTCCACCTGAGTGGTAGAGGCTTATCTGGTGAACCAGATGTGTTTCCGCACTCCTACACTCCAGCTGGGTGACCTTGGGCTAGTCACGGTTCTTCGGAGCTCTCTCAGCCCAACCTACCTCACAAGGTGTCTGTTGTGGGGTGAGGAATGGAAAGGAGCTTGTAAGCCACCTTGGGTCTTCTTAAAAGAGAGAAAAGCGGGGTATAAATCCAGACTCCTCCTCCTCCTCCCCCTCTTCTTCTTCCTGCTCCTCCTCCTTCTCCTCGATTGCCCACTGGAAGCAAGTTACTTGGGAAGGGAAGGCACTCAGACCTCCCACCAAGGGCTCTCCAAAAACCAGGATCTGCATAGGTGAATGTAGCAGAGACTGAATGAAACTCTCAGATGCACTCCATAGATATGCCAAGGGGTGATGCTTCTCCAAATATATTTCTTTAGTTGCTTATTCTTTGCAGTTTGGACAACTTTTGCCTCTGTGTCAGTTTTGATTTTAAAGAACTAACAAAAAACTTAATTAACAAAAAACAAGACAGCCTCCTTAAAGTTTGGGAGTGTGGATTTGCTAAAGTTCCAAACAGAAACCATGTTGTCCACCCTGACCTGGAACACTGTTTTCCGGTTTGTGTGCACGTTCCCCCTGTCCAGGCCGGAAATCTTGAAGCAGGAGATCAAGGTTTTCTTTGTGAAGTACAACGACCCCATCTACGTCAAACTGGAGAAGCTGGACATCATGATCCGTTTGGCGTCTCAAGCCAACATTGCTCAGGTCAGTCATAGAGGAAAAGGGGCCTGCGCAGGCGGCTCTAACACTGCAATCCTGTTACTCCTGTCTAATCCCACTGTTACTCCTGTCTAATCCCACTGAAATGAATGGGCTTAGACTGGTGGAACTCTCCTTAGGAGCTGTGATGGAAAGATCCCACCGCTGCCACCATGTGACCATAGGAGCGCACTGTAAACTGCTGTGGCAGAAGAGTGGGATAAAAAGAGATAGGTAGATACACTCGCCAGGAAAGGGAAAGAGCTTCAGCTGTTATAGCTTTTTAAAAGCCACTCCACTGTATTGGATGTTGACTTGAAACCCATTTCTAGGACAATTCTGTAATCATGAGGGCTAGAATTTTTTTTAAGATTCTGGTGGTTAAAGCTTGTATGGAAATAGGCCAGTGGATGGGAAGATCTCAAATACGGGCATCTTCGAACCCTAGCGTGGTGAGAGCCAGTGTGGTGTAGTGGTTGAGAGCAGGTGCACTCTAATCTGGAGAACTGGGTTTGATTCCCCGCTCTGCCACCTGAGCTGTGGAGGCTTATCTGGGGAACCTGATTAGCTTGTGCATTCCAACACATGCCAGCTGGGTGACCTTGGGCTAGTCGCAGTTCTTCAGAGCTCTCTCAGCCCCACCCACCTCACAGGGTGTTTGTTGGGGAGGAGGAAGGGAGAGGAGATTGTAAGGCCCCTTGAGTCTCCTGACAGGAGAGAAATCCAAACTCTTGTTCTTCTAATGAAAATCTTGATTTTTTTGTTGTCGTTTCTGTTTTTCTGACAGGTCCTGGCAGAACTGAAAGAATACGCCACGGAGGTGGATGTGGACTTTGTCCGCAAGGCTGTGCGTGCCATCGGGCGATGTGCCATCAAGGTGGAGGTGTGAATCTTTCCGTTGCTCCTTTTTTCCCCCTTTCATTTTTTAATCCCCTGGGCTGTTTGTGTTTTCCTGGAGAACGGCCAAAGGTTTCTCAATTTCTTTGTCAGTTTCGTAGAGCAGCCGTCACTTATCCCACCTCTGCCAGTATCCCTGCGAGGTTATCTCCTGATTCCACCAATGCCATCATATGTGCAGTCTGGGTGGCTGGACCCAGCGCTTTGCCTGATCCGCTCTTCCTCTCCTCCCCTTTCCACAGCAATCTGCCGAGCGCTGCGTGAGCACCCTTTTGGATCTCATCCAAACGAAGGTCAATTACGTGGTCCAGGAAGCCATTGTGGTCATCCGGGACATCTTCCGCAAATACCCCAATAAGTAAGTAGCGAAACGGAGCCTTTTGGCCCAAAAAAGTGAGAGGATGCGACTGGGAAATCACCTGGTGCTGTGGGCTCGCCCGCCGCTGGCATTAACGGCCCGCCTCTTTTGAAACTACCTGTGGTGCAGCATTGTTTCCATGTGGTTTTTAATGCTAACTATAAATAGCATGAAACCAGGGCTTGAATGCCATTTGAAACCAGGGTATGAGGCCAGTTCCAGCTAACCATGGTTAATGTTGTAGATATGATTCTGAATTACCGTCCTTTGGGATGAGGGAAGGGAGAGGGGAATTTGTGGTGTGGAGGAGCCAGCAAGACTTAATTCCTACCTGTGGTTAAGAGGTTGGGAACATTTTCTGTGTTGTCCATAAGCACACCCAGTATCAAAAGCCAAAAACAGTGAGGGTCAAAGGGAACATATGGTCCACAGGTTAGGGAGATGGGAGGGAATTAGATGGAGGGAGAAAGAACCTTAGCAGTTAAAAGAGGAGACGTTTTGAAACTGTTAAGCGGCCCAACTCCTTCAGAACACGACAGGGCCTCTGAGAGAACTCCAGGTCGCTAAGCTCTGTCGTGTGTCAACCAGGTACGCAGCAGCATCATAAGCGCCACTCCTGTGTGAGAACTTTCTGGACTCCCTGGACGAAAGCCGGATCACCCGAAAGCAGCCATATGATCTGGATCGTGAAATGATCACGCAGAGAGAGGATCGACAACGCGGACGAGCTCCTGGAAAGCTTTCTGGAGGGCTTCCACGATGAAAGCACCCAGGTACTCCGCGTATCTAGCTCTGGGTGACCTTGGGCTAGTCACAGTTCTTCGGAACTCTCTCAGCCCCACCAACCTCACAAAGTGTCTATTGTGGGCAGAGGAAGGGAAAGGAGCTTGTAAGAAACCTTGAGTCTCCTTACACGACAGAAAGGTGTGGCATAAATCCAACTCTTATTATTATTTGTGCGGGTTTTCCAGATCAAGGGGTGGGTGCCGGGCCCCTAGTCCTTGCAATGAAAAATAATATATATATTTTTAAATCTCATACAGCCAACTAGAGGAGATTTTCTTAACTTGGGTGACAAGTCTTACACGTGATTAGTTGCAGCTCTTGGCAGGACAAAGCCAGCCTGCTGCTGATGGAAAGCCAGTGCAAACCTTTCCAATCACCTTGTTCTTTCCTTGTTTCAGGTGCAGCTCACCTTACTGACCGCCATAGTGAAGCTCTTCTTGAAGAAGCCATCTGAGACACAGGAACTGGTTCAACAAGTGTTGAGTCTGGCCACACAGGTAAGCATCACGTTGTAGGTGGGGAAAGAAACAGATGTTGCTCTCAGCTCAAGAAAGGAAAGCTGTGTGTTCTCCTTTCCTCCATGTTATCCTCACAACAGCCCTGTGGTGTATGCTAGTATCAAGCCCCCGGATCTGCAACCAGTATCAGACTCAGTGATTTCGATCAGAAGCCTTTATTGACAGACATGGTCTAGCCAAAGAAAGCCAGTTCTGAGGACTGTTTTCAAACAACACTTTTTAATGCCCCGATGCCCCCCCTCCCCCCATCCTGAGATATCAAAGGAGGGTGATACAGAACAGGAATGCAAAATACTTTCTCAAGGCCGTGTAGCAGGAAGAAATGGCGTCCGAGTGCCCCTAAATCACCACACATTACAAAGCACAGGGCCAGAGGGAAACAGGAAGTACAGAGCAAGGACCGGGCTACAGTATCGCAAGAAGGTAGTTCAGTAATAGGCAATTCCAAATCCATATCTATGGCAAGGCCAGGTTGACTCCTGCCTTTTACGTGGTTTTTCAAGGCTGGGAGGCAACAAGAAAGCAAACCATTCATAAATATTTGAGAGTCTGGCCACGTCTCTTGGAGCATAACGACCTTGAAATCCTCAAGAAAGTTTGTGAAATCTGGAGTAGTGATTTTATTTCTCCACCCAGCAATGTTCCATGACAGGAAGCTGATTGGAGAATTTGGATTCCTGTAATTATCCTGGCGTCAATCACATTCTGACACTACGTTCAATTTGTTCTCCGTGTTGTGAAAAATGCAGCGATTTGTATTGTTATGAGGCTTAAAGAGGGATTCATAACTCCCTTGCTGCTGTATGTTAGACAGTGAAAGAACTGGGGGAAGGTAGCATTTGAAGCCGAGGAGCTCTGAGGTTTGTCATTCTCCATAATTTCTAAAAGTTCTTGGTTCCATGATTTCCCGTACGTGTCATTGGGTAAGTAACCTTCTAGGACCTTAGAGGAACGAAGGTCTAAGTCAAATTCAGCTGAGGGCTCATTGGTGAGGAACTGAAGTTCAGATTCTTCCAAAGGGTATGAGGGGTCAGTAAAGTAATGTCGAAGGCTTTCATGGGCAGATTCAACTGGTTGTGGTGGGTTTTCTGGGCTGTGTGGCCATGGTCTGTGGATCTTGTTCCTAACGTTTCGCCTGATCTGTGGCTGGCATCTTCAGAGGTGTATCACAGAGGGAAGTCTCTGTCCAGTGGACACAGTGTGTAACAGATTTGGGAGCTCACATGCAGGATGTGAAAGCAATGGCCTTCTGCTGCTGCTGCTGTTGCTGCTGCTCCCAAGCACCTGGTCTGCTAAGGCATTTGCAATCTCAGATCAAGGAGGATCAAGATTGGTAGCCATAGACCAGTGGTGGCGAACCTTTGGCACTCCAGATGTTATGGACTACAATTCCCATCAGCCCCTGCCAGCATGGCCAATTGGCCCATTATGCTGGAAGGAAGTCTGATGGGAATTGTAGTCCATAACATCTGGGGTGCAAAAGGTTTGCCACCACGGCCATAGACTGACTTCTCCATAAATCTGTCCAAGGCCCTTTTAAAGCGATCCAGGTTAGTGGCCATCACCACCCCTCCTGTGGCAATCACCACCCCTTGCAGAAGAGCTGTTATGGAACAGCTTCAATAGGCCAGCTTCTAAGACAAGCCCCACTCATTTGGAGTGATGAGTCACAAAATATTTAATAGCATCCTTGGATCCTCATCGGCTTATTTATGTGTCGGCCTTGATTCATTCTTGAGCATGCCGTGGAACAAGGGGGGAAAGAGGGGAGGGTGGGGGAGAAGGCCAGATCAAAACAAGCCTCTTCTGAACACGGTGTCGTTCCAAGGATCTGATTCACAGGAGCAGAGAGATCCAGCGCCCTTTCTCCAGCAAAGCAGAGTAATCGAGCTGATGCCTCTCCTGGAAGAATGTAAACCCGGCCTAGTGCGGGTCGGGTCACAATGCTGAGATGCTCCCAAGGCCTGCAGACTGGCGAGTCTAATTGCAGTTGGGTTGCGGAGATCCGATCAGGTGTGAACAGCGGGTCTGTGAAATTTCACAGGCAGGAGGGAGGCTGGGGTAAAGGAGAAGAAGAAGAGGAGGAGTTTAGATTTGTATCCTCCCTTTCTCTCCTGTAAGGAGACTCAAAGGGGCTTTCAATCTCTTTTCCCTTTGCCGTCCTCTCCCCCAACAAACTGCCCTGTGAGTGGGTTGGGACTGGGAGGCTCCAAAGAACTGTGGCTGGCCCAAGGTCACCCTTGGCTGGCATGTATTGGAGCGAGCAAGCTAATCTGGTTCACCAGATAAGCCTCCACAGCTCAAGTGGCAGAGCAGGAAATCAAACCCGGTTCTCCAGATTTAGAGTGCGCCTGCTCTTAACCACTACACCATGCTGGCTCTCAAAGGATGATGAAGAAGAAGTATTTGGATTTGCACTCTTCTTTTCTCAACTGTAAGGAGTCTCAAAGTGGCTTACAAACTCATAGAATCATAGAGTTGGAAGAGACACACACCCCAAGGGCCATCAAGTCCAGCCCTCTGCCATGCAGGAACACACAATTGAAGCATCCTTGACAAATGGTCTCCAAAGAAGGAGACCACACCTCACTCCGTGGCAGAGCATTCCAATGTTGAATAGTCCTTGGCGTCAGGCCTTTTTAGAAGTGGCTCCAAATTAAGGCAGTAACCCTCCCCTGGGAAATTTGCCTCGTAATTGTTGGCCTTCAGATGCCAGCCGAGGGCTATTTCGTTCCAGTGAATGCTCAGCGTCCCACGAATTTGTAGCATGCTCATTTATGACTGGGAAATGAATTGTGGATCCCCCCCTGCCCCCGCCAAAAAAGATGGGATTACAGGTGTTGTAATGCCAGAGGGATACTGTTTCCAGGTAAACCTGGAACATCTGAGTTAAGCTTACTGTATGTGGTGGAAGTTAGATAATGCGGGAAGAGAAAGAGAGGCCAGCCAAAACTGTGGGTTCACCTTTTACTGGGTGTTTTTGGGTCTCCCTCACTCTTCCTTTCCCTGCTGACTGCTAGAAAATCTGGCCGGCTCCCAAGTTCGGCTACCATAACATTTAGCACTGCACGGCCGTTGTGACTGACAGCAAACAAAAGCGATGCAATTACCAGAAAATTAGATATCCCTGGCACTGAACCTGCTTGCCTTGTCTTGTAAGCAGAATTTATAGACGTTATGATACCATTTGTTGCTAGTAGCCTCAAGCTGGAGCTGGTGCTTCGGTTCGCTTTTTGGAAAGCCAGTTTTGCATGCTATTAAAATGATAATTGGGAGATGGGTTTCCTTCAGCCCGACGCCGGCTGCCTTCTGACAACAGGCCCTTCCAGATCAGACCGGTGGTCCGTTTAGCCCAGCATCCAGTTTCACACAACTTCTAGCCATCTGCTCTGAAGGCTAAGCAACAGGGCTCAGAGGCTGCAGCCTTTTCCTGATTCTTCTTCTTGGCACTATTATTCAGGGATTTGCTGCCTCTGATGGTGGAAGTCCTTTTTCATCACCATAGCTCCGTGGTGGCGAACCTTTGGCACTCCAGATGTTATGGACTACAATTCCCATCAGCCCCTGCCAGCATAGACAATTGGCCATGCTGGCAGGGGGCTGATGAGTATGAAGTGTAGTCCATAACATCTGGGTTCCAAAGGTCACCACCGACCCGCCATAACTGCGGCAGCTATGGGTGGACAACTTCTCCAGGAATCCATTGAATCCCCCTTTCAAGCCATCTGAGCTCGTGGCCTTCCGCTATGCGCCCGCCAGTCCAAGGGTGCTCTTTGTCCTGTAATCCAAGGTCAAAGAAATAAAAAAGGAGTTGCCTCGATAATGCTGCAGCAGGGGTCTTCCAGAAACTATGGCCCCTCCAGATGTTCATGGACTACCAATTCCCCATCAGCCCCCCTGCCAGCATGGCCAGAGTGGCGGGGCCCCTGATGAGGGTGGCCAGTTCATGAGCTATCCTGAGAGAACCGTTGAACATGCTACGTAACATGGGAGAATCCTAACTAACTCAGTAAGGAGGAATATAGCAGGTTTGTTGACCGTGCCGAGGACAATCCAAAGGAGACCGAAGCTTGTGCTCTCAAGGTATGCCAAGAATCAAAAGACAGTTTAGGCAACTATAGAAAGTCTGACATCACAGTAGCAACCAGTATGTTTGCAGATGACCAATAAGCAGAACCAATGAAAAAGAATATCACTCCAGGCTCAAGTCTTCTCCCGTCAGGATTCGGTGTGCTCTGCAAAAGCTCAGCTGTCTGGGACAAAAACAACCTTTTGCATAGAAGTCAGCTAAGCCGCCATAACCGAACCAAGGGAAACCAGGAAAACAAAGTAAAATAAAGCAGAAGAGAAAGACGGTCTTCCAAGGCAATCCCCCCAGAAACAATGGACACTTCTTACAGGGTCACAGAGATGCTGACATTTAGTTGAGTGGAAGGAGGAGGAGTTTGGATTTATCTCCCACCTTCCTCTCCTGTAAGGAGGCTCAAGGTGGTTGACAAGCTCCTTTCCCTTCCTCTTCCCACAACAGACACCTTGTGAGGAAGGTGCGGCTGAAAGAGTTCTGGAGAGCCCAAGGTCACCCAGCAGGAATGTAGGAGTGCGGAAACATATCTGGTCCACCAGATAAGCCTCCACCACTCAAGTGGAGGAGTGGGGAATCAAACGTAGTTCTCCAGATTAGAATCCACCTGCTCTTAACCACTACACCACGCTTGCTCTTGTTACCGCAACAGTGAAAAGCTCATCCATTATCTATTTATGTCAATCATCGCTGCGTGTTTCAACTTGATTTATTCCAGCCCTCTCCATCACCCGCGGTGAGTTCCGCAGCTTAATTTCTCATGGGATAAAAAAAAATGTCCTTTTGTCAATTCTGAATTCAATTGCCCTGGGGGCTCCCAAGTTCTGGCATTATGGGACGTGGAAATAACAGATTTCCACTTGCTCCACCTCTTGCGTGATTTTATAAACCAGTGTCATGTCCGTCCTCCCCTCCCCCGAGTTTTCTCGGGGATGAATCCTTGAAAACATCTCTGAAGGGGGATCACTGTGAAGCTGCGTGGAGTATACTTGCATCGCCAAAGCACAGCTGCCCCTGTCAAAATCTGGGAGAAAGAAGAAATGACCGGACTTGGGGAATTTATTCATTGGATATGAAAAACCACACAGGCAGTTTCAACCGCCTCGGCTGCCTCTTATCTAGTCGATTTTCAGATCTGTGTGTTCATAGGGCACTTTTTTCTATTGTGGGAGATCTGTGGGCAGCTTGGCCTGTTAGATTTAGCATGTGTGTGCGCTTGTGCAAGAATGTGCATGTTGTTGCCTGCACACAGCACAACCAGCCTTGCTGAATTCTTTGCCACCGCCCGATATGATGTTCAGTTGTGTAAGAGGCTTTTCATAGAATCTTAGAGTTGGAAGAGACCCCAAGGGCCATCCAGTCCAACCCCCTGCCATGCAGGAACACCTAATCAAAGCATTCCTGGCAGACAGCCATCCAGCCTCTCTTTAAAAACCTCCAAAGAAGGAGACTCCACTACCCGCTTTTGCAAGAAGGGATTTTAGATACGCAGAGATTAGTTGGGACAGCTGAGCGTGAAGCCACTTCAGAGCCCTGGGCGTCTCTGATTGCCAGACCACAGGGGTTGGCTGTATTAGGGCCGTTTTGTCCAGCTCATCAGTAGCTTCAAGGAATCTGGCTGGGAGAGTCCTACTGGGGGTGTCATCTGTGCGAAAGTGTGATTGTCAAGTGGGCACTTTTATTTTTTCATCACCCTAGTCAATTTGGGGAGGGAAAAAGTGGCAGAATTATTTTGGAATGGTTTGCATGCTGACAGCCTGCAAGGAATTGTGGGATGGCAGCCAATGAATGGCAAATGCCCCCCTCCCCCCATCTGTTATCTCCTTCTCCAGGATACTAGAAGACAGGGGTGTGCCCGTGGGTGCCATGATGCACACCAACAGTGTTTCTGGAGCCCGCCAAGTGTAATTGAGGGATTAGTTGGGTCAAGTAGAGCTTTTGCCCAGCCAGGCTTCTGACTGACTATTGGAGATTAGATGGGCTATGCAGATTTTTTTTTAAAAGCGTTGCTTTGGCGGCAGCTGCCACCACAGCACAAGTATCTATACAGTCTTACTGAAGTTCTGTGGCAGTCTTTTTATGACTGGTTCTGCCTCCTGTGGCGGCCATTTTGTTGCTGCTGCCACCATGCTGTGTCAGAATTCCAGATGTGCCTTCTGGCTCCAAAGGGTTGGGGACCCCTGCTGTAAGCTACCGAGGGCTTGAGTAGGCCCATTTTTCCTTCTCTTCCCAATGCTTGTCCTTTAGCTGATATTCTGCTGCCCTCTACATTTCCACGGCAATGAGCACGCTCAGGCCTTTTCTGTAACTTACTAGCAAATATTTTTGTGCATGCCTGAGGTGTTCCCTTCTCTGTGAATGGCCTCCACTTCTCTGCCCTCCAATCCCTCAACATTTCTCCATCAAGTCTGCTGTTACGATGGATTTTTGTTTTCCCATTAAAGCTCTCTGGTGCTGAATAAATACATTCTCTTAGTACCTAACTCTGTGAATTCAGCACAGACATTCCGTTGGTTTACACTGGGTGATATTTTTCCCAATCGCGTCCTTCAGGATCATTTGCACTTATTTCTTTCAACCACAAGAACGTGCTGTAGAGAGGCCTGTCGATTGGCTCAGCTCCCGCAGCGATGCCTGACACATTCCCTAAAGTGTGTGTATGGGGAGCGGGGAGGAAGTGCGATGTGTTGTGAATGGTGTAGAAAGGGAGGATTTCTTCTCCATCTCTCAACACTGGAAAGGGGGCGGGGTGTCACTCAGGTAATTTTAAGATCAGGGCTGATGGAAAGGATTGCTTCTTCGCACAGCGCACAGTGGACTTGTGGAGCGGAATCAGGCAGCGTCATGACAAAGGAGAGCCAGCGTGGTGTAGTGGTTAAGAGTGGCTGACTCTGATCTGGAGAACCGGGTTTGATTCCCTACTCCTGCACATGAGTGGTGGGTTTTAATCTTGTGAACTGGGTTTGTTTCTTCCACACGAAGCTTGCTGTGACATTGGGCTAACCACAGTTCTCTCAGAACTCTCTCAGCCCCACCTACCTCACACCATACCTGTGGTGCTGAGGAGAAGGGATTGTGACCGTGAGCCACTCCGAGACTCCTTAAGGTAGAGAAAAGCGGGGTGTAAAAACCAACTCTTCTCCTTCTTAGTCCCTGGGTTCAGAGGCAGGTACCTCAGGATACCAGTCTGGGTGGGTGGGGATAACTCAGCTGGGGGTGTCCTGCTATCTAGATAACCTGCTTGAGGGCTTCTTGGAGGCACTTGGTTGTCCACAATAAGGTGCTGGATCAGATGGGCTTTTGGTTTTGGGCCAGGGGGGCCCTTGCAATGACTTATAGCATTGTGGTTCCCATGGTTCAAATGCACGGTGTGCTCGTGCAGTGCAGAATAACCTGCTTGACCCTTTCCCATCCTTCTTCACCCCTCCAAGTATTTGTTTATCTCTCTGTTGTTGCTTTTGCAGGCTCCACGGAGCCGGAGACCTTCCCTTTGCTTCCCATCTCTTTGGAAACTGTCGTATCCCCACAAACATCAGAGTCACTGACTAAATCCTAACTGTACAAGCGACCTCGACGTTCTGTGTTTAACCTTTTAGGATTCCGACAACCCAGACCTGCGGGACCGTGGCTACATCTACTGGCGCCTCCTCTCCACGGATCCCGTGACCGCCAAGGAGGTGGTCTTGTCGGAGAAGCCCCTGATCTCCGAGGAAACCGACCTGATCGAGCCCACCCTGCTGGACGAGCTGATTTGCCACATTGGCTCCTTGGCCTCCGTGTACCACAAGCCCCCCAACGCCTTCGTGGAGGGCAGCCACGGAATCCACCGCAAGCATTTGCCCATCCACCACGGGAGGTAAGGCTGCAGGGACTGCCCTGTTGCATCTGGCCAAAGCCCATCGGTTTGTTCGTGCGGGAGCTTTTCTGTCCTGCCTCTCCAGTGAACCTGCTGGAGGCAGCTTCCCCAGTAAAACATGGTAAAATCTAATACAGCGTGAGAATAGTGGCAAAATTTGTCCCACGGGCACTGAAACACCAAGTCCTGCAATTGTCTTGACGAACTGGGTCCTGAGCAGTCTAATTCTTGTAGTAGGCAAATAGATACCTTAGCCAGCATGGCGTAGTGGTTAAGAGCAGGTGGGTTCTAATCTGGAGAACCGGGTTTGATTCCCCACTCCTCCACCTGAGTGGCGGAGGCTTATCTGGTGAACCAGATGTGTTTCCCCACTCCTATATTTCTGCTGGGTGACTTTGGGCTAGTCACAGTTCTCTCAAAACTCTCTCAGGCCCACCTACCTCACAAGGTGTCTGTCGTGGGGAGAGGAAGGGAAAGGAGCTGCGTAAGCTACCTTGAGTCTCCTTACAGGAGAGGAAGGTGGGGTATAAATCCAAACTCCTCTTCTTTTTCTGAAATGTGCTGCTTTCACCCTTTTGTTAAATGAACCTTTTGATCTGAATCATCTGGGCATTGCGTGCTGCTGAACGTTCATACTGGGGCCAACCTGAATAAGTCCGACAAGCTGTTGTGCTTTTATAGACTGTTTCATTGAGAATAAACTTGAGTTTAAAAAAACCAACAAACCATTAAACAAACCCAGCCAGAGCGTAAAAGCAGGCGAACGTGTTCAGCAGCATCATAAAACCGGAGATTTGCTCATAAAACAGGCTAGAAGCAGAGCACGGAAACAATTTTGCAACCCCATCTGCTGAATCAAAATGCTAGGTAAAAAAAGAAACGTTTAGCCTGAGGCCTGAAAGAGAGTAAGGCAGGAGCAGGGCGAGCCTCAACGAGAAGGGCATTTTACCAGAGAGGGGCCACCCATGAGAAAGCCCCGTCTCTGCTTGCTGTCTGATTAAATATTCTGCATCCAGTTAAGGCTGGCCAGATGGCTGAATGGTTTATCGGCCCTAAATCACTTTCTGTTGTCCAGTGCTCCTTTCCACGAGACACCTTTACTTTTGCAAAGCTACATCTGCTTCCTTGGAGGAAGAAAAACCACTTGACGGGGCAGAAAAATGACTGGAATTGAAGGATCTAATGTCCCTCTCTCTGCCCTGTTCTTTCCCAGTGCTCCTTTATTCCAAAAAGAAAAGAAAAACCATTGGCTTAGTTACATGTTTGTGCAACGTGTAATTAGCCTCTAAGTAATAATATGGTGCGTTTGCATAGCTCTTTCAAGTGTTTATGACACTTCCTGTACATCGTCTTGGCATAATCCTAACAGCAGCCTTGCGGTGAGAGCCAGCGTGGTGTAGTGGTTAGAGAGTCAGGCTCAGAGCTGGGAGACTCGGGTTCGAATCTTCTGTGCCATGGAGCTTGGGCCGGTCACACACTCTCGGTCTAACCTACCTCACGGGGTTGTTTGGAGGGTGAAGTGGAAAAAGGGGGAATATCGTAAGCCACTTGGGGAGAAAAGTGGGGTGTTATCGAATTAGAAGAAGAGTTTGGATTTGTATCCCCCCTTTCTCTCCTATAAGGAGACTCAAAGGGATTCACAATCTCCTTTTCCTTGCCAGCCTGGCTAACTGGTGGTGGTGGTGGGGGGGTGTCAAAGCAGGTAGACTCAGTTGAGGAGGTGTGTTTGTGCTATGACAAGCAAGTTGTTGGGTGAAACCCATACAGAGAGCTGGAGGGGAGGGGGGCATGACTGGTCTGGAAGCAAGGCTGGTGAGCCCGTATAGTAGGGGACAGTGAAAACCTGCCCAAGCTAGATTGACGTGTAGACCCCTTGTGATAACTCCACAGTTCCCTGGGGGTCCCCTGGCCCAGAGGCTGGGAGCCACCATAAAACTTTTATTAAGACCAACCCAAATGGCACATAATGGCATGCTGCCGTCTGTGTGAATTCCTGACCGAGGCAAGAACTTGAATTCGGATCTTTGGGGCAACGGCCCCCAGCCCTGATGCTGCCCTTTCTCCCTTGCCAAGGGCCAAGGCATATCAGTGCAGCCGGAAAAGCTCCTTCCTCCTCTTTCAGATCCATCTCCTCTCTTTGGAGGGCCGCCACAACCGATCCTTTCCTTTCCCTCTCCCCTTGCAGCACTGACGCAGGAGACAGCCCGGTGGGGGCCACGACTGCTACGAACCTGGAGCAGCCCCAGGTGATTCCGTCCCAGGGGGACCTCCTGGGAGACCTGCTGAACCTCGACCTTGGGCCTCCGGTGAACGTGCCCCAGGTGTCGTCCATGCAGATGGGGGCCGTGGACCTTCTCGGAGGAGGGCTGGATAGCCTGGTGAGCAAATCTGGTACTCCTGGTGGAGGAGACGGCGTTTTTAGCACCACCGCTGTAGATTTCTGAAATCCATGATGATGGTGATTATGTTTGATTTCACAGCTGCCAGTTCTTTTAGCTGGTTGTTGGCCTTTCATTACAATGCAAGCCTCACCCAGAGGCCTAGGACATGGTGATGTATCGGCATAGTATTCATGCAGATCCCAGCAGGGCCGCCTTTTGAATCTGACAGCATTTGGGGAGCAGCAGCCAACCTCCTGCAAACAAATCAGACCTCTCTGAGGAAGACATCACGGGGCCACCATGAAACGGCAACACTGCTGCACCTGAAGTTATAGGAAACCTTTTTTTTTCAATTTGCAAAGCTTGGCTCTGTTCCCGCTGAAGACGTGCGACCGTCGAAGAGAGCCTGCCCTGCGAGCTAGTTCCAGCTGCAGCGGCTTCTCTTCTACGTGCCGTTCTCGCCAATCGTTCTGCCTGCTGCTTTAGGAACCAGGGCAGCATTTCAGGGAAGGCACTTCCACAACCTCCACACGACAGCACCATCGAGATCCTGCAACGTTACACGAAGGATGCGGAGCATCGAGTGCAGGAGAAGATATCTGGGGTAAAAAGGAAGCTGCAGGGTTTAATTTGAAAAGCTGGTCAGCCTTTCTGCATGCCGAGGCAGTCAGAGAAGAAGTGGAGTTTTAATTCAATGGCTAATGAGTACAAAGAAGGCATCCATATGCACGGTTGACAGTGTGGTAGGAAAGTCAGGGAACTCCTGGGGTACCTCGCACTAAGCGATGCCCCAGCGGCAGAAGAGAGGATATGATTTTGCCACTGATTTTTGCACAGTGCAGTGCTTCAGTTCTGCAGAAGGTGCAAGAAAAGCACAGAACCTGACATCCCGGGGGAATGGGGGCAGCGGACTGTTAGCTTTCATTTTTAAAAAGAAAGCTACTGCCACCAACTTTCTAGCTTTTACGACGGCTACTGTGACTTCCACAAATCAGCAGGATGAGAATAAATCATTCAGATTCAGAGGAATTATATATATAAAAGATGCACTTGATTTGTGCGACTTGAATTATATTTGCCGACAACTGCAACCGTGCGTGTGTGTTAAAGCACGAAGCGTATGTGGCTGCTGTCAATATAAGAGGAGGAGGAGGAGGAGGAGTTTGGCTTTATATCCCACTTTTCTCTCCTGTAAGGAGACTCAAAGGGGGAATGGGGGCAGGGGAGTGTTAGCTTTCATTTTTTAAAAGAAAGCTACCGCCCTTTCCCTTCCCCCGCCCCACTACCCAGGTGAAACCACTGCAAAGACCCTGTCCCATCTGCTTTTTAATCTCCTCTCTGCCAGTGTGGATACAGGATGCCTCAGGGGAATTAATTTGCAGATGACAGTAAGGTTCTGAATGAAAAGAGTGGAGGGATCGTGACTTCATAGGAGAGGTCCTCGGTTCAGTTAAGCAAGTCCCCTGGTGTCTCCATTTAAAGAATCTCAGGTAGCAGATCAAGGGAAAGACCCATCTGCGCTGGAGAAAATGCAGCCAGCCAGGGGAGACGGCCTGTGTTAAAGTTGCCGCTCTTCCAACTGGGCCCAGGGCGCATCCGTTTCCTATTATAGGATTTCAGAACTCTGGAGAGCTCCCTCTGCGCAGCTGGCAGGAGCGAAACAAGTGACTCGAGAGTTAAAATTGTAGAACAATCTGCGGAAGATGCAAGAGTGTGCATGTTGGTTCCAGTTGTGTGACTTGTAATAAGCTGAAGAAACCTAGGGGGGAAGTGTTCTTCGGATGCAAAACTTGAGAGTCTTCTGTGAGCACAAAGTGTGCACATCCCTCATTGCGATTCTGCCAGTTTCTTGCCTCTGGCCCGTTCAGCTCAGTCCCAAAATCACAGCTGACCTTGGTGTTGTAATATCTGAATTGACAAGCTGTTGCTAGTGATCTGTCGGCAGACCGGAGCTGAGGGAAGAGAGGAACTAGTCAGACGCCTTCCCAAGATGTATAGTTCCAGCTTTAATCAAGAACGGTTTCTCTCCAGCTTTTGTTATTTTGGGGATAAAAGAGGTCAGTAGGTACATTAAATAATCAGGCTCTGTTTATTTAGTGAATTTATACTCTGCCTTTCTCATGGATACTCAAGACGAATTTCAACATTCTGTCCTGCAAAGAAGAATACAACTTGCTTTGGTACAATGTATGGGCTTAGGTCAGTCAAAACAAGGAAGCGGAGTTGGATACTGTTCAAAAAAGAAATGAAGGGTTCAATCCAGCCAGCATGGCCACTCACCTGGGCCCCCTCTGAACTACAGCCCCTGTGTGGCTTTTGCCCGCGAAGGTCCCGGTATCCTCCGCATACCTTTTTTGTATGGTCAAAGGGATCCACTTGCTCCCTTTTTCATCAGCAAGAAGAGCCGATTGGATCCAAGATCATTTGCAGGTTGGCACCAATTATTCAAAGATGTTTGATTCTGCTTTGCTCTTTTGACAGACAGTTTAATCCCCTTCTTAGTGGGTTTGTTGTACAAAAACCAACGGGTTCGATTGATGCTTTACTTGTCATTGAACATTCTGTTTATTTGTTCCTTGAGCAAACACACCTGTCCAGCACGCCTGGCCTGGTGGTTTGAAATCTCAAGCCACAATTTGGGTTTCTGGCGTAACACCAGCCATAGGGTTCGCGTGATGTCTGAGCCCGGCCTTCCATTTTTATCAGCATTTAAATTGTAAATTCCTCGGGGCAGGGTCCTGTCTTTACCTTTTGCATCGCTCCGCAAAGCTCCGCATGCCAGAACAGCGCTGCGCAAACTGGTAAGGAGCAGCAGGAGCAGGAGCAGCAGCAGCAGCAGAAGGCCATTGCTTTCACATCCTGCACATGAGCTCCCAAAGGCACCTGGTGGGCCACTGCGAGTAGCAGAGTGCTGGACTAGATGGACTCTGGTCTGATCCAGCAGGCTCTTTCTTATGTTCTTATGTAAGAGAACACAAGAAAAACAAAACACGATCGGTGACCTGCAGCAAAACGTTTCCGGCCGTTTTGAGCTTGCTCTTCCAGTCCCAGCTCGTGAGCTCCTCAGATGCAGGAAAATGATTCCTGGAAGCCTTTCCTTTCTCCCCCCACCCCCCATATCCCACCCTTCATTTTTATCAAGAGCTTCAAACCCTGGGGCAGGGGTTTGTTTCAAAAAATGTGTTTATGAGAGAGAGAGAGAGAGAGAGCGCACCAATATCAGGGCTGAGAAGTCTTGATTGTGTCTTTCAAGCTTGGCTTCCCAGCCTGTGGCTTTTTTGAGATAAGCTTGGCAAAAGGAGCTGGCAAAAGCAGATTAAAACATCTGGCTTCATTATGTAGAGTTATTCACAAGCCATTTCCGCCTTGCTTTATGCAAGCTTGTTTTTTTTTTAATGGGGGTTGCTTTTCCCCCCTCTTCTGATTTCTCTTGGGAATAATCCTGAGCCCCCACCCCACCCCCACCCCGCCTCCCCCAGGGAAGGGGCTGTGTGTCACTCACGTGGCTGGAATCTGCTTGGGTCTTGCTTCCAGTCCTCCTTTCCCCTCCTTTTCAGGATCCCCCCCGCACCCCGCCACCTTTTGCCACGTGTTCCTGGGACTTGCCCTCTCCTCCAATTTGAGGCTATCGATTGAAGAGAAGCAGTCATGACATGCGATTACTTCCACACACACACAAAAAAAGCCACAATAAACCGTCAGGGATCCCCCCCCCCCCCGCCCAATTTGAGTGCAACATTCAACCAATTTTTTTTGGGGGGGGGGGGAACGAAGCAGGGTATCATATCTATTGTCTCCCGCATCAGGATAGGCCCAAGAGAGCCAGAGTGGCGTAGTGGTTAAGAGCAGGTGGATTCTAATCTGGAGAACCGGGTTTGATTCCCCACTCCCCCACCTGAGTGGCAGAGGCTTATCTGGTGAACCAGATGTGTTCCCGCGCTCCTACATTCCTGCTGGGTGACCTTGGGTTAGTCACGGTTCTTCCAAACTCTCTGAGCCCCACCTACCTCACAAGGTGTGGGGAGAGGAAGGGAAAGGAGCTTGTCAGCCACCTCGAGTCTCCTTGCAGGAGAGAAAGGTGGGATATAAATCCAAATTCTCCTTCTGGTCTCAGAATAGTGAGAAACCTGGAGGTTTGGCTCATGTTACGATTGGCCATTTTAGACAAGTCAGCCTCTGGTCCTCGGGGGATGCCTCTGCTGAGAGCAAAACTTTGCTTGCTTCAAGAAGAAGAACCTGCTGTTGAGTTGCTGCTGGCTCATGCTGACCCTGTCCATGGGGCATTCCAGGCAGATTTGGGGGGCTGCTACCCTCCTCCTCGTACCAACCTCAGACTCCCTTGGCCGTCTCCCATCCAACTACTGACCCTATTTAATCTCAGAGCTGCACTTGAAATATCAACCAACTGACCACATCAATGTCTTTCAGATTCGAAAGGCAGCCTTCTGGGATCTGCGCGAACTGTACGTCACGATGTCCCTGGCCTCTGGGTGGGGCTCGCACTGTAATGAAAGGCCAACAACCAGCTAAAGAATGTGCAGCTGTGATATGAAGCGTGATAATAACCATGATAATAATAAAGTAGCCAAGGAAGGTTGGCTGGCGTCAACACTGTGTTTGGAACACTGTCTAGGAACGGTTTAGAAGTGAGCTGATGAGACTGTTTTAAATGGCACTTGACCAAAGGAATTCCTGATCTGGTTGTGGTGGGTTCTCTGGGCTGTGTGGCCGTGGTCTGGTGGATCTTGTTCCTAATGTTTCGCCTGCATCTGTGGCTGGCATCTTCAGAGATGTGTCATAGAGGGAAGTCTGTTACCCACTATGTCAGAGTTCCTGATTGGTTGGAGTTCTTCCCGGCGGCTGTCTGACCAACCAGCCCGCATGAGCAGTTGGTGGCGGGTCTGCTTTTTGTCCAATGCACCACGTCCAACTTTCCTCCCTGCGAGCTTTTCGGATTTCAGGTTGGCAGCCCGTTCTCTCCTTGTGGTGTTTTGCGGTCCCTGCACGCACTCTGCATCTGCTCCACAAATGGGCTGGTGTGTGTGTGTGCCTTTGCAGCATCTTTCAGGACCCACACACTCTTTTGTTTTCCAGTGCCTGATGTCTCTCTCTGTCTCTTTCTCTCTTCCTCTCTCTCTCTCTCTCTTTCTCTCTTGCAGCTTGGCAGTGACCTTGGCGGGGGAATTGGAGGAAGCCCTGCAGTAAGTGGCCGCCATTCTTTTTTCAGATCTTGGTTTTTTAAAAAGTGCTTTATGCTCCCCCTTCCCCCACCAGACCCTTGAAACTGAGTTAAGCAAGGTGTTCAGTGAAGTAGGCGGCTGGAATCCAGTGGTTGTTAAAACAGCTGTCGTGGTTGGTAGCCCTAGGTTAGGATTCCCAACACTGCCTCTGCAAATGCTGGGAGATTCAGCGGCAGTTCCTGGGAAGAACGGAGTTTGGGAAGGATGTGACGTCACTTGCAGGTGATTCTCTAGGCTACTTCCCATAGTCTCTGTGGTCTTTACTTTAGAGACTAGGAGAAATTCCAAGAGCATCGCTATACAGAAGGTTTTTCCCCCTCCTGCTGCTCAGTTCCTTGGAGGCATGAAATTAAGGCCGAGAGTGGGCGAACGGGAGGCCTACCCTAAGTCAAAACTGTAAACTTTCCCAGAAGGGGAGTGAGGGAGGGGAGGGGAGGGGAGGGGAGGGAGTGAGGGGGTGGCATGCAAGGGAGGGGATGGAAGGGGAGGGGCCCCGGCATCTGGACATGGCCCACCCACCCTAGCGGAGGGAGGGGAAGGGAAGGGTGGCATGTGAGGGAGGGGAGGGAGGGAGGGGTGGCATGCAAGGGAGAGAGGGGAAGGGGAGGGGGCCGGCATCTGGACATGGCCCACCCACCCTAGCAGAGGGAAGGGAGTGAGGGGTGGAGGAGGAGGAGAGGGGAGGGGGTTTCCTTTAGGGTGTCATGGCCAGTTATCCTGCTTTCCACCTTGGGTTGAGGTCTCTGCCCCGGCTTCAGTTGCTCGACAGAGTTTTCACATTGCAGCAGGGAGCTGAATCCAGTCCAAGAGTCAGATTTCCACGTGACCAGTCCGAGGGTCAGTCCAGGCTTGTATACTCCGTGAGCCTGCTTGATATAGGGTCTTCCAGCACGTTAGTCTTCCTCCTGTGAAGACTCTGCTTCCCCCTGCTGCAAAAGGTGCCTTCTCTGAGGCCCCTTCCGCACATGCAGAATAATGCACTTTCAATCCACTTCCACCATTGTTTGCAAGTGGATTTTGCTCTTCCGCACAGTAAAACCCAGCTTGCAAAGTGCATTGAAAGTGGATCGAAAGCACGTTAATCTGCATGTGCGGAAAGGGCGCGCGCTTCTCCTGCAGGGGCCCTGGCTGCTCCAAGCCCAGCCCTTGTTGGTTCCCAACCCGGTCTGGCCTTACTGGGCTCTTCTCATCCCCTGAGGACTCATCACTCGCCAAGGGATGGCCCACGGCACCCTCCTGGATCGCAATCTGTGCCCAAATCACAGCAGGACCGGGAGCAGTTAACTGAGCCAGGGGGAAAATGAGCTCGGGGTTGGGGGGATAAGAGGCGGCAGCAGGCAGGGACAAAAACGAGACTCCCGCCCTCTTCCGCAGCTCCCTCGATCGGTCTTGTAACTCCAGCAGCTCCTGGACTGACTTCCCTGTTGTCTGTGGTTCCCGGGCATCTGCATTTTAAAACAAAAAAATGTGGCTATAGTTTGGCATGTTCTCAAGATCTCACAAATGTCAGTATGATCCTGGAAGAGAAGCTGATTAGTTCGAGTTGGGGCCAAATTGCTTCTTTGAGCATGTTTTCCACACACACACACACACACACACACACACACACCCGGCGCATTCCCCTACAGAGATTTCTTGTGCCTGCAAAAATAGGAGGAGCTATGAGTGGCGGTTTCGAGGGCAATCACGGGGCGAAGGTGATGGGGAATGATTGCGGGGATTAAGTCCTGGAGTGCATCGGCATGCATATGCATTATTTAGCTCTCTTGATAATTCAGCAAGCTGCCTGTAAAGAGCTCTAAAATATTCAGGATATTGCGTGAGTTCATGCTTTATTTAATGAGGCATCTGCTGCCTGCGAAATGTTAAGCGCGTACCTTTTTCCCCGCAACCAGGTGGGACAGACCTTCATTCCCTCGTCGGTGCCTGCGACCTTTGCCCCTTCACCAACTCCAGCTGTGGTCAGCAGCGGCCTCAATGACCTCTTTGAGCTCTCCTCCGGCATCGGCATGGCTCCCGGCGGATACATATCCCCCAAATCGGTACGCCGGACTAATGCAGCTCCCGTGTATATTTTCCCCACCTCTGTCTTGCGCAGCCATTTCCCACTTTTACTCACTTTTCCCTTCTGTGCAACTTAATGGGCCAGCATGGTGTCGTGGTTAAGAGCAGGTGCATTCTAATCTGGAGAACCAGGTTTGATTCCCCACTCTGCCTCTTGAGCTGTGGAGGCTTATCTGGGGAACCAGATTAGCTTGTGCACTCCAACACCTGCCAGCTGGGTGACCTTGGGCTAGTCACAGTTATTCGGGGCTCTCTCAGCCCCACCCACCTCACAGGGTGTTTGTTGTGGTGGGGAGGGGAAGGTAAGGAGATTGTAAGCCCCTTTGATTCTCCTTACAGGAGAGAAAGGGGGGATATAAATCCAAACTCTTCTTCTTAATTTAAATCGGGCACCTGTGACTGTTCGCCGGCTTTTCCACTGGGAAAAAAGCTTTGCCCGAGCCTGCCACTGTCCACTCTCCTGTTTAAAATAGATCTTATCAGGGCAGCTGATGGTTTCTTGAACTAGACGCTGCTCAGCCCTGACCGCTGTTTTTCCCAATACCTTGCCTAGGTCTGGCTGCCGGCAGTAAAGGCCAAAGGGCTGGAGATCTGTGGAACATTCGGTCACCGACAAGGACACATCTACATGGACATGAGCTTCAGCAACAAGGCTCTGCAGCACATGACAGACTTTGCCATTCAGTTTAATAAGAACAGGTAAGGGCAACACCTTGGCAGCCTGGTTATATCTTTATTGGCTGAAACAAGGGAGCGGTCCTCCACCTGCATCTGCCTTTCTCTAGGCTTGTGCCTAACCAGTCCATGCTTTTGCTTCTGGTCTGAATCCGTCGAACCAGTTCTTCTGAAAAGGCTACCAGAGGAAGCCTGGTGCATTTCCCTTGGGCAGGAACGCCTTGGTTGCAGTCCCATTTTGACCAGTGGTGGTCACTGTCAGAAGGTGGCATCCTCAGAGGGGCCTCTCTATTCTGGATCTGAAGTCGTGGAATCATACAGTCGGAGACCACAAGGGTCATCAAGTCAAACCCTCTGCAATGCAGGAACGCACAATCAAAGCACTCCTGACAGATGGCCATCCAGCCTCTGTTTAAAAACCTCCACTCCACCACACTCCGAGGCAGCGAATTCCACTGTCAAACAGCCCTGACGGTCAGGAACTTCTTCCTAATGTTTAAGTGGAATCTCTTTTCCTTCACCTTGAGCCCATTGCTCCTGGTCCTAGTCTCTGAGGCAGCAGGAAACAAGCTTGCTCCCTCACCAACATGAGAACTGGTGTAAGCTGCTACCTTCTCTTCCAAAGACTCAGGTGCCTTTAAGGGTTTCCTAAGGTTGGCTACCTGGAATTCTATTCAGCTGCTATAGACCAAGCTGAGCACTGGACCCACTAGACTCAGTACCATCTTCTCGGGTTGGGCACTCTAGACGGAATGGACGGTCTGTTGTTCTGAGCCAGCAAGGCAATTCTATATCCATCTGGTACATTTTCCCCCCTCCCTCCCTTCCCTCAAGGACTTCAGGCCAGCAAACAAAAGGTTCCCCCTCCAGTTTGACTCTCCCAACCCTGCGAGGTAGGCTAGGGTCTAGCCTAGGCCAACAATCTTAACCGCTAGACCGCACCAGCTGTCTCTTTTCCCCCCTTCTGAAACGAAAGCTGAGAGAGCCAGCGTGGTGTGGTGGTTAAGAGCAGGTGGATTCTAATCTGGAGAACCGGCTTTGATTCCTCAACCCTCCACCTGAGTGGCAGAGGCTTATCTGGTGAAACAGATGTGTTTCCGCACTCCTACATTCCTGCTGGGTGACCTTGGGCTAGTCACAGTTCTCTCAGGACTCTCTCAACCCCACCTACCTCACAGGGTGTGTTGTTGTGGGGAGAGGAAGGGAAAGGAGCTTGTCAGCCACCTTGAGTCTCCTTACAGGAGAGAAAGGGCGGGGTATACATCCAATCCTCCTCCTCCTCCTCCTCCTCCTGGTGCTTCAACAAGTCATTTCAAAATTTTCTCGTCTCTCCAGTTTTGGAGTCATTCCCAGCACCCCTTTGGCCATCCACACTCCTCTGATGCCGAACCAGAGCATCGACGTCTCCCTCCCCCTCAACACTTTGGGACCGGTCATGAAGATGGAGCCGCTGAACAACCTCCAGGTCTGAATGGTGTGATTGGGGGTGGGGGGAGAGAGGCTTGGATTTTAAGGCACAGGGGTGGGGACAGGGGCAAGATTCCTGGCTTTGCCAGAGGTTTGCTTGGGGACAGGAAAGAAGCGTTTGGGGAGGGGGCAGAGTGTCTTTGCCAGGCAGCTTTCTTGATTTCAGAGGGCGGCCCTGTGGGTTTGCAGTAGAACAGCTCGATTCGAGCCTAGTAGCACCTGAGAGACCAATTAGATGTTCGGGGTTTGAGCTATCCGGAGTCAAAGCTTCCCTTTCAGCCCCATCCATCGGGCGGGGGGGGGAGCTTTAGGGAGTGGCGCAGCTGTGCATCGGCACATTGTCCCTCCCCGGGGCACTTACCCCAACGGAGGTGGCAGGTGCACCAGTGGCTATCCGTCCCTCAGCCCCACAGCGCAAAACTCAACCGAATGCTGGAGGGGGCTGTGTTCTCGGGGGCGAAGCTGACGTTAGCCGGTTCCGTCCTAGGGTTTAGGGCTGGGGGCCATGTGCCCTAGCCCTCGGGCTTATGCCAACTCCTTGATGGTGTCACGTCAGAAAGCCCTGTGGCCGGGGGGGGGGGGGTTTGGAGCTTTTGAAGAAGAAGAGTTTGGATTTATACCCCACCTTTGGGGCACAGACGTCAAGTTGGCCTGTATTTACGGTCGCAAAGATATGGCAATCAGCCAGCCCGCCTATCTTTGCGACCACAAGGGCTAGCGACGAAACTTGAACAATAACAGATGCAGAGGTTTTCATGAATCTGGATTCTGCCCCCTTTCTTGCACGCTGAGTTCTATTGGTCTCCTTCACAACAGCTGCATTACCCGGCCTATAATGGCCAAACGCTGCGTCCTGTAACAAAATGCTTCACGAATCCTAATTGTGTGGCAGAATAATGCATGTAATGTTGCGACTGGTGCATTCAACTGTGTCCGGTGCTTATTGCTTAGTTCCGGTAAGAGAATCTGGCGCTTTCAGAAAACTGCTCTCGAGCCGAGTCTGTTTTTATGCAATCGCAGCCAAAGCTGCTAACTCAGAGAAGCTCACCGTTGTTGTTTTTCTAAGTAGTACAAATCACATTAAATGCAGATGTTTTATGGGGAGGGGATTCTCAGCTCTGGCTGGATCTGAATGCCTTGGTGGGATGTCTGAATACTTTCTCCAGTGCCTCTGAGGGTTCCGTTGACGGCAATTGACATGAGAGGCAATGAAATGGAAATCGCTCCGCCAAATAGGATAGACTGCTGCAGAGTGGGGGGTACATGGGAAGGGGGGAATTGATAGGACTGCTTGAGTGATTTATCTCCAGGATGTTAGTGGACTATATTGGCCCATCAGCCCCTACCAGCATGGCCAATTGACCATGCTGGCAGGAGCTGATGGGAATTGTAGTCCATAACATCTGGAGTGCCAAAGGTTCGCCACCACTGTCAGATAGACAGTAACAGAAGCTTCATTGGGCATGTGCCAAGGAGTTGGGGGTAGCCTGGATTGGGGAACGACTTGGCAACAGACCAAACGGTTTGGCTGGACGTCTCTCCTAATTGGCGCCGCTTCCTGTGGAAGTAAAGCAGCTTGAGTGGACAATCATACTGACTGAGTGGGAGTCTTGTGTTTGCAGCCTAGACCTGAGAAGTCCCACTCCCCAAGGCAAAATTCTGTCCTTCACGTCAAGTGTGGCAAGGAGAAGGCTTAAGAGCAGGGGAACGGGGCAGAGTTTTGAACCTGCAGGCCGCCCGAGCTTTGCCCCGTGTTTTGACTGAGGCGCAGAGAAAACAGCCAACCCCCTGCGCCGTGCTTTTTGGCAGCGAGGGCCAAGGGCGGTGTTGGCAGCTGCCGCGAGGAAACGAATTGATCCTCGCCGCTTACAAACAAGCCCTGACTACGTTTGGGGATGAATCGGAGGGCAGCAATTTGTTGTTGTCGTCGTTCCCCTTTTTTTCTGCCGCCGTGTGGGAATACCACTCTCCACTTCTTGCTCTCTCACCGAGCCGAGAGCTCTTGCGATCAATAGCAGGAGGTGCCAGGGAACAGGAAGTCACTGATTGCTGATTTAGCGGCTGCGTTCCCCGGAGAGCTGTAGTGCTTCAGGCTGGGGAAGGAACATCAAGGCTCTGGGTTGTGCTTTGCAGAGTCTGTTTCTTGCCAAGTCAGGGCTGGTTCGCTTGGAAGTCTGTTCAGCGTCACTGGGCCGTGCTGGCTCCCTGGGCTTCACGTGTGCGGCCTCTGCGACGTGCGGTGCTGTGTGTTTAGCATGCCAACTCTCGCATGAACTTCTGCTGATTCCATCAGTGAGAGGAGATTTGAGAGCAAAGTCTGTGGGTCGAAATTACCTCCCTGGATTCTTAGTTTTGCAGAGGTTTGTAGAGATGCGTTACAAGGAATGTCAGAAACATGCCGATACTCTCAGGTGGCAAACTTTGCAAGTATAGGTAGATTTAGTTCCAGAGGGTTGTATTGGTTTGCAACAGATCTGAGTTAGTGCCATCGTGGTGTGGTGGTTAAGAGCAGTTACATTCTAATCTGGAGAACTGGGTTTAATTCCCCACTCCTCCACCTGAGTGGCAGAGGCTTATCTGGTGAACCAGATGTGTTTCCGCACTCCTACATTCCTGCCAAGTGACCTTGGGCCAGTCACAGCTCTTCAGAACTCCCTCAGCCCCACCTACCTCCCAAGGTGTCTGTTGTGGGGAGAGGAAGGGAAAGGAGCTTGCAAGCCACCTTGAGTGTCCTTACAAGAGAGAAAGGTGGGGTACAAATCCAAACTCTTCTTCTTCTTCTCTCTGCTGTTTTTCCTGCTCATGGAGAGACGGCCAATAAATAGGAAGGATTTTCGCCAAGTTCACTCCCTTCCAGCTAAGTCCTACTTTTAGCTACTTCAGGATCCTTGATAGAAAAGTAGGGTTGAATTTGGGTAAATAACCATTTCTCTTGCTTCTTCCCACCCCCATTCAGGTGGCCGTGAAGAACAACATCGACGTCTTCTACTTCAGCTGCCTTATCCCGCTCAACGTGCTTTTCGTGGAGGATGGCAAAATGGGTCAGTGGCACTTTGTTAGCTACCTCTCCGTGGTCCGCCCTTGGTGGATCAGCCATGGCCAAAAGGCTGGGGGGGGGGGGGTGTTCTTGTGTGAAAAGTCGAAGTGTAAAACGGGACTCAAGAGGGGAAGCAGTGGAGAGAGAGGAGTACCTTTCGGGGGGACTGGTTGAGATCAGAAGGTGCCGCCGCCGCTGCTGGTTTCATAGAATCATAGAGATGGAAGAGACCCCAAGGGACATCAAGTCCAACCCCCTGCAATGCAGGAACACACAATCAAAGCACTCCCGACATAAGCTGATCCAGCCTTTGTTTTAAAACCTCCAAGGAAGGAGACTCCACCACACTCCGAGGCAGTGAATTCCACTGTCGAACAGCCCTGACGGTCAGGAAGTCCTTCCTAATGTTTAGGTGGAATCTCTTTTCCTTCACCTTGAATCCATTACTTGCCTTTCAGCCTAGAAACTCTTGTTCATAATGATGGCTTCTAAGAACCAAACTGGAGGAGGTACTGGGAGAGCGGGGAACAGCTCTCCCCAGCATGTGTTAAAGATAAATGGCATCCAAAGGAACCCTGATTCAGGTGCACGGAGAGGTCAAATCCTGGCACTTCCTTTATCCAGACAGCCAACGTGGTGTAGTGGTTAAGAGCAGGTGCATTCTAATCTGGAGAACCGGGTTTGATTCCCCGCTCTTCCACTTGAGCTGTAGAGGCTTACCTGGTTGACTAGATTAGGTTGTGGACTCCCAACACGTGCCAGCTGGGTGACCTTGGGGTAGTCACAGTTCTTCGGAAGTCTCTCAGCCCCACCCACCTAACGGCGTCTGTTGTGGGGAGGGAAAGAAGATTGTGAGCCTCATTGAGTCTCCTTACTGAAGCTAAGCAGGGTCAGCCTTGGTTAGTATTTGGATGGCCAACTTCCAAGGAACACTTAGGGGCATGACGCAGAGACCAGCAACCTCTGAATGACCGCTTCCGCACATGCAGAATAATACACGTTCAATCCCCTTTCACAGTTGTTTGCAAGTGGATTTTGCTACTCCGCACAGTAAAACGCAGCTGCAAAGTGCATTGAAAGTGCATTATTCTGCATGTGCGGAAGGGGCCAACATCTCTTGCCTTGAAAACCCTGTGAAGTTGCCATGAATCAGATGTGACTTGACAGCAGAAAAACCCCCACAATTGGGGCTGGGTTTCTGAAGACCCATCAGGAGAAAGTTGCCCCCCCCCCCCCCACTTTAGTCACCCATCAGAGAAGGATCTGATCTGTCAGCTGTGTGGCCTGCACTGATCAGACATCGGGTTTCAGGATCTCCGCAGCTTGGTGTAGTCTGCAGTCAGACTGAGACGGTCTGTTGATCAGGGACAGAAGTTCCCCTCAGCGGGGGGAGGGGGGGGCTCAGAGCACATGGCTCTCACAGCAACTGCCTGTGTCTCTGTAGTGAGATCTTTCTGTCTTGAATGCCTGATATTCACACTTGTGTTTTCCTCTTCCTTCGCTGGTAGAACGCCAGGTCTTCCTCGCCACATGGAAAGATATTCCAAACGAAAACGAGCTCCAGTTTCAAATCAAGGATTGCCACCTGAACGCCGGTGAGTAGAGGAGCCGCCTTTCGAAAGTGGTTCGCTGCTTAGGATCTTGTTCCGTTCTTACCTGTGTGATGCATCTGTGTCTCAAGGTATGACTTTGTAAACAGAGCTTGTGGCTCAAAAGAAGCTACCATTTTGGCCAGGGATGCTCAGGAGCAGCAGTGGCGTAGTGGTTAAGAGCAGGTGCATTCTAATCTGGAGGAAGTGGGTTTGATTCCCCGCTCTGCTGCCTGAGCCGTGGAGGCTTATCTGGGGAACTAGATTAGCCTGTGCACTCCAACGCATTCCAGCTGGGTGACCTTGGGCTAGTCACAGTTCTTCGGAGCTCTCTCAGCCCCACCCACCTCACAGGGTGTTAGTTGCGGGGGGTGGGAAGGGAAAGGAGATTGTCAGCCCCTTTGAGTCTCCTACAGGAGAGGACCGGGGGGGGGGGGGGGTTATAAATCCAAACTCTTCTCCTCCTCCTTCTTCTTAGCCGTAACTGCTTCAGTGGAGAGAATCACTGCTGTTCACCTGTTTTTTCAGGTGTTAAGACATCCTGGCATTAGCTGGAATGTTTCTAACATCAAATAGCTGCCCTCAGTCAGTTAAGGAAATATCTGTGCAGCGCACTTGAGAGTGCTAGAGGGGTGTTCCATCAGCAATAGCCAAATGACATAAATAGGGCATCATCGCTTTGCCAGCGACGGGAAAGCTGGAGGAACCAAAATGTGGCTGTTTCAATTGTGGGATTTGCACGTCTGTATCTGGGAAAGAGTTTCCATTTCTCTGTTCCTTCGAAAGGGAAGATTGGGGATTGGAGCTGTTGCATGAGATTCACATAAGTGTAGCGTGATAGTAAGAGTGTTCAGTTGGGACACGATCCAGATCTCAACTCAGGTGTGTGTTCCTGGAGAGCCCACGGCAGTTAGGACAGACACGCAATGACCGAACAATGGTCCAAATCGGTATAAGGGCAGCTTCGTGCTTTCACGTGTCTGAATAGATACATTGAAGGGTATTCGGTCCCAGATTCTGTGAGTGGAACAGTCACTCTCTCAGCCTGTGTGACTACACAAGGTCCGAGGTGCTGAGCAGAACTTTCATCATCTTCTATCCTGAGAGCCAACGTGGTGTAGTGGTGAAGAGCAGGCGGATTCTAATCTGGAGAACCGGCTTTGATTCCCCATTCCTCCACCTGAGTGGCGGAGGCTTATCTGGAGAACCAGATGTGTTTCTGCACTCCTACATTCCTGCTGGGTGAACTCTCTCAGCCCCACCTACCTCACAAGGTGTCTGTTGTGCGGAGAGGAAGGGAAAGGAGTTTGTAAGCCACCTTGAGTCCTCAGCAGGAGAGAAAGGTGGGGTATAAATCCAAACTCTTTCTTCTTCTTAGATTCAGTCCCATTCCCAGCTAGATCAGTTCACACATCCCCACAGTTCTAGTGAACAGGTATCCCAAAGCACCACCACCCTCTTCCAGCAAACGCTTTTAAAATCCTACCCAGCCCTGCAATTCCTGTCCTAAGTTCGCGCAGCGGCAGCTTTAAATAGCGCCTTCCCCGCCCTGTTTACCCCTCGAAAGAATTCTTTTGACATCTGCAGAAGCTGCCCTGGCTGCTCAGAGGGAGTACAAAAGCATTGCCTCGGTATTGTTGACTAATTGTTAGGTTTGTGGCTTTCTGACAGATTTCAAGTCCTCCTCAGAGGGTGACCTTGTAATTGCCAAAGGGGAGGAAAGGCACGGTGGCAAACGGGGGGGGAGCAGCCGGAGAGAGGGAAAATGGGTAGCCTCCTCCAAGCCCTGCTGTTTGTTGGCCGAGGGCCCCGAGATTGGAACAGAAGGCATCCAAGCCCAATCCAGGAGCACGCATCAGCCGATTTGGAAATCTTTTCTCAGCTGCCCCCGTGGCCTTTCATTATACCGCCCTCCCGCTCTGGAAATCGCAGCCCCCCTTTGTGCGGGCCGGTTAAATGTGGTCTTTTGGAATGCGGAACAATGTCAAAGGAAGTGGGCGGAGCTGAGCTGCTGGAGGGGGCGGGGCAGAACAGGGCCAGGACAAAAGAGGAACGAGCTGTCCCCGTCTGTCAAAATCTGATTCTGCCCCCGGAAGAAGCTGGGCAAGTAGATTTTACCTCTGTTGCTCAACAAGCCTCCGTTGTGCCCTTTGCAGTTTGCGGGGGAAACTGCACAAAGGCGCACTCTGGCAACCCAGGGGGCACAGTTTGCCCCCTTACAAAATGTGGGCTTTAATTCTATGGCCGATTACTCAGAACAGCGGCCTGCCTGGGTTTAGCCAAGTAATTATGCCCAGACTTACCAACTTTAGCATCTTGGCACATGCATGTATAGTCCTGTAATTCTGCCCGCCCCTCGCTCTCTTTCTGTTTTTCAACTCCAGCCGTTGTCCCTTGCAACCCCTTATGTTTGCAACATGTACGTTATGAAGTTTCTCTCACTTCCTTGATGCCTGTCAGATCGCACCCCTGCCTTGAAGTCTGGCGTGACCCTTGAAGCACCCTTCCCTGTTCCTAGAAAACCTAATGAATCTGCAGAGAGCGGAGACACACATGCTTGTTTCTCTTCCCTTGTCTCTCTCTTTGATGTGTATTGCTTCTCTGGTGAACCAGATGTGTTTCCGCACTCCTATATTCCTGCTGGGTGACCTTGGGCTAGTCACAGTTCTTGGGAACTCTCTCAGCCCCACCTACCTTGCAAGGTGTCTGTTGTGGGGAGAGGAAGGGAAAGGAGCTTGTAAGCCATCTTGAGTTTCCTTACAGGAATGAAACGCATTCATAACTCGCATTCCATTTTTCTCTCCAATCGGGAGCAAAGTGGCTTGCCACATCCTTCTCTCCTCCTCCTATTCAAACAACAACCTTTTGAGGTAGGTTAGGTTGCGAGAACTGAGGGATCTGAGCTCTTCCCCCTCCTTTTCAAGCGATCATTACTCTGGAAAGGCAGGCATTGCCTACAGTTGGGAGGGGGCAAGAGCACTAAACACTCTGCAGGTTTTTCCAGAAAGCTTGCTCGAACCTTCTGCTGTAGCCCTGCGCATGCGCAGTCCCCCAGCATGTCCCTACACAGGAGACCACTAGGTGAGCAACACAGGTAAGTGACAAGATCAGCCTCTGTCTCTGAAGAAGTGTACATGCACATGAAATCTTATACCAAGAATGAAACCTTGTTGGGTTTTAAGGGGCCACTGGACTCAAAACTTTTTTCTGCTGCTCCAGACCAACACAGCTATCCACCTGAATCTGTCGTCACATTTTAGTGTTAATTCAGGGGGGCTTTCTTGTACTCCTGTTTTCTTTATCCTCCATAACGTTGTCTGCACTCTGACACCGTGTTGTTCTTCGCTCTGAATCTGATCAGTCATTGCCGGCACAGCATGAGGCCTAGTTTTGCATCGATAAAAGACTAAGAACATTGCTTATTTTTTTAAAAAAATCTAACTTTTTTTTTTTTTTTTGCACCTAGTATCAGATTCTGCCCTGGGGCCACGCAACCAATCGCAGGCTCATGGAAGAGCCCCAGCTTAAGTTATCTGTCCCCGTTTCCATGTTGCCACGAACCCTGGGGATCACAGTGTTTTGGTCTTCCGTAACATTATTTGCAGACATCTTTCGAGCTCAGTGGGAAGGGAAATCCTCACTTGTCCCTCCTCGTACACACGCGCACGCCCACACACGCAAAGGATTTTTTTTTTTGTAGAAGGAAGAGGACGTTTCCGTGAGAGCTGAGCAGTCACCGGGGAGGTTACAGCAAGTGTCGGATCTGCCACTCTTTCTCTGCCTGTGTACAGCCTGGAAAGTGGGTCACATCTGATAAACAAGGGCTCGGTGGCTCTTGATCGGTTCGGGCTGGCTTCCCTTCCACAGCAGTTACAGCAGCTTCTCGGCTGCCCTTTTTCCTTCCGTGCTTCAGACCTGAGTTTAAACCAGTGGGGAAATGGAGATTGATTGATTGATTGATTGATTGATATTGTCTGTGTGTGGTATGTGTGTGTAAAGGGCTGTCCAATCACAGCCAACTCATGGTACCCCAGTAAGGTTTTTGAGACATTCGAAAATGGTTTGCCATTGCCTGCCTCTGCATCCCGTCCTTGGAGGTCTCCTATCCAAGTGCCGTGGGCTCAGACTCAGCCAGCCAGGAGTCCTCTGATGAGGAGCACTGGCAGGATGACCCCGCTGTGCTGGAACTCCAGACGACTGAACCTCAAGCACAGCCAGAAGCCTCCCAGGATGCAGGCAGAGCTGGCCCAAGTCAAGAGCTGGAAGCCAGAGTGTTTGCAGAAGCGCCTCCAGCCACTGAGGGCCAGCTTAGCAGCCCGCCCAGTTCACCTGAGTCTGTACGGCAGCTGAGGATTTGCACCGGGCTGGAACTGAACTCTTACGGGCGCAGTGCACGCTTGGAAGCCCTAAGGCAGCACAGAGAATGCTGGGAGTCAGCTCAGGATCAAGACTGAGCCACAGCACAGGTTTATAAGAGATGGCGTCAGGAAGTGGAAGTTGCAGGAGCAACCTTGTGGAAAGCCTGACCGCTTTCTGCCACGCCTGCTTGCAGACTGAGTCTCTGGAACTCCGACTTGGACCGGATTGCCTGACCTGAGCCCTCTTGGACCCTGACTGCCTCTTACCAGACCTGCTTGGACTCTGCTTCTCCGGACTCAGAGCAAGATTCTCCCCCTCTTGTTTCTGTGCCTGCTGTTAGCTGGAACCTGACTCTCTGGGAGCCTGGCAGGCCAGGACACCAAGGACCTACCAGGGCTGATCCTGCTTAGTTTCTGAGGTCTGACAAGATAAGCCTGGAAACGGTAGCATCGCACATGGAAACGGTAGCATCACACAACAGACCAGGAAGGTCGGCCTTCAGTGATTGCAAGCTGCAGGTCGCAGTGAAGCTGGATGGGTTCTGAGAATGGTGTTCAGAGGAAGCTGGGGAGCAAAGTGACTGGTGCCGTGCCTGGTTGGAGGGCTCAGGAGAGGAACAGGATCACAGCAAGATCAGAATGGCTGCAGACCTTCTAGTCAAACAGCTTGGGGTCTGCATGCCTGAAGAACCACCAGCTCCCAAATAAACCTCTGTGAGAGTGTGTGCGTGCGCGCACCCGCCACCAAGCCACAGCCGACGTACTGAGCGCCAGCGTGGTGTAGTGGTTAAGAGCACTACACCACGCTGGAAATGGTGGAAATGGCTCTGGCATGGGTCCCGTTGCCTGTGCGCTCAAAGTGCTGAGTTCGTACTGGGAGTCATCAGGCTGCAACACATCTCCCAGCTTCTTGACTGCAGCCCCACAAGAGCCACCCGTTTCACCGCGAGCTAAAAATACTTCTCCTTCCCAACTGGTCCTCCCAGGGTGCAGCGGAGATAGCTACTTAAATATCAATGCAGTGCTCAAGAGCAGGCATTTGCCAGATGAGGCATTCATCCTAAGGTACCCCAAAGGGTTCTGGGAAACTTTTGAAGCCACCCACCATAACTGTCAGGAGCCCAGAATACGGGGACCCTGGCCCTGCAGCCTTTGGTTGCCTTGTTTTGCATAAGCAGCTTGCAAACAGAGGAAGCGGGTGGACTTTGTGGCTCTACAGCACCACCGTTGGAGCAGGACAGGAGGCGAACTGCAGCTTTCAGTCTAGGAGGGATCAGGTGGCTTGAGAAAGTAAATGGAATCCCCAGAGGCATGATAGCTGGCGAGCGATTTTTCACTTCCCTGAAGAAGTTCTGCTTGCCAACTGCCCGTTTCCCTGCTTGGACCTCAACTGAGCCACCAGCCCCAACCATAGTCTTGACTCAGGGGCCCCTCAGGATTTATGCTTCATTTATGCTTTCGTCATCGTGAGGTTTGATCTAGCGTCATTCTCTCAGCACTGAGCTGTATGGGAGAACTCTCGGTGGATGAATCCAGAGACTTCTCCCCTAGGTTGCCTGCAGTGAGCAGAAGTTATTTCCAGGCCACCAAAGAAAGGGGTCTTTCTAAAAACTGGCTTTATGCGGTGTTCTTTTAGGCCACAAATATGTCCACAGGGGCGGGAGAGTTAAGGTTGGTGGGAAGCCACGGCCCGCTGAGCCAAAAGACCGGAGTCCCCACATAAATGGGAGGCTCAGACCGGCAACAGCTTTTCAAGTGCTCAGAGGTTCTTCCCTTTAGCTGATATCCGGGATCTTTTCGCTTTAGCCAGAGTTATGGATCTGCTGTGCTGGAATCTCTCAGCCGAATCAGAGGCAGGCAACGGCAAACCACCTCTGAACATCTCTTGCCTGGAAAGCAGGGGCGTACTGGGGGGAAATGGCACCTGGGGGGCAACACCTGCTCCGAGTGCCCACCCCCTGCGCCCCACTTACCTTAGCTGGTGGCAGCAGTTCCAGACAGCCTGGCTGGGCCAAGGGGCACCTTGTGGGCCCGTGGCAGGCTCCCGGGAGCCTGCCGGCCTGCTGGGCACCCCACACGTGATCTAATGAGGGCACCCAGGAACAAGTGATCCCCCCATGTTCCTCTGGCAGATACGCCACTGCTTGAAAGCCCACAGAGCGCGGCATGAGTTGACTGTCACTCGACAGCGCTTTCCCCCACCAACCTACCTGTTGTCTCCTCTGACCTCCAAAAGGATCTTGTTTCCCCAGTGCAAAGTCCTACAGCCTTTGCTTTAATGAGAGCGGCCTCAGGGTCATGGGAAATGTCCCAAGCTGCACCCTGTCCCCCCACCCCGGCATGCTGCTGAATCTTGTGATATCCTCCAAACAGAACACGGGCTAGGAAAAAACACCAGAAACGAATCTGTCGGCTGAGCAGCGCAGAGGAAATCCCTTATGAAATCAAAGCATTCTTTAAAAAGCGAAGAGCAGAACGTTTTTTGCAGTCGTTGCTTGGGTCTTCCCGGAAGAGATGCTGGCTCTTCTGAAACAGTCAGCAAGGCTACCTGTAGGAGATCCCTGCTGTACGTGGAGATTCTCGGCAGCTTCTGTGCCCCAGGCTTGCATTCTGTCCATATGGAGCTACTGCATAGAGCTGTTAGCCAAGTTCTGGCTGCTAGGAGAGCCCTACTTTCTGAGATTCTTTAATTGGAGATGGCTGGCATTGAAGAAGAAGAGAAGAAGGTTTGGATTTATATCCAACCTTTCTCTCCTGTAAGGAGACTCAAGGTGGCCTACAAGCTCCTTTCCCTTCCTCTCCCCACAACAGACGCCTTGTGAGGCTGAGAGAGTTCAGAGAGAACTGTGACTAGTCTAAGGTCACCCAGCAGGAGCGTAGGAGTGCGAAAACACATCTGGTTCACCAGATAAGCCTCTGCCGCTCAGGTGGAGGAGTGGGGAATCAAAGCCGGTTTTCCAGATTGGAATCCACCTGCTCTTCACCACCGCACCCCACTGGCTCATGCTGTGACCTTCCCTATGGAAAGCAATCGCTGTGCCCCTAGTGACTGTCCCCCCTGTTCCATGCTAGAACTGCACAGTCTTGGAACTGACACATCCTCAGCTAGACTGGAAAAGGAATCCTGTGAAGGAATCCTATTCATTTTTGGTTGTGATCGTGCAAACCAGGGCTGACACTAAATTGGCGGATCCCTCCTGAGTTGCTTGCCCTACGAGGCCCAGCTCTTGGGCGCCTCGGGCTTCCCCTCGCCATCAAACGACAACCCACGCCGCTCCAAGCCGAACCCGCAGCTGCAACTCTGAGGCAGCGTCTGTTTTTAAGGAGAGGCGCCCCCCCCCCCGTCACGTGGCTGTGCCTTGTGTGCAAGGCACTGCCTGGCAGCGTTGCCTAGCAACCCTGCCTGTTCCACCGAGGAGCTGACACCGGCCTTGTCACGCGCTCACCGGGGATGGGGGGCAGAGCCGCTTGCCTGTGAATGGATGCGGAGAAAGCCCCCAAAGCATGTGCTCGGCAGCTAAACGCAGAGCTTTTACTACTCACCATGCGAGGCGCAGGACAAGCCTTGGCACTGATTCACACTCCCCTTCCTGGAGGGCTGAGCATAGTTGTGAGACTGAAGGGCGTTTCTTGCTGATGAAGAAGAAGAAGAGGAGTTTGGATTTATACCCCCCTTTCTCTCCTGTAAGGAGACTCAAAGGGGCTTACAATCTCCTTTCCCCTCCCCCCCCCAACAAACACCTTGTGAGGTGGGTGGGGCTGAGAGAGCTCCGAAGAGCTGTGACAAGCCCAAGGTCACCCAGCTGGCGTGTTGGAGTGCACAAGATAATCTGGTTCCCCAGATAAGCCTTCACAGCTCAAGAGGCAGAGCGTGGAATCAAACCCGGTTCTCCAGATTAGAGTGCACCTGCTCTTCGCCACTACGCCACTGCTGCTCCCTTTTTTTAAAGCTTTGTTCGTTTCATATAAACATTAATACAATACAATAATTCCAACGGTAAACATATGCATACAACAAAACAATAAACAAAAGTACCATTATCTTATCATACTTATGAATTCCTATACCTAACTTATTTTATACATTCTTAAAGTAACTATATCGCTCATACATATCATCTATATAATTAGGTATTGTCTGTATAATAACCATACATAAGAGAAAGAAGGAAAAAGAAAAGGAACAAGATACATTCCACACTAAAGAAAGAACGAGAGCATGAAGGAGGAAAGAAAAGAATAGACTATAGCCACTGCTGCTCCCGTTGATGTGCTCCTCTTGATGGGCTGCAAGCCAGTTCGGTTGTAAATGGATAAAAACAGCGACTGGCAAACAGGAGACTAAAACGAGTTGTCAGAACTCATCAGATGCTCCCGACTCCTTTCGCTTTTTGTTATTTATTTATTTATTATTTAGATTTTTCTACCGCCCTATCCCCGAGGGGCTCCGGGCGGTGTACAACAAAACTAATACAAATCAAGTTCAGGAGCAAACTATACAATTAAAACAACAGCAACCCTCAGAGGCTCCATCGTTAAAATATACTGGATTTCATTAAAAACAGCGGTAACAGCGGTGATACCATAGTAGAAGGTGCCCGGTAAGGACTGGTTTGCTCCTAAGTCTGCACATGGATTCTGTGAGATGTGGCCAAAACATTTCATGCCATGTCAGTTGGGGGGGGGAGAGGGAGGGAGGGAGGGAGGGAGGGAGGAGGGAGGGAGGGGGGGAGGGAGGGAGGGAGGGAGGGAGGGAGGGAGGGAGGGAGGAAGGAAGGAAGGAAGGAAGGAAGGAAGGAAGGAAGGAAGGAAGGAAGGAAGGAAGGAAGGAAGGAAGGAAGGAAGGAAGGAAGCCACCTCTGAATACCACCCCAGTCCCAAAAACTTCAAAAACCTTAACTACACTGCCAAGGACACTGGGTTTTAAATACAAATTGACTGGTTTTAATTTATATTGACATGTGTATGCATTTGTTTTTAAGATTGCACATACACATGTTGACTATACATCTATCCCTTCCACATTGCGACTTTCCCCATCATGGTTTTGACATATTGTGGGTCAGCATAAAGAAAGTAAACGGGAATTTGGGGGGTGTTTTACGGACCCGCAGGCGACACAGACTTATTCTCTGCTTCGAAGGGAGGGTAAAAAAAAAAGGTACGTGGATTTCCAGATCTCTTGGAGCACCGCACCCCTATCCCTCACAGGGTGGAAGGGGCGATTGTATTGCACTGTTGTTTGCCCACTCGGGATCTACCTGCAGGGGGAAGGGATATAAATAAATAAAGTCATGTATTGATAAATAAAGTCCTAGAATAGGAATGATTGATGTGGGGGACCGAGTAGGGTACCATTCTTCCGAGTAGGGTACCATTCTTTAGAGAGACAGGCTGTCCGGACTTCTTGTCTGCAAACCTCTTGAAACGGAGCGTTGATCTTGTCATATCTGATACCAGAAAACCTGAGGGCAAATTTTCACTGGATGTGTCACATCTCATGGGGTTTTAAATTAGCATCCTTTATGCTTCATCTCCCGGCAGAGTGTCGGGCTGCGTACTCCATTTCCTTGCCTGCCCATTTGACCTGACGAACTTCCCTTTTATCCTCCCTTCTTTTCAGACACGGTGTCCAGCAAACTCCAGAACAACAACGTGTACACCATCGCCAAGAGGAACGTGGAAGGCCAGGATATGCTCTACCAGTCGCTGAAGCTCACCAACGGCATCTGGATCCTGGCCGAGCTGCGCATTCAGCCGGGCAACCCCAACTATACAGTAAGACCAGCTAGCAGGAGCGCCATGGAACGGGGCTGTGGCTCAGTGGCAGTGTATCTGCTTTGAATGCAGAAGGCCCCAGGTTTGGTTCTTGCCCTCTCCCGTTAAAAGGATCAGGGGAGGGGAGGGCCACCAAAATGGTAAAAGGCCTGGAGTCCAGGCCCTACGAAGCGAGGCAGTCTCTGCTCCCTCTTCGACATGGCATCCCTTCAGATACTTAAATCTTTTCTCATGTGCTTTTTTCTGAAGACGCTGAGTTGCTGTAGAAGAAGAAGAAGAAGAGTTTGGATTTATATCCCCCCTTTCTCTCCTGCAGGAGACTCAAAGGGGCGGACAATCTCCTTGCCCTTCCCCCCTCACAACAAACACCCTGTGAGGTGGGTGGGGCTGAGAGAGCTCCAAAAAGCTGTGACTAGCCCAAAGTCACCCAGCTGGCGTGTGTGGGAGTGTACAGGCTAATCTGAATTCCCCAGATAAGCCTCCACAGCTCAGGCGGCAGAGCGGGGAATCAAACCTGGTTCCTCCAGATTAGATACACGAGCTCTTAACCTCCTACGCCACTGCTGCTCCTGTAGGAATTCCTGGGATGCGATATTGACAACACAGTAAAGAGGGAGATTGTGACTTGTCCATGTCAATTTCCAACCTCTGAAAGGAGGGAAAAACCAGTCTTCCAGTTAATCACACCAATTATATCAAAGAGGTCACTGTCTGGAAGGCCTGGCATTCAGCGGTTGACTGCCTTGAATGTGCCTTTAGCCGCCATGGCTAGTCGCCAGCTGATAAACCTGTCCTCCATTAATTTACCTAATTCTCTTTGAAAGCCATTTAGGCTGTCTTGTTAACCAACAAGCCTACTTAATTATTCCCTCTCCCACTGTGTCTAAAAGATCTCTCTCTCTCTCTCTCCCCCTCTCTCTCTCCCTCTCTCTCTCTCAATCAAGCCTTTATTGGCATAGTGAATAATAAAATAAATACAACAAGATAAAACTGGCAAAAAAGATGGATACACAGAGCAAAGAATAGAACGTTAGGTAAAAAAAATTGCTGCTGGTTTTTGAGAATTTCCAAGAGGAAGTCTCCCAGTATCACACAGAAGGAAGGAGCTGGATTATTCAGCAAGTAGTGTCATCTGAATAAATCAGGGAGATCAGTTGAGAACAAGGGAGTAAGATTCACGTACTTTGATCTGATTTCCTTGAACCTGGGACAGTGTAATAATTGGCGGGCCAAAGATTTGGCTAAGCCAGCATTACACGGGCACAATCTGTTAGACTTGTCTTGATTGTTAAATCTACCGTGTAGCAAGGTGGAGGGCATAACGTTAAACTGGGCGAGCATTATAGCTCCCCTTTGAGCAGGGTTTATTGAACAATGCAGGTAGAGAGCCGAGTGGCCCAGTTTGAATGGAATTGAAAAATACTTGGGGGTGGGGGGGCTCAAGTTTTCTTGGCTGCAGTGACTAAAGTGGAGAACTCTCTATCCAGTAACCAGCCTTTTAATTTTTTATAAGCATCTAAGTAGGACAAGGAACAGAGCGAATCCACTGGCAGTCCTCTCTCGTTCACCCATCCATCCATACAAACTAAAACTTTCCACAATTCTCATCTCACAGAAGAAGAGAGGAAAAGGGGAGGGGGGAGAAAGAATTGACAGAGAAGGAAGCAACGGATCCGTTCGGCGGTGGTGGGAAAGACCAACAGCCAGAGAGCCGTCGCCAGCCTTGAGAGACGGGACTGTCCTTGATGGACCAGTGGCCTGATTCAGCATAAGGCAGCTTCATGTGTCCATAGTTTACAGAATAAGGGCCGTGGCTCATTGCTAGAGTACCTGCCTGGCATGCAGAAGGTCCCAGGTTCGATCTCCAGCATCGCCAATTAAAAAGGGTGATGAAGAAAAAGATTTTGGATTTATACCCAACTTTCTCTCCTGTAAGGAGGTTCAAGGTGGCTGACAAGCCCCTTTCCCTTCTTCTTCCCACAACAGACACCTTGTGAGGTAGGTGTGGCTGAGAGACTTCTGAAAGAACTGTGACTGGCCCAAGGTCACCCAGCAGGAATGTAGGAGTGCAGAAACACATCTGGTTCACCAGATAAGCCTCCGCCACTCAGGTGGAGGAGTGGGGAATCAAACCTGGTTCTCCAGATTAGAATCCACCTGCTCTTAACCACTACCCCACGCTGGCTCTCTGGATTTGAACTGGATTTGTTTCTCCGCTGCTCCACATGAAGCCTTCTGGGTGACCTTGGGCTAGTCACAGTTTTCTCTCAGAACTCTCTCAGCCCCATCTATCTCGCAAGGCTTCTGTGGGAAGAGTAAGGGAAGAAGTTTGTAAGCTGCCCTGAGTCTCCTTACAGGAGAGAAAGGAGAGGTTTAAATCCAAACTCTTCTCCAGATTAGAATCCACCTGCTCTTAACCACTACACCACACTGGATGGGATCATAGGCTATGTGGAGGACCGAAGATTTTGGAGAGCTGCTGCAAGTCAGACTAGACAATCCTCACTTCTATGGCCGAACCCTCGGACTCAGTGCAAGGTTGCTTCATGCATTCCTGGGTCCTTTCCTCACCCCCTTTTCCTTTCTTCCCACAGCTCTCACTGAAATGCCGCGCTCCTGAAGTGTCTCAGTACGTCTACCAGGTCTACGACGCCATTTTGAAAAACTAATGCCACAGAACCTGCCACCACCTCGCCTCCGTGGGGATTTAAGGTGGGGCCAAGACCCCGCAACTGCCGCTGCCCCCCCCACCCCCCAGCAGGCCGAGAACTCTCTCAGTGTGGGGGAAACAGCTCTGTGTCATGTCTTCGCCTTCAGCCCCGACAAGCTGAAGGCAAAACCAAGGTAGCGAGTAGTGTCCACGTGCCGGTAACTGTAGAGAATGACCCGTTTGATACTTTTAGCATCTGTGAGAAGTTTGTAACCACTTTGCGTTGCCCGTCGCCACCGCGCGCCTGTGCCACGTCTGTCTGGTCTGTCTGTTCCCGTGAGCTTGCTCCATCTCGTGCCAACGCCGTGCATTTTCTAAACCACTTTAGGCCTCTAGATGCTTTTTTTTTTGTAACGCGCATCCTCATTTCGACTCGCACACGCAGTCTCCGTCGAGGCAAAGGCATCCGAGAACCATTCGCTGCACTTTACTGTTTTCTATTTGTGTGTTTCTGACGGATTTGTTTGTTTTTTTAATTAGCCAGCAGCCTAAAAGATAGGGGAAGGGGGTCTCTAAAACAGACCTGCCGTTATCAATTACATAGGAGAAAACGCTGGGTCCCTTTGGATATCGGAGACCTTGGGGGTTCCACCACTGGTTACTGCTTTGTAACCTTTTGATTCACAATATGCCAGTCACCCCCTCCCATCTACTCACCTCCCCTCCAACCCCAGCACTGAAAATCTTCCAGCCGCACCTCCTCAAATTCCTTTGGCTACGTGGGCTGTCGTTTTGTTTTTAGAAGGAGGACCAGCCAAAGTTACATTGATGCAGTTTGGGAAGGGCGCCTGATGGGCTCAAGAGGTGTGAGACAGGGTCACACCGTGCTCAGTTCTGATTTATCTCTCCCTAGCATGACAGGTTCGTGTGTCGTGGACAGCTCAGCCTTTCCTTGCGGTGATACCCACATGTGCATGTTTTGTGCATATAGTATCCCAAGGGAATGCAGCAGCTGGGCCAGAGCTGGAAAGCGTGGGGCTTCTAGGGAAAGAAAAACAAAAGGGCCAAGTGAACAGCCGGGCAAATTGCCAATCGAGTTGCTCTTTCCCTGCTTCACGGGTCCCGTCCTTGTTGCTAGAGAGGCTGCAGATCCCTTACTAGGGTCTCAGGTCTTCAGGGAAGCTCCCTGAAGATCTCCAACAATCGGCCTCTGTCTTGGCCAGACATACACGGTGTCCCATACTATGCCCTTTACGGGAGAGGCGCAGCAGTTGATTAGTCCCCAAGGCTAGAGCAGGACCCCAGAATGGCTAAACTGGGAACGTGACGATGGTCGTTATCCCTCTGCGCTGTAGATCAGGAGTTTAATTCTGGCCCCAGATTCCTGACTCTCCTTCGATGCTGAGTAGCATTTCCTGACCAAGCTTGGAACCCAGGCCCCTGACTGGGGAACCCATTCAAATCAGTGCCATCGAAATGTGTCCAGGTACTCGGGACTGGTACAACTGTCCCTCTTTCCGTGTCAATCAGCCACCTCTTTGCCCTTCCTTCCTTTGCACCTGTTTCAACTTTTTCAGCTTGTCCCCTTCCATATTACCAACTCCTCTCTTTGCTCGTCAACCTCACTGACACAAAGAGGTCCTCTGAGCCTCAAAGCATTGGCTGCCCTCCTTCCCTCAGTCCCAGAAGAGAAACCAGAGAAGGGCCGTTCCACCTGGGCCTCGTTCACTCACACGCCCTTTGCAATGCTGACAAGGCCTAGAAAATCCACCCTCTGGCTATTTGGGGATATGGCGGAGATCAGCTATTTACACTATGCCCAATGGCTGAAAACAGAAACATATACACACAGAGAAAAAGGATATATATGTATATGTTTCTGTTTTAAGCCATTGGGAATAATGTAAATAGTCGGCCTCTCTATACAATAATCGCATTGCCCAAGATATATTGTAAGTTAGGGGAGAGATCCATCCATATTTGGTGGGGAATACATCTGCATTTAAATGGAAATCAAATGAAGGAAAACTGGTAAATACCAGTATTGGGAGTGGTCCTGGTTCTTTAAACCCTATTGACTTGGACAACAAAAACCATCATGGGGTGAATGAACACACACACTAAATGAATCTCCTTAAGTCCATCTGGTCAGCGTGCTCTGTTTATAAGTAAGCAGAGTCCAGTTTCTTCTTGGAGTTCTCACAAAAATTCGGCACGAGCCTGACCGACAGTCGTTCAGTCTGCCAGTTTATGTCCTGCCCATCTGAATCGCTGGGGGCCTTGGCCTCCCATTTCCATTAGTGGAAAATTGAGTCCACTCGAGGGTTGCTTAGCCCCTAGAAGGCCACAAGGCAACTTGAACTGCTATCAGAAGTCTGGAGCAAAACAAAATGGCGGGTACAGCCTTTAGCCTACGAAGACCTCTATTTCCACATCGTACGGGACCACGCTCAGCTTGGTGAGTCACAGGTTAAACAGGCCTGCCTTGATGTCAAAACAAAAATCAAAACAAGGGAGCGCAGTGTGCCCCACACCTCAACCGTTTTAGCTGTGTGCAGGTAATATGGCTGTGCTGTGCACCTGTTGAGAGGAATTCAAAATGGCCGCTCACTAGGAACCCCAGTTGGAAACAAAGGACTGGAGGGGGCTGGCCAACAATTTGCATTCACACTGAGAATTCCACGCACACTGAAGTTCTCCACACAAAGGCGGTAAATGTGAAGGGAACAAATGAGGGGCGTAAGGCTGATCTTGAGGAGGCAGTCTGGATCCAATCCCCTTCATGCTTCCCTGAGTTTAAGGCTGAGGTTTTCCCCCAGGTGAGCTGAAGGAAGGAGCTGAGGTTTAACCTCCTTCACAGTCAAACATTCTGGGTTAATCCCCGCCAACCTTTGAGGCAAAGGAATCGCACACACCACACTTGTGCAGTTGGTTTTGTGCCTCAGTTTTCAGGTAGTAAATAATGTTAAATATCCTAGGAACACTCCTATGTAGCATGTGTAGTACATTGGTCATGGCAAATTGACCGTGGTAGGATTCTTTTTCATAAGACATGAAATCGTGAGGTGGAGGTAGTCTTACAACTGGTTTTATGAAATGGTGCTCAGTGTAGCTCAAGCCACCATCAGAAGACTGGAGAGAAACACAATGGTGGACCAAGCCTTCTGCCTACAGAAACCTTTTCCGCCCTGTCCGTCGTCTGTCTGCCAGGCTTGTGCCATTCGTTGTCTGCATGCCGTGATGTGGGGAAAACGTGGAGTGGGGCAGGAGGGAGAGGGGAGGGGGTCGCTCACACTTGCTGCCATTCTGTCATTTGACTGGGGGGAATGGAAAGGGTTAAGCTTTGCCTTGTCTCATCAATAAACGTCATTTATACAAGTTGACCATCTCCGGAATTGTATTTCTTCAGGGTGGAATAGTAGAAGAAGAAGAAGAGTTTGGATTTATATCCCCTCTTTCTTTCTTGTGACTCAAAGGGGCTTACAATCTCTTTTCCCTTCCCCCCCTCACAACAAACAGCCTGTGAGGTAGGTGGGGCTGAGAGAGCTCCGAAGAACTTTCCCGAGGTCACCCAGCTGGCATACGTTGGAGTGCACAATCTAATCTGGTTCACTAGATAACCCTCCGCAGCTCAAGTGGCAGAGCCGGGAATCAAACCCGGTTCTCCAGATTAGAGTGCACCTGCTCTTAATCACTACACCGCGCTGGCTCTGGAGTAACAGGATAGCGGGCATTGAAGTTTTCCCTTCTTAAGCTTCTTGACCCTTCAGGCAATAGCCCACCATTCCATGAGCAGAACAGAATCCCTGCCAGCTCTTCGAAACCCTGGACAGATCATCCCTAGTATGGCAAAGGGGTAAAAAATGTCTCCCCCTTCTGCAAATGCAGCACTTTTGAAAAGGACTTCAATTTCATCCTTTTTGTCTCCTTACTGGTTCATGAAGATTCTGGACCCTCCGATATAATCTTTCCAGGTGTCCGAAGGTAATCCAGGAGCATGGGGGAGATTTTGTGCTCCGATTGTTGGATGTTGCTACCCTGTATCTTAAACATTGCACAAGTTATACCTCTGTTAGTGGCTACTGTAGATTAAATCCCCTGCCCTGCCAGTTATTTATGTAAGTGGGTTTTTGATGCCTGTCCAGGGTCCTGCTCGAGAAAGTCCAATCCTTGTATTTTGTGCCGCTCGGGGCTTCTCTGCACAGAATCCCAGGAACTTCAGTTTGGGGAGGATACTGGGGGTTTTCTGTTGTTGCTTCCATCCTAGAACTATATTTCTCTGGAAAGAAAAAAACAATGTCTATGAAACAGGTTTAGGTCTGTAATGTAGACACTCTACCCACTGCATTCTGAAAAGCACACCTGTACCAAGTTCCTGCTCAAAGAGGATGTCAAACTCTCACCTGTTGGCTAGCATTGATTGCTAAAAACATCCTGTTTACCTAGCTCAGGGGTAGGGAACCTGCGGCTCTCCAGATGTTCAGGAACTACAATTCCCATCAGCCTCTGTCAGCATGGCCAATTGGCCATGCTGGTAGGGGCTGATGGGAATTGTAGTTCCTGAACATCTGGAGAGCCGCAGGTTCCCTACCCCTGACCTAGCTCCTTGAAGCAGTATACTGGGAAGATGGTATTTTTACATTTGCTTCCTTCTGCTGTGTGGGAAAATCTACTTGGAAACCATTGCGAAAGTGGATTGAAAGTGCATTATTTTGTGTGTGCGGAAGGGGCCTTACGGGGGAATCCTAGATGCTTTCATGGGCTTGAGCAGACAGAGTTCTTTCCCCGTCTCTTATTTCTCCACTTGTTGACAGTTGCCTGCCTTCGATTTCCCATGCTTTTTGAAGATTGCTGAGGGTGTTCACCCTCCTCAGACAACAGTTTGGGCCTTATTTAAAAAGTATACTATTATGTTCCTCCAGTCTGCAGAAACTTTGTGTGTGTATGATGGCCTGTATTTTACTGTCCTGTTGATAATCACTTAGTTGTTAAATGGAGCAGGTTAAAATCTTGTTAGGATTCTCAAGGAATGGTTTGTAGGCCCTGCTTGCGTTCTAATCTTAAAATGTGCCCCCCCCCCCCCCGCTGTTCTGCATACCACTGGAGTGCTTTTGTACACATTCTAGATTTTCCTCAATTTTCCTGCAATTACTCCTGAGCCCGATCACCTATGAAGTTTTTTAGGAAGATCACAGCAAAGCCAGAACGGGAAAATCCAGCCCTTTCCTTGTCCCAGTTTTTGACGGCAGCTGTCCCCCCACCCTCTTTGCCCCCACCTTAGGGCTTTCCCAGATAGTTAAAAAAATTAGTAGTTGACCTATTGCTACAGCTTTCAAACACGACAATGATACATCGATTGCAAATTAAAAGGCCCAAATGTATTTATGCACTTGATTTATATCCTATGTATCTCCTCAACGGTGGTCCAAAGTGGCTTACGTTGGTCTTTGCTTCCTTTAACCCTCACAGCAACCCTGGGAGATAAATGTGTGTGACTGGTCCAAGGCTACCCAGCAAGTTCCTCAGAAGGGTGGGGATTCAAACATGGCTCTCCCAGATTCCTGTCTGACCTTCTAACTATACAACACTGACTCTGTAAAAAAAAGCACTCCGGGGGTCGGGGGTGGAGAGGGCTCTAGAGGGAGCTGGGGCAGTGCAACAATAAGAAACACACAGTCTGGAAATGGTACGACTGCTCTGCTGATTTGCCAATTGCGGAGGCACCAAGGAAACATCCAAGAATCACCACTATGTGGAAGAACCCATGAGAATCTACTATATCAGCATTATGTGGCTCCCTAGGGTGGCCAACCTCCAGGTAAGTCCTGCAGATCCCCCACGCTATTTGAAATTATTTCCAGATGACAGATCAGTTCCGGGGAGCAACTGGGCTGCACGTGCGCACACACCAATTCTCTAGATATTTCCCCAACCAGAGCTGGAAACCCTACCCCCTACCCTGTGTAAGGCATAAGGCAATTAGCCCTTACTTTAAAGTGGGGATACTGGGTTATTCCCCAGAAAGTGAATGCAGACGTGTATAGTGAGCGGCCATTTTGAATCAGGCCAGTTAGTATTTTGTTGGGAGGCCACCAAAGGAAGTCCAGGGTCACTAGGCAGAGCCAGCTAATAGCAAACGCACCACCACCACCCCGCCCCAAATATCTCTTGCCTTGAAAACCCTACTGGGTTGCCATCAGAGGGAAAATGTAGCCTGGTGCAAAAATCTGAGCTTTCCACACTCCCCCCTTGAACCAGCCACGGATGCAGGCAAAACGTCAGGAGAAAATACTACTGGAACATGGCCATACAACCCGGAAAACTCACAACAACTAATTGGAGATTGCTGGGGGGTTTTGCAGCAGTTCCAGTAATTAATTGTGTGCCATCTGTAGAAATCTGAATTTGTGTATTTAAAAATTAGTCTAACATTAAGGCCTGGATGAAATCTGTTTCTTAAATCTTCTTGAAAAAAGCTTTCCCCTTTTTCGTTACAACTGGAACTTTGGGCAAACGTTTATTCAGGCGTGTCTTGGTTAAAATCCAGTAGGGCTGCAGTCAAAGTTCTCTCAAATTCTCTTTGTCTACACAGAGACAGGCAGTGGCAAACCACCTCTGAAGGTGTCTTGCCTTGAAAACCCCACCGGGGGCGCCATAAGTCAGCTGTGGCTTGACAGTATCTACACATACACACAAGGCTACTATTCAGCCCTACTGACCTGGATAGTTCAGGCTAGCCTGATCTCAGAAGGCAAATAGGGTCAAACCTGGTAAGCATTTGGATGGGTGACCTCTAAGGAATACAAAGGTCATGGCGTATGAGGCAGGCAATGGCAAAACACCCCTTTTGCCTTGAAAACCCTACTGGGCCGTCATCGGTCCGCTGAGACTTGATAGCAAAAAACCCAAACAAACAGCTGGATAAGATAGCCCATCAGATAGTTAGCAAGCACTCTTGTATTACAAGGCAATTGACCAGGTGAAGATCACAGGAATCCAAAACATTATTGAACCAGTAAGAAGAGGGGGTTTGGGATGTATACCCCCCTTTCTCTCTTGTGAAGAGGTTCAAAGGGGCTTACAAGCTCCTTTCCCTTCCTCTCTGAGGCAGGTGGAGCTGAGAGAGTTCGGAGAGAACTGTGACTAGCTCAAGGTCACCCAGCAGGAACCTAGGAGTGCGGAAACACATCTGGTTCACCAGATAAGCCTCCGCCACTCAGGTGGAGGAGTGGGGAATCAAACCAGTTCTCCCGATTAGAGTCCACCTGCTCTTAACCACTACACCACGCTGGCTCAGTAATAACACTGAGAACATAATATGCAGCCTGAGAGGAGAGAGTTTGCTTTCCAAGTTACAAAGAGCACTGAAAAGGACACGCGGTTCTTTACGGATGAATTTGTATCATCAGCCTGGGCTTTGCTGTTTTGAAAGCACAATTAGAGGCTGGGAGGGTAAGGCAAGGAACAACAGGATTGCACAGGGGGGAAAAAACCCATGGCAGCATAGTGTAGTGGTTGGATGCTGGATTGGGATCAGGAAGGCATAGGTTCCACTGCCTGCTGGGCCGTGGAAGCTCTCTGGATGACCTAGGGCCAGTCGCTCCCAGTCTGTCCTACTGCACAGGGTTGTGGCTGTGAGGATGAATTGGATTAGAGAAGAATGCATTGCCTTAAGCTTCTTGTCGGAAGGGTGCAACAAAAATGTACTCAGTATGGCAACAACAAGACTATTATACACGAAAAATGGAAAATTTAATCTATATCTACAATAGAAGGATCTTGGGTGCTGTGTGGTTTCCGGGTTGTATGGCCGTGCTCTAGCAGCAATAGAAGGATCGCTTGTGAAATTGCTGGAGTTGGTAGAAATGGCCAGAGTTGCTTCTTTGATTCGAACTTGCCTAAATTCTTTGTTAAATGGAAATCTCTGATTGACTTTTTGCATAAAACAGGGAAAAATAGTTGATGACTTGTGGATTTGAGGATTAGAAGATTGGGGGGAATATAACAGAGGAAAGAGCAATGCTTAGTACTAATGATTATGAATTAATTTTACGAAGATAATTAGAGAGCAAGTAGTAATTTTTAAGCGTGTTGATACTCTACACACACAAAATCAGGGCCCCTGTTGTTAAAGGTATTTCCTGTCCTTTTCTCCCCCACTTTTATATTTGTAAGCTTTTGAAGTTTCAATAATAAAAAAACTTCAAAGGGAAAAATTTACTCAGTAAACAAATGCCACTGGATTGCAAACTGCCAATAGACACTGCTTTTAACAAAGAATCGGGCCTGATAGCTGTGAATTCAGTAGCCTGTATTAATGCGATAAATGGAAAGATAGTCACTTACTGTGTAATCCTGTGCCCTTTGAAGACTTATGACTGCACTTAATAGAAGGATATAACTGCACTATTATTCCACAAAGTTATCCTTGGTGTGGTGGTAACAGAATTGGCCTAGCATCCAGGAGGACCAGCTGCAAATCCCAACTCTGCTATGAAGTTTGCTGCATGATTTTGATCCAGTCACTCTCTTTCTCAGCCTAATCTACCTTATAGTGTTGTTGTGAGAATTAAATGTGTGTGTGTGTGGCGGGGTGGGGGGGTGGGGTATTCATGCACCCCATCCCAAGCTCCTTGGATGAAAGGTGGGATTAATTTAAAACTTCTACCTAGGCGTATTGTCGAATTTATTATCGAAGGCTTCCGCAGTCTGAATCCACTGGCTGCCATGGGTTATCCGGATTGAGTGGTCGCGGTCTGGTAGTTTTTCCTCGTACAGTTTTGCCCCCATCTACAGCTGGCACCCTACCTAGTCCTTTATCTCGCTCGCAATTCCTTTCATTCCTCAATACGTCCTCTTTAACTAACCCCCCCTGCGAGGTAGGTTAGATCGAGTGAGGCTCCAAAGTCTTCAGGGGCCTTTGGGGCTGAACAGATAAGATACTTGGGGCTGAACAGAGACTTGAGCGCTACACTGAACCCCCCAGCGCTGTGCTCAGCTATCGCGCAGAAGAACTCTTGAAACAAAGCAGGAAATGATGAGAAGTGTTTGGCCTCAAAATCAATGTTGATCTCAAAATCAATGTCAATTTGATTACGATGAAGTGGTTGGAAGGGGAGGATTGCCCCCCCCCACACACACACACACGCAGGCACAACCACAACCCTGTTGTGGCAAGGTTCCTTAGACCAGCCCTTGATGGGAACATGTGCACATCGCAACCTCTGGCAACACGATGAGGACACATCGGAGCATCCTCTGGGCCCTACAGCTTTTCCGTGCTGCTGCCGCCTGCTAAAAATAGCTCGAGAGGGGGTGAGCCTGCGGGAGGGTAGCCTGCTTTCCCCATGAACATGTCAGGCTCTGCGACCCTGTGGATCTCCTGCAATCAGTGGCAGGATTCCTATCCTCCCCCCCTTTTCCTCCCCAACACACACACGCGCAGACACACACATACACACGGCTCATCTTCCCAGCTAAGCCTGCAATGCCCAAGCCGGAGAGAGAGATGGAGAGGAAAGACGGCTGGTCTTTGGAAACAAAAAACAACAGAGGAGAGAGGAGACCCCACAAGAAATCCTTTTAGTCCCGAAAGCCATCTATCTCTCCCCCCCCCCCAGCACCACCAGCACTACAGTTCTTCTGAGCCAGATGCCTTGACTGCATCCCCCAGTCCTCTGCACAGCTAAACCCCCTCCCCCCATCCTCCAAGAACTGGGTGGATTGCTGAATGGAAGATCTTCCTAACTCTGCAGCCTGTTGGGGCACCCCTCATTTTTTCCCAAGGATCTGGGGTCCACCGCCAAAGAGACTTTGCCCTGGGGAGAGTTTGTCCTTGGTGTGCTCATCCTTGCAAGGTAAGGAAAGGACTGGGGGGGGGGGGGGGGGGGGGGGGGGGGCAGGGGTGGAGACTGCACAGGGAGTGGAGATTTCTACACAGGAGAAGGTTGCACTGAAGGAGGGAGGGGCAGGTTGCCGGAGAGACCATTGTTCCAGCCTTACCTTGCAGGTGGGTTTGGGAGGGCAGGAGAGCCGCACAGGTGAGGCGTCCACCCTACCTGTCCTTTGGCCCGAATGAAGTTGGAGAAGGGAGGAGGGTGGAATAAGAGCTGAGGGTGGAAGTTAAAATTGGGGCAGTTCTGGCATCGGGAAGGAGGGGGTTGCAGGACTGATGTACTGGGGGTGGGGGGCAGGTGTCAATGCTATACCTAGACTGATACCCCTCCCTTCCTCCCATCACAAACGCAACTATACCCCTCCCTCCCATCACAAACGCACACAGCCCTCTTAGAGATGTGAGGTTGGCCAACTGGCCCTACCTCCTCCCCAAAAAGCAAGAGGCTTTGGCAACTGCAGATGGAAGAGAGAGGGGGGCATTTGAAGGTCCCGTGACCAGCTCTACTGGGTGACTCTTCCATCGCCTGCGCGAGGCAAGCAAAGCAAAGCAACCTCAGGCTGTCGCTGTAGATGTTTTCCCTTCTGCGGCTCTTTCCCCCTTTGCGTAATCAGCACTTTTATGTGGGTTTTCTGCACCACCCACCCTGCCTTGGGGAGCCCCAGGATTGCCCCGAAACCCAGGAGAGGGTCCGTCCAAAGTGGCTCTAGACCTTGAGCTCCCACGCTGGTCGTTCGGGCAGCAGCTCAGAAAAGGACATGTCAACCCCCTTTTTGACAGAGGCCTCTGCCTCTGGCGGGGATGAAACATCCACACTGCCGGGCCACGCTGCAAAGTGGATCTGTGTGAGGCCCGCTAGGATTCTCTGGCTCTGTCGTGCTGGCAGGTGGGACGGCTGGCTTCCTTCTACTGCAAGCACACGACCCTCACCACCACCACCCCCCAATGTACACGAACTTCATCCATGCACAGCAGTGTGGCTCGGATGATGCAGGCTCGGTGCATGTTCTCACATACCCGTTTGTCGGGAATGCTCGTATTCCTATCCCTGGGCACCGTGTGAGCACACGGATGTAAATGTGGCCCCATGCTCACTTGCTGTGTCTTGGTATTATGTAGATTGGCACGCCAATAAAACGTCAGTGGACTTGTGTGCTTATGGACAAGGTTGGGCTGACGGCCATAATTGGCATCAGGAGGGAATGTCTTCACCAGGGCTGCCTCGTAGAGTGCATTTTCCTAGGAATGCCCTATTGAGTCTTACTCCCAAGTAAGCATGAACAGGAATTAGTGGTAGAAGGGCCAGCCATTCAGAGTTGGTAGGTTGACTTGAGAGGTTGGAAAGGGCGTGCTCTGCCGTTCCCTTTTTTGGGGAAATTGCCCTCGGCCATATTGATTGTCCGTGGTCTGGATTCACGGGAATAAACTCTAGGGCAGGGGTGTCAAACTCGCGGCCCTCCAAATGTTATGGACTACAGTTCCCATCATCCCCTGCCAGCATCATGCTGGGAACTGTAGTCCATAGCATCTGGAGGAGGGATCAATGTATGGGAAACTGGAACAAGGCCTCCACGCTCTCCTACCGAATATCATCTGATGAACGAGGCTTCCTCCAATGGTGTGCATTGATGCGGGGGGGGGGGGGGTTGCGTGGGGGTCCTTGAAACACTTTGCTCCGTTGCTCCTGCCTCATTTGGCTATCCCACTTTTTGCTGGCTCAAGCATGCATGGTGACTCCTCACCCTTTGGCTTGTTGGCACAAGATGACCACAAGGGTATGAGAGTTGCCAGGAAAACCTCATTGGGTGTTCTGCCAAGAGCTGTTGTGCATCTCGGATGGGGCATTCCCACATACAAATCTTCACCTGATGTCACAGTCGTGATGACCGAGGCGTGTGTGGATCAAACTTTTGTTTTGCAGTTCTCCAAACAGACTCCTTCTCTGGGCCTGTGTTCCAAATTAGGGTACTTTGGAATGCCAGGATCTTTTCACAAGTAATGACTTTCCGTGCCTGCCTCCTCCAGCCCCACTCCAGTGTTCCTGAATAGCTGCCTGTTTTCTAAATGGAAGGCCTTCCTCTGACACTGACTCAGACCCTTGGAACAATAACTGATGGTCATACTGCATCAGACCTTCGGTCCATCAGTCACTATTGTCTACTCTGACCGGCAATAGTTTTCCAGGGTCTCAGACAGAGGTCTTGCATATCACCTTCCCCTGGGAGCAGCAGCGGCGTAGTGGTTAAGAGTGGGTGCACTCTAACCTGGAGAACCGGGTTTGATTCCCCACTCTGGGGAGCTGTTGAGCTGTGGAGGCTTATCTGGAGAACCAGATTAGCTTGTGCACTCCAACACATGCCAGCTGGGTGACCTTGGGCTAGTCACAGTTTTTCAGAGCTCTCTCAGCCCCACCCATCTCACAGGGTGTTTGTTGTGGCGGGGGGGGGGGAGGAGATTGTAAGCCCCCTTGAGTTTCCTACAGGAGAGAAAGGGGAGATATAAATCCAAACTCCTCCTCCACCTCCACCACCACCTCCTCCTCCTCCTCCTCTTCTTCTTCTTCTTCTTCTTCTTCTTCTTCTTCTTCTTCTTCTTCTTCTTCTTCTTCTTCTTCTTCTTCTTCTTCTTCTTCTTCTTCTTCTTCTTCTTCTTCTTCTTCTTCTTCTTCTTCTTCTTCTTCTTCTTCTTCTTCTTCTTCTTCCTGATCTTTCCCCCCTGGAGATTCTGGGGACCAAACCTGGCACCTTCTCCATGCCAAGTAGATGGTGTGCCAACTGAGCCAAACCCGTCTCTGCTATTCCCATTTGAATAGCATTATAGCTGTGAATCCACCTGCTTCAATCCCCCACCAATACATTGCACAGCACATGACCTGGGGTCTCTCCCGTTTAGGATAGTTAACGTTCGGTTTCAGAAACACCATCCTCTGGGAACGGAGCATCTGTTCCAAATGCCCACCGGGGCCTTGTCAGACCATGGCTCGATGTTTCAGAATTTGGCACGGAGCTGAACACAGCCTGGCAGGCTCTTCCATTTTACCGGCCTCCCAGGCTCCAGTGCCAGCGATCCGAAATGCCTTTCCACTGGCCGGCCTGGTTTCCTGCTGGCTTTCTGCCACGGTACCCTCCTGCCCCCCCGCCCCCCCCCCGAGGCTCTTCTCTTTTTCTCAAACTGCAAAAACAGGATTAAGGACGGGAGCCGTTTTTGCGTGGCCGTGGGTTGGCTGCCGAGCACATCTCACACCAAAAGAAGTGCCGGAGCGCTCGGAGGCTTCTGTGAAGCTGGGTTTTGGCCTTCTCTGCTTGAGAAAGAATCTTCTCCCATGGCAGTCGTTTGGGGAGTAACGCCCAAGGCCAGCCCGACCAGCACAAAAGCATCAAAAACTCAGACCTGTGAGGGTAGGGGACGCAAATAGCGTTGCCAACCTCCAGGTAGCAGCCGGAGATCTCTGGCTAGTAGATGGCCAAGGTCAATTCCCCTGGAGAAAGTGATTGCTTTGGAGGGGTGGGCTCTAAAGCATTATAACCTGCCGAGGTCCCCTCACCCAACTGCACATCCTCTCCAGATTCCACCTCCAAATCTGTCAGGCATTTCCCAGCACAGAGCCGGCCACCCCAGGGCCCAAAGGAGAACAGCACAGTTTGCAGAGGCCGGCCGGGGAGCTGCGAGATGTCGGGATCCTTTAAGAAATCGCTTCGAGTCCCTGACCGTGTTCTCATGGATGAGCGAGGGAAGAATCCGTTTATGTTTGGAGAACAAAAAAGGGGGGGCACTGGCGTTCCACTCAGAGGAAAGGAGAGTGGAGCATTTTTCAGGCAAAGATGGCAAATCAAAAGGAAGGAAGTTTAGAAAAAGGCAGTCTAAAAGGGAACACCGATCAGGAAACGATATGATGCTTAAAATAATGCAGAGTATGCAGGAAGTGGAGAGAGAACTCCAGTGGGGGACCCAGTTAAGATGATGGGTGGTTGATTCAGGACAAAGGACAGATAATTAACTTGTGAAATTTCCACAGTTTTAAAAGGAGCCTCTGCAGGGTTTTAAGCATATTTGGCTTTATGCTATTCTGGTAATAATAGTATGGGAGAAGGAAGACTGGAGCTTGGAATAGGTAAGGAATCTGCCCACAGAGGACATAGCGTGTTCATATGATGTCTAATTCTTAATGCATTGTTTCAGACTCCTGAAATCGTAGTCCTATTACATTGTTTATTAGACATATTGTTCTGTTGATTGCATTACACTGTGTAATCTGTAATTTGTCTTAAGTCTCAGCAAGAAAGGTGGGTTATAAATAAAATAATAGATGATGATGATGGTGATGGTGATGGTGATGGTGATGGTGATGGTGATGGTGATGGTGATGGTGATGGTGATGGTGATGGTGATGGTGATGGTGATGGTGATGGTGATGGTGATGGTGATGATGATAATGCACCACACTGGGGGAGGCAAGGCCAGGACAACACAGGCAAACCTGATCTTGTCAGATCTCAGAAACTAAGTGGGGGTTCGTCCTGGTTAGTACTTGACTGAAAGACCACCAAGAAAGACCCGGGTCAGTAAGCAGAAGGCGGCAATGGCAAACCCGCACTGTTAGTCTTTTGCTCTGAAAACACTATTGGCTTGCCAGGAGTCAGCTGCAACTGGACTGCACTTTAAATGCCCATATTTTGGGAACCTCTGAACACTCACTCATTCTGCTTGCATGAAAAACACCTCGTCAGCATAAATCTATTATTTCAAAACAGCCCCGTGTGGTAGGCTGGTTCAATAACCTGTCTGGCACAATGGGAGGAAGAGATTGAAAGTTACAGGCCCTAAGGGCACATCAGAGGAAACAGGTTTTATTGTTATTCCCCAGTGAAGTCTGGCAATTGTGGTTCTATACGGGAAACGGGGGTTTGATGGAGGGTGCAATGCACAGTAGGCCTGTGGGAAGAGTGGAGTTTAGTGAGGGAAGAGACCTCCCAGTGGGGCATAGAGTCCATCATCAAGAGCTGCCATTTACCTCAGGGGACTCTGTGGTCTGGAGATGAGTAGTAATTCCGGGGCCCCTTCCGCACATGCAGAATAATGGACTTTCAGTCTACTTTCAATTCACTTTGCAGCTGTGCAGAATATAAAATTCCGCTTGAAAACAGCCGTGAAAGTGGATCGAAAGTGCATTATTCTGCATGTGCGGAAGGGGCCTAGGGGAGTTCCCGTCCTCATCTAGAGGCTGGCAGCTTAATGTTATGGTATGGTACATTATTGTTATTGTTGTTGTTACTGGCCTGCTTTTTGACTAAAAACAGCGGCTCCCAGAATGGCTCCTGTGAATCAAAATAAAATGCTAACTTACATTTTAAAAATCCTGGCCCTGCCAACTAGCATCTATTTTAAGACACATGACAGAAACGGACATGTTTTAATTGGACAGCCCCCAACTGGATGTCGACAAAAGCGGGTTAAGAGGTAACTAACCTGCCATAAAAGATCCAGAATTAGCCGTCTTGGAAGCTGGTTTTTGGCACTGTAGGAATGGATTTATAGCAGAGCAAAGGGGAGGTGAAAGATCCCTCCGAAGGGCAGGCCTCCTAAATTAACACATCACTGACTTGATTGCTTCGGAAAGATCCGTATGAACAGATTGCATTAAATACACACAGTGTTGACAGCGCAGGGACTTTAATTAACTTCGTTTATCTTGCTTCCCCCTCCCCCCCAAAGTCTGCAAACATAAGCAAAGCAAAGTGCTATCATCTTTCCATGTCCATCCAGTTGTGCCTTTAAGCAGCTGGAATGACAGGCCGATATTCTACCGGTGATGCTTAACCTAAAGGCCTTGGGGAGGAAGAAGTTAGCTGCTGGATTTCGGTTTCTCAGCTGCTGTCAAAGGCCCCTGGGGAAATGTTCTCCTTGACTTCCTACAGGGATTCATGGTGAACTTTCCTAGGGAAGTAATATACGCATGCTCCGTTTGTTTGCCTTCATATTTTTAAGTGGTGGACATAATGTTACCAGCCACAAGTTGGGGACTAAGAGTTCTTCTAGAATTGGGATTGGTCTCCAAATGATCAGCTGGAGAACGTGACAGGTTCTCAAAGTGGGTCACATTCATGCTAAATTCTCTTCCCTTCCCAAACTCTACCCCACAAGCTCTGCCTTCAAATCACCTGGAATTTCCCCAGCCAACCCTAGTTGGAGAGATCAAAGAGGTCCAAGGGTCCATTTTCCTTGCAAGGAATTTCTCTTAGTTGGCATTCTTTCAAAATAATAATAAAAAATTCACTAATGATCTCAGATTCTAAGCAAATTTATTGAACGTCCAAGGAATTAGTGCATCAGTCCCCATCGGTATATTTATTTTCTATATTTAGATATTATTTTCTTCTTTATTTTCCCCCTCACTACAGTTCTGGGAGATAGAGGCCCTTTCTGTTCAGCCAAAATAAAACGTTTTGAGGCAGGAATCCCCTGCTCTGACTAGAAACCACATTCCAGGGTCTCCAGACTTTCATGTCACTTTCTCCCTGATTCTTTTAAGGAGAGGTGCGGGGGGGGGGGGGGGGGGGGGGGGAACCAGGGAATTTCTGCATGCTAAGCAGATACTCTGTCACTTGGGCACAGCCCCTCCACTGGTCTGCCTGGGCACGAAACCCTTTCTTCTATTCAAACGAGATTTCTCTTGGTCTTCCAGTGACGGGTCGAGCCAACGAGGAAATGGTTCCTGTCCTTGGCTGAAACCGCAGCTGCCGGAATATGCAGCCCGGGGGCCTTCCTGGCAGCGCAAAGGCAGCGGACTGCGCCAAGGAGCCGATCACCACGTCGCGCGCGGGGGCCACGGCCGGGAGGCATGGTGACAACTTTCAAGATTGCCGTGCTGGGTGCTCAAGGGGTCGGAAAGAGTGCCATTGTTCGCCAGTTCCTCTACAACGAGTTCAGCGAGGTCTGTGTGCCCACCAAGGCCCGTCGCATCTACCTGCCTGCCGTGGTCATGAACGGCCACGTCCACGACCTACAGATCATGGACTTCCCACCCATCACCTCTTTCCCAGTAAACACACTGCAGGTAGGTGTCACCCACGTGGGCTGTCCAGTCAGAAAACAGGAGACTGCCCAGAATCTACTTCCTAAGAGATGGCCCGTAGGATTCACCAAGGATAACCATGGTGGTGAATACTGCTGCCAAGTCACAGCTGATGTATGGTGACCCCGTAGGATTTTCAATTCAAGCAAACAGAGGTGGTTTGCCATTGCCTGCCTCTGCATAGCCACCCTGGACTTTCTTGGTGGTCTTCCATCCAAGTACCAGGACCAACCCTGCTCAGCCTCTGAGATCTAATGAGGTCGGGTTAGTCTGGACCAGGGGTCTGCAACCTGCGGCTCTCCAGATGTTCAAGGACTCCAGTTCTCATCAGCCCCTGCCAGCATGGCCAATTGGTCATGCTGGCGAGGAAGCTGTCAATTCTCGATCCATGAACATTGGAGAAGTCACCGTTACAGACTAATCCATGTTTATAGAAATGAGGAAAAGTCCAGTGTCACACAGAGTGAGTTTTTGAGAGATTTCATGTGTAGGGGAGACGTCATGTGTAGGCTTCATGTCTATGAGTGGGGAAACAAACCCAGTTGTCCAAATTAGAATCCGCTGCTCTTAACCACTGCACCACCCTATCTCTCTCTGGCACAGAAGCCAGAATGGTATAAGTGTCCTTAGAGAGTGTGTTGCAATTTCTCAGACTTCAGACTTGATTTGTGGCATATCTTTTTTAGTCAGGCTGGCTACCGATGATTGGTCTGAAGGTCTCCGGAGTATTCTGGGCTGTATAAAGGTGGGATCTGTAAAGATGGGATATACTGATAAGAGTGTTGGAATGGGATCTGGGTTCAAGTGCATCCCGACTGACCCATGAATTTTGCCAGGTGACCAGTCACTTTGTCTCAGTGTAATTTACTTCAAAGGGTCGTTGTGAAGGTAGAATGAGAAAAGGAAAAACACAGGCATGCTGTTTGGACATCACATGAAACTAAAGATAAGATATTGTGTGGTTCATAAGCTAACTTCAACATGCATTTTATTTTTTTATTTATTATTTCAATTTGATATACTGCCCCATCCCCTAAGGCCGTGTTGGCAAACCTTTGGCACTCCAGATGTTATGGACTACAATTCCCTTCAGCCCCTGCCAGCATGGCCAATTGGCCATGCTGGCAGGGTCCCCCCCACCCCCCCCCCCCCCCCTTCCTACCCCCCCCCCCCCCCCCCCCCCCCCCCCCCCCCCCTCCACCCCCCCCCCCCCCCCCCCCACCCCCCCCTCCCCCCCCACCCCCTCCTCCACCACCTCCCCCCCCCCCCCCCCCCCCCCCCCCCCCACCCCCCCCCCCCCCTCCCACCCCCCCCCCCCCCCCCCCCCCTCCCACCCCCCCCCACCCACCCCACCCCCCTTCAACCCACCCCCCCCCCCCCCCCCCTCCCCTCCCCCCCTCCCCCCTCCACCCCCCCCCCCCCCCACCCCCCCCCCCCCCCACCCCCCCCCCCCCCCGCCCCCCCCCCCCCCCACCCCCCCCCCCCCCCACCCCCCCCCCCCCCCACCCCCCCCCCCCCCCACCCCCCCCCCCCCCCACCCCCCCCCCCCCCCACCCCCCCCCCCCCCCACCCCCCCCCCCCCCCACCCCCCCCCCCCCCCACCCCCCCCCCCCCCCACCCCCCCCCCCCCCCACCCCCCCCCCCCCCCACCCCCCCCCCCCCCCACCCCCCCCCCCCCCCACCCCCCCCCCCCCCCACCCCCCCCCCCCCCCACCCCCCCCCCCCCCCACCCCCCCCCCCCCCCACCCCCCCCCCCCCCCACCCCCCCCCCCCCCCACCCCCCCCCCCCCCCACCCCCCCCCCCCCCCACCCCCCCCCCCCCCCACCCCCCCCCCCCCCCACCCCCCCCCCCCCCCACCCCCCCCCCCCCCCACCCCCCCCCCCCCCCACCCCCCCCCCCCCCCACCCCCCCCCCCCCCCACCCCCCCCCCCCCCCACCCCCCCCCCCCCCCACCCCCCCCCCCCCCCACCCCCCCCCCCCCCCACCCCCCCCCCCCCCCACCCCCCCCCCCCCCCACCCCCCCCCCCCCCCACCCCCCCCCCCCCCCACCCCCCCCCCCCCCCACCCCCCCCCCCCCCCACCCCCCCCCCCCCCCACCCCCCCCCCCCCCCACCCCCCCCCCCCCCCACCCCCCCCCCCCCCCACCCCCCCCCCCCCCCACCCCCCCCCCCCCCCACCCCCCCCCCCCCCCACCCCCCCCCCCCCCCACCCCCCCCCCCCCCCACCCCCCCCCCCCCCCACCCCCCCCCCCCCCCACCCCCCCCCCCCCCCACCCCCCCCCCCCCCCACCCCCCCCCCCCCCCACCCCCCCCCCCCCCCACCCCCCCCCCCCCCCACCCCCCCCCCCCCCCACCCCCCCCCCCCCCCACCCCCCCCCCCCCCCACCCCCCCCCCCCCCCACCCCCCCCCCCCCCCACCCCCCCCCCCCCCCACCCCCCCCCCCCCCCACCCCCCCCCCCCCCCACCCCCCCCCCCCCCCACCCCCCCCCCCCCCCACCCCCCCCCCCCCCCACCCCCCCCCCCCCCCACCCCCCCCCCCCCCCACCCCCCCCCCCCCCCACCCCCCCCCCCCCCCACCCCCCCCCCCCCCCACCCCCCCCCCCCCCCACCCCCCCCCCCCCCCACCCCCCCCCCCCCCCACCCCCCCCCCCCCCCACCCCCCCCCCCCCCCACCCCCCCCCCCCCCCACCCCCCCCCCCCCCCACCCCCCCCCCCCCCCACCCCCCCCCCCCCCCACCCCCCCCCCCCCCCACCCCCCCCCCCCCCCACCCCCCCCCCCCCCCACCCCCCCCCCCCCCCACCCCCCCCCCCCCCCACCCCCCCCCCCCCCCACCCCCCCCCCCCCCCACCCCCCCCCCCCCCCACCCCCCCCCCCCCCCACCCCCCCCCCCCCCCACCCCCCCCCCCCCCCACCCCCCCCCCCCCCCACCCCCCCCCCCCCCCACCCCCCCCCCCCCCCACCCCCCCCCCCCCCCACCCCCCCCCCCCCCCACCCCCCCCCCCCCCCACCCCCCCCCCCCCCCACCCCCCCCCCCCCCCACCCCCCCCCCCCCCCACCCCCCCCCCCCCCCACCCCCCCCCCCCCCCACCCCCCCCCCCCCCCACCCCCCCCCCCCCCCACCCCCCCCCCCCCCCACCCCCCCCCCCCCCCACCCCCCCCCCCCCCCACCCCCCCCCCCCCCCACCCCCCCCCCCCCCCACCCCCCCCCCCCCCCACCCCCCCCCCCCCCCACCCCCCCCCCCCCCCACCCCCCCCCCCCCCCACCCCCCCCCCCCCCCACCCCCCCCCCCCCCCACCCCCCCCCCCCCCCACCCCCCCCCCCCCCCACCCCCCCCCCCCCCCACCCCCCCCCCCCCCCACCCCCCCCCCCCCCCACCCCCCCCCCCCCCCACCCCCCCCCCCCCCCACCCCCCCCCCCCCCCACCCCCCCCCCCCCCCACCCCCCCCCCCCCCCACCCCCCCCCCCCCCCACCCCCCCCCCCCCCCACCCCCCCCCCCCCCCACCCCCCCCCCCCCCCACCCCCCCCCCCCCCCACCCCCCCCCCCCCCCACCCCCCCCCCCCCCCACCCCCCCCCCCCCCCACCCCCCCCCCCCCCCACCCCCCCCCCCCCCCACCCCCCCCCCCCCCCACCCCCCCCCCCCCCCACCCCCCCCCCCCCCCACCCCCCCCCCCCCCCACCCCCCCCCCCCCCCACCCCCCCCCCCCCCCACCCCCCCCCCCCCCCACCCCCCCCCCCCCCCACCCCCCCCCCCCCCCACCCCCCCCCCCCCCCACCCCCCCCCCCCCCCACCCCCCCCCCCCCCCACCCCCCCCCCCCCCCACCCCCCCCCCCCCCCACCCCCCCCCCCCCCCACCCCCCCCCCCCCCCACCCCCCCCCCCCCCCACCCCCCCCCCCCCCCACCCCCCCCCCCCCCCACCCCCCCCCCCCCCCACCCCCCCCCCCCCCCACCCCCCCCCCCCCCCACCCCCCCCCCCCCCCACCCCCCCCCCCCCCCACCCCCCCCCCCCCCCACCCCCCCCCCCCCCCACCCCCCCCCCCCCCCACCCCCCCCCCCCCCCACCCCCCCCCCCCCCCACCCCCCCCCCCCCCCACCCCCCCCCCCCCCCACCCCCCCCCCCCCCCACCCCCCCCCCCCCCCACCCCCCCCCCCCCCCACCCCCCCCCCCCCCCACCCCCCCCCCCCCCCACCCCCCCCCCCCCCCACCCCCCCCCCCCCCCACCCCCCCCCCCCCCCACCCCCCCCCCCCCCCACCCCCCCCCCCCCCCACCCCCCCCCCCCCCCACCCCCCCCCCCCCCCACCCCCCCCCCCCCCCACCCCCCCCCCCCCCCACCCCCCCCCCCCCCCACCCCCCCCCCCCCCCACCCCCCCCCCCCCCCACCCCCCCCCCCCCCCACCCCCCCCCCCCCCCACCCCCCCCCCCCCCCACCCCCCCCCCCCCCCACCCCCCCCCCCCCCCACCCCCCCCCCCCCCCACCCCCCCCCCCCCCCACCCCCCCCCCCCCCCACCCCCCCCCCCCCCCACCCCCCCCCCCCCCCACCCCCCCCCCCCCCCACCCCCCCCCCCCCCCACCCCCCCCCCCCCCCACCCCCCCCCCCCCCCACCCCCCCCCCCCCCCACCCCCCCCCCCCCCCACCCCCCCCCCCCCCCACCCCCCCCCCCCCCCACCCCCCCCCCCCCCCACCCCCCCCCCCCCCCACCCCCCCCCCCCCCCACCCCCCCCCCCCCCCACCCCCCCCCCCCCCCACCCCCCCCCCCCCCCACCCCCCCCCCCCCCCACCCCCCCCCCCCCCCACCCCCCCCCCCCCCCACCCCCCCCCCCCCCCACCCCCCCCCCCCCCCACCCCCCCCCCCCCCCACCCCCCCCCCCCCCCACCCCCCCCCCCCCCCACCCCCCCCCCCCCCCACCCCCCCCCCCCCCCACCCCCCCCCCCCCCCACCCCCCCCCCCCCCCACCCCCCCCCCCCCCCACCCCCCCCCCCCCCCACCCCCCCCCCCCCCCACCCCCCCCCCCCCCCACCCCCCCCCCCCCCCACCCCCCCCCCCCCCCACCCCCCCCCCCCCCCACCCCCCCCCCCCCCCACCCCCCCCCCCCCCCACCCCCCCCCCCCCCCACCCCCCCCCCCCCCCACCCCCCCCCCCCCCCACCCCCCCCCCCCCCCACCCCCCCCCCCCCCCACCCCCCCCCCCCCCCACCCCCCCCCCCCCCCACCCCCCCCCCCCCCCACCCCCCCCCCCCCCCACCCCCCCCCCCCCCCACCCCCCCCCCCCCCCACCCCCCCCCCCCCCCACCCCCCCCCCCCCCCACCCCCCCCCCCCCCCACCCCCCCCCCCCCCCACCCCCCCCCCCCCCCACCCCCCCCCCCCCCCACCCCCCCCCCCCCCCACCCCCCCCCCCCCCCACCCCCCCCCCCCCCCACCCCCCCCCCCCCCCACCCCCCCCCCCCCCCACCCCCCCCCCCCCCCACCCCCCCCCCCCCCCACCCCCCCCCCCCCCCACCCCCCCCCCCCCCCACCCCCCCCCCCCCCCACCCCCCCCCCCCCCCACCCCCCCCCCCCCCCACCCCCCCCCCCCCCCACCCCCCCCCCCCCCCACCCCCCCCCCCCCCCACCCCCCCCCCCCCCCACCCCCCCCCCCCCCCACCCCCCCCCCCCCCCACCCCCCCCCCCCCCCACCCCCCCCCCCCCCCACCCCCCCCCCCCCCCACCCCCCCCCCCCCCCACCCCCCCCCCCCCCCACCCCCCCCCCCCCCCACCCCCCCCCCCCCCCACCCCCCCCCCCCCCCACCCCCCCCCCCCCCCACCCCCCCCCCCCCCCACCCCCCCCCCCCCCCACCCCCCCCCCCCCCCACCCCCCCCCCCCCCCACCCCCCCCCCCCCCCACCCCCCCCCCCCCCCACCCCCCCCCCCCCCCACCCCCCCCCCCCCCCACCCCCCCCCCCCCCCACCCCCCCCCCCCCCCACCCCCCCCCCCCCCCACCCCCCCCCCCCCCCACCCCCCCCCCCCCCCACCCCCCCCCCCCCCCACCCCCCCCCCCCCCCACCCCCCCCCCCCCCCACCCCCCCCCCCCCCCACCCCCCCCCCCCCCCACCCCCCCCCCCCCCCACCCCCCCCCCCCCCCACCCCCCCCCCCCCCCACCCCCCCCCCCCCCCACCCCCCCCCCCCCCCACCCCCCCCCCCCCCCACCCCCCCCCCCCCCCACCCCCCCCCCCCCCCACCCCCCCCCCCCCCCACCCCCCCCCCCCCCCACCCCCCCCCCCCCCCACCCCCCCCCCCCCCCACCCCCCCCCCCCCCCACCCCCCCCCCCCCCCACCCCCCCCCCCCCCCACCCCCCCCCCCCCCCACCCCCCCCCCCCCCCACCCCCCCCCCCCCCCACCCCCCCCCCCCCCCACCCCCCCCCCCCCCCACCCCCCCCCCCCCCCACCCCCCCCCCCCCCCACCCCCCCCCCCCCCCACCCCCCCCCCCCCCCACCCCCCCCCCCCCCCACCCCCCCCCCCCCCCACCCCCCCCCCCCCCCACCCCCCCCCCCCCCCACCCCCCCCCCCCCCCACCCCCCCCCCCCCCCACCCCCCCCCCCCCCCACCCCCCCCCCCCCCCACCCCCCCCCCCCCCCACCCCCCCCCCCCCCCACCCCCCCCCCCCCCCACCCCCCCCCCCCCCCACCCCCCCCCCCCCCCACCCCCCCCCCCCCCCACCCCCCCCCCCCCCCACCCCCCCCCCCCCCCACCCCCCCCCCCCCCCACCCCCCCCCCCCCCCACCCCCCCCCCCCCCCACCCCCCCCCCCCCCCACCCCCCCCCCCCCCCACCCCCCCCCCCCCCCACCCCCCCCCCCCCCCACCCCCCCCCCCCCCCACCCCCCCCCCCCCCCACCCCCCCCCCCCCCCACCCCCCCCCCCCCCCACCCCCCCCCCCCCCCACCCCCCCCCCCCCCCACCCCCCCCCCCCCCCACCCCCCCCCCCCCCCACCCCCCCCCCCCCCCACCCCCCCCCCCCCCCACCCCCCCCCCCCCCCACCCCCCCCCCCCCCCACCCCCCCCCCCCCCCACCCCCCCCCCCCCCCACCCCCCCCCCCCCCCACCCCCCCCCCCCCCCACCCCCCCCCCCCCCCACCCCCCCCCCCCCCCACCCCCCCCCCCCCCCACCCCCCCCCCCCCCCACCCCCCCCCCCCCCCACCCCCCCCCCCCCCCACCCCCCCCCCCCCCCACCCCCCCCCCCCCCCACCCCCCCCCCCCCCCACCCCCCCCCCCCCCCACCCCCCCCCCCCCCCACCCCCCCCCCCCCCCACCCCCCCCCCCCCCCACCCCCCCCCCCCCCCACCCCCCCCCCCCCCCACCCCCCCCCCCCCCCACCCCCCCCCCCCCCCACCCCCCCCCCCCCCCACCCCCCCCCCCCCCCACCCCCCCCCCCCCCCACCCCCCCCCCCCCCCACCCCCCCCCCCCCCCACCCCCCCCCCCCCCCACCCCCCCCCCCCCCCACCCCCCCCCCCCCCCACCCCCCCCCCCCCCCACCCCCCCCCCCCCCCACCCCCCCCCCCCCCCACCCCCCCCCCCCCCCACCCCCCCCCCCCCCCACCCCCCCCCCCCCCCACCCCCCCCCCCCCCCACCCCCCCCCCCCCCCACCCCCCCCCCCCCCCACCCCCCCCCCCCCCCACCCCCCCCCCCCCCCACCCCCCCCCCCCCCCACCCCCCCCCCCCCCCACCCCCCCCCCCCCCCACCCCCCCCCCCCCCCACCCCCCCCCCCCCCCACCCCCCCCCCCCCCCACCCCCCCCCCCCCCCACCCCCCCCCCCCCCCACCCCCCCCCCCCCCCACCCCCCCCCCCCCCCACCCCCCCCCCCCCCCACCCCCCCCCCCCCCCACCCCCCCCCCCCCCCACCCCCCCCCCCCCCCACCCCCCCCCCCCCCCACCCCCCCCCCCCCCCACCCCCCCCCCCCCCCACCCCCCCCCCCCCCCACCCCCCCCCCCCCCCACCCCCCCCCCCCCCCACCCCCCCCCCCCCCCACCCCCCCCCCCCCCCACCCCCCCCCCCCCCCACCCCCCCCCCCCCCCACCCCCCCCCCCCCCCACCCCCCCCCCCCCCCACCCCCCCCCCCCCCCACCCCCCCCCCCCCCCACCCCCCCCCCCCCCCACCCCCCCCCCCCCCCACCCCCCCCCCCCCCCACCCCCCCCCCCCCCCACCCCCCCCCCCCCCCACCCCCCCCCCCCCCCACCCCCCCCCCCCCCCACCCCCCCCCCCCCCCACCCCCCCCCCCCCCCACCCCCCCCCCCCCCCACCCCCCCCCCCCCCCACCCCCCCCCCCCCCCACCCCCCCCCCCCCCCACCCCCCCCCCCCCCCACCCCCCCCCCCCCCCACCCCCCCCCCCCCCCACCCCCCCCCCCCCCCACCCCCCCCCCCCCCCACCCCCCCCCCCCCCCACCCCCCCCCCCCCCCACCCCCCCCCCCCCCCACCCCCCCCCCCCCCCACCCCCCCCCCCCCCCACCCCCCCCCCCCCCCACCCCCCCCCCCCCCCACCCCCCCCCCCCCCCACCCCCCCCCCCCCCCACCCCCCCCCCCCCCCACCCCCCCCCCCCCCCACCCCCCCCCCCCCCCACCCCCCCCCCCCCCCACCCCCCCCCCCCCCCACCCCCCCCCCCCCCCACCCCCCCCCCCCCCCACCCCCCCCCCCCCCCACCCCCCCCCCCCCCCACCCCCCCCCCCCCCCACCCCCCCCCCCCCCCACCCCCCCCCCCCCCCACCCCCCCCCCCCCCCACCCCCCCCCCCCCCCACCCCCCCCCCCCCCCACCCCCCCCCCCCCCCACCCCCCCCCCCCCCCACCCCCCCCCCCCCCCACCCCCCCCCCCCCCCACCCCCCCCCCCCCCCACCCCCCCCCCCCCCCACCCCCCCCCCCCCCCACCCCCCCCCCCCCCCACCCCCCCCCCCCCCCACCCCCCCCCCCCCCCACCCCCCCCCCCCCCCACCCCCCCCCCCCCCCACCCCCCCCCCCCCCCACCCCCCCCCCCCCCCACCCCCCCCCCCCCCCACCCCCCCCCCCCCCCACCCCCCCCCCCCCCCACCCCCCCCCCCCCCCACCCCCCCCCCCCCCCACCCCCCCCCCCCCCCACCCCCCCCCCCCCCCACCCCCCCCCCCCCCCACCCCCCCCCCCCCCCACCCCCCCCCCCCCCCACCCCCCCCCCCCCCCACCCCCCCCCCCCCCCACCCCCCCCCCCCCCCACCCCCCCCCCCCCCCACCCCCCCCCCCCCCCACCCCCCCCCCCCCCCACCCCCCCCCCCCCCCACCCCCCCCCCCCCCCACCCCCCCCCCCCCCCACCCCCCCCCCCCCCCACCCCCCCCCCCCCCCACCCCCCCCCCCCCCCACCCCCCCCCCCCCCCACCCCCCCCCCCCCCCACCCCCCCCCCCCCCCACCCCCCCCCCCCCCCACCCCCCCCCCCCCCCACCCCCCCCCCCCCCCACCCCCCCCCCCCCCCACCCCCCCCCCCCCCCACCCCCCCCCCCCCCCACCCCCCCCCCCCCCCACCCCCCCCCCCCCCCACCCCCCCCCCCCCCCACCCCCCCCCCCCCCCACCCCCCCCCCCCCCCACCCCCCCCCCCCCCCACCCCCCCCCCCCCCCACCCCCCCCCCCCCCCACCCCCCCCCCCCCCCACCCCCCCCCCCCCCCACCCCCCCCCCCCCCCACCCCCCCCCCCCCCCACCCCCCCCCCCCCCCACCCCCCCCCCCCCCCACCCCCCCCCCCCCCCACCCCCCCCCCCCCCCACCCCCCCCCCCCCCCACCCCCCCCCCCCCCCACCCCCCCCCCCCCCCACCCCCCCCCCCCCCCACCCCCCCCCCCCCCCACCCCCCCCCCCCCCCACCCCCCCCCCCCCCCACCCCCCCCCCCCCCCACCCCCCCCCCCCCCCACCCCCCCCCCCCCCCACCCCCCCCCCCCCCCACCCCCCCCCCCCCCCACCCCCCCCCCCCCCCACCCCCCCCCCCCCCCACCCCCCCCCCCCCCCACCCCCCCCCCCCCCCACCCCCCCCCCCCCCCACCCCCCCCCCCCCCCACCCCCCCCCCCCCCCACCCCCCCCCCCCCCCACCCCCCCCCCCCCCCACCCCCCCCCCCCCCCACCCCCCCCCCCCCCCACCCCCCCCCCCCCCCACCCCCCCCCCCCCCCACCCCCCCCCCCCCCCACCCCCCCCCCCCCCCACCCCCCCCCCCCCCCACCCCCCCCCCCCCCCACCCCCCCCCCCCCCCACCCCCCCCCCCCCCCACCCCCCCCCCCCCCCACCCCCCCCCCCCCCCACCCCCCCCCCCCCCCACCCCCCCCCCCCCCCACCCCCCCCCCCCCCCACCCCCCCCCCCCCCCACCCCCCCCCCCCCCCACCCCCCCCCCCCCCCACCCCCCCCCCCCCCCACCCCCCCCCCCCCCCACCCCCCCCCCCCCCCACCCCCCCCCCCCCCCACCCCCCCCCCCCCCCACCCCCCCCCCCCCCCACCCCCCCCCCCCCCCACCCCCCCCCCCCCCCACCCCCCCCCCCCCCCACCCCCCCCCCCCCCCACCCCCCCCCCCCCCCACCCCCCCCCCCCCCCACCCCCCCCCCCCCCCACCCCCCCCCCCCCCCACCCCCCCCCCCCCCCACCCCCCCCCCCCCCCACCCCCCCCCCCCCCCACCCCCCCCCCCCCCCACCCCCCCCCCCCCCCACCCCCCCCCCCCCCCACCCCCCCCCCCCCCCACCCCCCCCCCCCCCCACCCCCCCCCCCCCCCACCCCCCCCCCCCCCCACCCCCCCCCCCCCCCACCCCCCCCCCCCCCCACCCCCCCCCCCCCCCACCCCCCCCCCCCCCCACCCCCCCCCCCCCCCACCCCCCCCCCCCCCCACCCCCCCCCCCCCCCACCCCCCCCCCCCCCCACCCCCCCCCCCCCCCACCCCCCCCCCCCCCCACCCCCCCCCCCCCCCACCCCCCCCCCCCCCCACCCCCCCCCCCCCCCACCCCCCCCCCCCCCCACCCCCCCCCCCCCCCACCCCCCCCCCCCCCCACCCCCCCCCCCCCCCACCCCCCCCCCCCCCCACCCCCCCCCCCCCCCACCCCCCCCCCCCCCCACCCCCCCCCCCCCCCACCCCCCCCCCCCCCCACCCCCCCCCCCCCCCACCCCCCCCCCCCCCCACCCCCCCCCCCCCCCACCCCCCCCCCCCCCCACCCCCCCCCCCCCCCACCCCCCCCCCCCCCCACCCCCCCCCCCCCCCACCCCCCCCCCCCCCCACCCCCCCCCCCCCCCACCCCCCCCCCCCCCCACCCCCCCCCCCCCCCACCCCCCCCCCCCCCCACCCCCCCCCCCCCCCACCCCCCCCCCCCCCCACCCCCCCCCCCCCCCACCCCCCCCCCCCCCCACCCCCCCCCCCCCCCACCCCCCCCCCCCCCCACCCCCCCCCCCCCCCACCCCCCCCCCCCCCCACCCCCCCCCCCCCCCACCCCCCCCCCCCCCCACCCCCCCCCCCCCCCACCCCCCCCCCCCCCCACCCCCCCCCCCCCCCACCCCCCCCCCCCCCCACCCCCCCCCCCCCCCACCCCCCCCCCCCCCCACCCCCCCCCCCCCCCACCCCCCCCCCCCCCCACCCCCCCCCCCCCCCACCCCCCCCCCCCCCCACCCCCCCCCCCCCCCACCCCCCCCCCCCCCCACCCCCCCCCCCCCCCACCCCCCCCCCCCCCCACCCCCCCCCCCCCCCACCCCCCCCCCCCCCCACCCCCCCCCCCCCCCACCCCCCCCCCCCCCCACCCCCCCCCCCCCCCACCCCCCCCCCCCCCCACCCCCCCCCCCCCCCACCCCCCCCCCCCCCCACCCCCCCCCCCCCCCACCCCCCCCCCCCCCCACCCCCCCCCCCCCCCACCCCCCCCCCCCCCCACCCCCCCCCCCCCCCACCCCCCCCCCCCCCCACCCCCCCCCCCCCCCACCCCCCCCCCCCCCCACCCCCCCCCCCCCCCACCCCCCCCCCCCCCCACCCCCCCCCCCCCCCACCCCCCCCCCCCCCCACCCCCCCCCCCCCCCACCCCCCCCCCCCCCCACCCCCCCCCCCCCCCACCCCCCCCCCCCCCCACCCCCCCCCCCCCCCACCCCCCCCCCCCCCCACCCCCCCCCCCCCCCACCCCCCCCCCCCCCCACCCCCCCCCCCCCCCACCCCCCCCCCCCCCCACCCCCCCCCCCCCCCACCCCCCCCCCCCCCCACCCCCCCCCCCCCCCACCCCCCCCCCCCCCCACCCCCCCCCCCCCCCACCCCCCCCCCCCCCCACCCCCCCCCCCCCCCACCCCCCCCCCCCCCCACCCCCCCCCCCCCCCACCCCCCCCCCCCCCCACCCCCCCCCCCCCCCACCCCCCCCCCCCCCCACCCCCCCCCCCCCCCACCCCCCCCCCCCCCCACCCCCCCCCCCCCCCACCCCCCCCCCCCCCCACCCCCCCCCCCCCCCACCCCCCCCCCCCCCCACCCCCCCCCCCCCCCACCCCCCCCCCCCCCCACCCCCCCCCCCCCCCACCCCCCCCCCCCCCCACCCCCCCCCCCCCCCACCCCCCCCCCCCCCCACCCCCCCCCCCCCCCACCCCCCCCCCCCCCCACCCCCCCCCCCCCCCACCCCCCCCCCCCCCCACCCCCCCCCCCCCCCACCCCCCCCCCCCCCCACCCCCCCCCCCCCCCACCCCCCCCCCCCCCCACCCCCCCCCCCCCCCACCCCCCCCCCCCCCCACCCCCCCCCCCCCCCACCCCCCCCCCCCCCCACCCCCCCCCCCCCCCACCCCCCCCCCCCCCCACCCCCCCCCCCCCCCACCCCCCCCCCCCCCCACCCCCCCCCCCCCCCACCCCCCCCCCCCCCCACCCCCCCCCCCCCCCACCCCCCCCCCCCCCCACCCCCCCCCCCCCCCACCCCCCCCCCCCCCCACCCCCCCCCCCCCCCACCCCCCCCCCCCCCCACCCCCCCCCCCCCCCACCCCCCCCCCCCCCCACCCCCCCCCCCCCCCACCCCCCCCCCCCCCCACCCCCCCCCCCCCCCACCCCCCCCCCCCCCCACCCCCCCCCCCCCCCACCCCCCCCCCCCCCCACCCCCCCCCCCCCCCACCCCCCCCCCCCCCCACCCCCCCCCCCCCCCACCCCCCCCCCCCCCCACCCCCCCCCCCCCCCACCCCCCCCCCCCCCCACCCCCCCCCCCCCCCACCCCCCCCCCCCCCCACCCCCCCCCCCCCCCACCCCCCCCCCCCCCCACCCCCCCCCCCCCCCACCCCCCCCCCCCCCCACCCCCCCCCCCCCCCACCCCCCCCCCCCCCCACCCCCCCCCCCCCCCACCCCCCCCCCCCCCCACCCCCCCCCCCCCCCACCCCCCCCCCCCCCCACCCCCCCCCCCCCCCACCCCCCCCCCCCCCCACCCCCCCCCCCCCCCACCCCCCCCCCCCCCCACCCCCCCCCCCCCCCACCCCCCCCCCCCCCCACCCCCCCCCCCCCCCACCCCCCCCCCCCCCCACCCCCCCCCCCCCCCACCCCCCCCCCCCCCCACCCCCCCCCCCCCCCACCCCCCCCCCCCCCCACCCCCCCCCCCCCCCACCCCCCCCCCCCCCCACCCCCCCCCCCCCCCACCCCCCCCCCCCCCCACCCCCCCCCCCCCCCACCCCCCCCCCCCCCCACCCCCCCCCCCCCCCACCCCCCCCCCCCCCCACCCCCCCCCCCCCCCACCCCCCCCCCCCCCCACCCCCCCCCCCCCCCACCCCCCCCCCCCCCCACCCCCCCCCCCCCCCACCCCCCCCCCCCCCCACCCCCCCCCCCCCCCACCCCCCCCCCCCCCCACCCCCCCCCCCCCCCACCCCCCCCCCCCCCCACCCCCCCCCCCCCCCACCCCCCCCCCCCCCCACCCCCCCCCCCCCCCACCCCCCCCCCCCCCCACCCCCCCCCCCCCCCACCCCCCCCCCCCCCCACCCCCCCCCCCCCCCACCCCCCCCCCCCCCCACCCCCCCCCCCCCCCACCCCCCCCCCCCCCCACCCCCCCCCCCCCCCACCCCCCCCCCCCCCCACCCCCCCCCCCCCCCACCCCCCCCCCCCCCCACCCCCCCCCCCCCCCACCCCCCCCCCCCCCCACCCCCCCCCCCCCCCACCCCCCCCCCCCCCCACCCCCCCCCCCCCCCACCCCCCCCCCCCCCCACCCCCCCCCCCCCCCACCCCCCCCCCCCCCCACCCCCCCCCCCCCCCACCCCCCCCCCCCCCCACCCCCCCCCCCCCCCACCCCCCCCCCCCCCCACCCCCCCCCCCCCCCACCCCCCCCCCCCCCCACCCCCCCCCCCCCCCACCCCCCCCCCCCCCCACCCCCCCCCCCCCCCACCCCCCCCCCCCCCCACCCCCCCCCCCCCCCACCCCCCCCCCCCCCCACCCCCCCCCCCCCCCACCCCCCCCCCCCCCCACCCCCCCCCCCCCCCACCCCCCCCCCCCCCCACCCCCCCCCCCCCCCACCCCCCCCCCCCCCCACCCCCCCCCCCCCCCACCCCCCCCCCCCCCCACCCCCCCCCCCCCCCACCCCCCCCCCCCCCCACCCCCCCCCCCCCCCACCCCCCCCCCCCCCCACCCCCCCCCCCCCCCACCCCCCCCCCCCCCCACCCCCCCCCCCCCCCACCCCCCCCCCCCCCCACCCCCCCCCCCCCCCACCCCCCCCCCCCCCCACCCCCCCCCCCCCCCACCCCCCCCCCCCCCCACCCCCCCCCCCCCCCACCCCCCCCCCCCCCCACCCCCCCCCCCCCCCACCCCCCCCCCCCCCCACCCCCCCCCCCCCCCACCCCCCCCCCCCCCCACCCCCCCCCCCCCCCACCCCCCCCCCCCCCCACCCCCCCCCCCCCCCACCCCCCCCCCCCCCCACCCCCCCCCCCCCCCACCCCCCCCCCCCCCCACCCCCCCCCCCCCCCACCCCCCCCCCCCCCCACCCCCCCCCCCCCCCACCCCCCCCCCCCCCCACCCCCCCCCCCCCCCACCCCCCCCCCCCCCCACCCCCCCCCCCCCCCACCCCCCCCCCCCCCCACCCCCCCCCCCCCCCACCCCCCCCCCCCCCCACCCCCCCCCCCCCCCACCCCCCCCCCCCCCCACCCCCCCCCCCCCCCACCCCCCCCCCCCCCCACCCCCCCCCCCCCCCACCCCCCCCCCCCCCCACCCCCCCCCCCCCCCACCCCCCCCCCCCCCCACCCCCCCCCCCCCCCACCCCCCCCCCCCCCCACCCCCCCCCCCCCCCACCCCCCCCCCCCCCCACCCCCCCCCCCCCCCACCCCCCCCCCCCCCCACCCCCCCCCCCCCCCACCCCCCCCCCCCCCCACCCCCCCCCCCCCCCACCCCCCCCCCCCCCCACCCCCCCCCCCCCCCACCCCCCCCCCCCCCCACCCCCCCCCCCCCCCACCCCCCCCCCCCCCCACCCCCCCCCCCCCCCACCCCCCCCCCCCCCCACCCCCCCCCCCCCCCACCCCCCCCCCCCCCCACCCCCCCCCCCCCCCACCCCCCCCCCCCCCCACCCCCCCCCCCCCCCACCCCCCCCCCCCCCCACCCCCCCCCCCCCCCACCCCCCCCCCCCCCCACCCCCCCCCCCCCCCACCCCCCCCCCCCCCCACCCCCCCCCCCCCCCACCCCCCCCCCCCCCCACCCCCCCCCCCCCCCACCCCCCCCCCCCCCCACCCCCCCCCCCCCCCACCCCCCCCCCCCCCCACCCCCCCCCCCCCCCACCCCCCCCCCCCCCCACCCCCCCCCCCCCCCACCCCCCCCCCCCCCCACCCCCCCCCCCCCCCACCCCCCCCCCCCCCCACCCCCCCCCCCCCCCACCCCCCCCCCCCCCCACCCCCCCCCCCCCCCACCCCCCCCCCCCCCCACCCCCCCCCCCCCCCACCCCCCCCCCCCCCCACCCCCCCCCCCCCCCACCCCCCCCCCCCCCCACCCCCCCCCCCCCCCACCCCCCCCCCCCCCCACCCCCCCCCCCCCCCACCCCCCCCCCCCCCCACCCCCCCCCCCCCCCACCCCCCCCCCCCCCCACCCCCCCCCCCCCCCACCCCCCCCCCCCCCCACCCCCCCCCCCCCCCACCCCCCCCCCCCCCCACCCCCCCCCCCCCCCACCCCCCCCCCCCCCCCCCCCCCCCCCCCCCCAAGGGGCTGATGGGAATTGTAGTTCCTGAACATCTGGAGAGCCGCAGGTTCCCTACCCCTGGTCTAAGGGGACCTTAGCTAACTGTGTGACGTTCATAGAACGGGCATCCTTCCTTTCTACCTGGTTCATTTTTATTCCACTCTATCTCCAAAGAGACAGAGCAGGATAAAAATGAACTTGGTAGACATGAAATCATAGAATCCTAGAGTTGGAAGAGACCCCAAGGGCCTTCAAGTCCAATCCCTTGCAGGAACACACAATCAAAGCACTCCTGATAGATGGCCATCCAGCCTCTTTAAAAACCTCCAAAGAAGGAGACTCCACCACACTCCGAGGTAACGCGTTCCACTGTCAAACAGCCCTGACTGTCAGGAAGGTTTTTTCCTGATGTTTCGGTGGAATCTCTTTTCCTTCACCTTGAATCCACTACTCTGTGTTCTAGTCTCTGGAGCAGCAGAAAGCAAGCTTGCTCCCTCACCAACATGACATTCCTTCAGATATCTAAACATGGCTATCATGCCACCTCTTAACCTTCTCTTCACCAAACTAAACATCCCCAGCTCCCTAAGTCTCTCCTCATAGGGCATGGATTCCAGACCTTTCACCGTTTTGGTTGCCCTTATCATAAACACTTAGTTGAATTGGGGGGAGGATATTCATTTGTATGCTTTTACAAGGTTTTCTTTAAGTTTTGATAAATGTTATCAAAACTTAAAGAAAGCCTCTGCTATATAATATAATATTAGGAAGTTCCTCCTGAAATGAGAAGCTTGATTCTAGTAATGTGGTGAAGGTCTAAAATAGTTCTAATGCCAAATCTCCCAACATGTAAACTTACAAAACCAAAACTAAAGGACTTTAAAAATAACTTCTATTTTTATTTAGCACAGTTTTCCCCAGCCCCCATCTTTCATTGAGGAGCTTCAGGAAGTGTCCACAGTTCTCTTCTCCTCAGTTTCATTTATTTATTTAATTCCTCACAGAGCTGCCTTCCAAATCCTACTCCAATTGCCATGCTGCCAAGAAATAAAACAAAACATCGCGGATTTTAGTCACAAGCCTGCCAAATTTGACAAGGAACGGGGAGGGGAAAGGACATTTATTTAGGACTTCACTTCTTTATCCTTTTTAATAAAGGAAACAAACCGCCACATTCCCGCTCCCCATTCAAAATTGAAACGTAAATGACAGCCATCGTAAATAAATTCAGTGATAGCCAACAGACTGTCATTCAACAGGCTGTAAAAATAAAAACACACATCTGTTCTATGCCTGGCACCAGAGGGGCAGGAATGATGAAGAGTCTGTTGACCTAAATGCATGGCAGGGTTTATCAAAGTTCAGGTGAGACCTAAAGTTCCCCTGGATTTATAACTGATCTTCAGACCCCCAATATTTGTTCCTCTGGAGCACAGGTGTCAAACTCGTGGCCCTCCAGATGTTATGGACTACAGTTCCCATCATCCCTTGGAGGGCCACGAGTTTGACACCAATGCCCTGGAGGAAATAATAACTTCAGAGGGTGGGCTATATGATGCCACATCCCTGCAAAGCTTCCTCCTCCCCCCCCCCCACAAAAAGCCATCTCTTCCCAGACTCTTTCCCCAGATCACCAGGAATTTCCGAATCCAGAGTTGGCAGCTATATGCTGGCACTACTAAGCCTACAGGATTTAAAAAAAAAAATTATCATTACTCGGTACTTTTTTGTGGAAGGATCAAAGAGAATAAAGAAACGCACATTGAAGGTGGCCATTTCTTTTATGTTTTTAAGCATTATGAATTTAAACACTCCCTCCCTCCCATCCATTGCAGGATTTCCAGAGCAGCTTCCAGCAATATTTTAAACAAGTGGGGGTTGTGGGTTTTCTGGGCCACACCACAGACACACAGCCCAGAAAAACCCATGACACCCAGTTGATTCCGGCAATGGAAGTCTTCAACAATACACTTAAAACAGGATTGATTAAAAAAAATAGAACCCAAAAAAAGCCATCTGAGCTGACTTGAACCGAAGAGTCAACAGTCAAAATCAACACTATTAATTGTTCTCTCTGAAACTGAAGGACCGTGGTGATTTAAATGCTAAAAAGCCTTTTAAAAACCCGCCAAATGGGTTTTTTGTGAGTTCCAAAGTTGCCATTCTGACTGTCACAAAAAGCCCATCCTGTGATGACCGTCGACTTTTAAATTTTAACAGCAGGAAGAGAAGAATCCGGGCAAGCAGCTTCAGCATTCAGACAGGCCGGTGTGAGAGAAAACATTTTTAATTGGGGTAAATTGTAACTTGCCCACAATCTCTCAAGACAGCCAGAATTTGGCAAATGTTAAATTTAAATTGCCTCAGTAACTCCCTTACTTGAGAGTCCTTGTGCCAGCATCCCTCCTGCAAGCAGCGAGAGATGATGGAGAACTGGGCGCATTCATAGTGGTGCATGTGACCAATTGGACAATCTTCATTTTTCACTTCCTGAAATGTTGTGGCTCAGAGTAACACCTGCTAAGATATGACGATCCAGACAACATCAGTTCTGTTCCTTTTGATAGCATATGATCTTCAGAGAGGTACACCATCTCCTGTGGGGAAAAGCACAGCAACACAGGATTTGAAGTGCTCCCCAAAATCAAACATCTTGTCTGGTCCCATTCTACAGGACAGCCAGCAGTTCCACAAGAGGACTGTATTTTATTGGGGATTTATGTTTTAGATAGCAGAGTTACGCTAACGTAGATCAAATCTGATTCTCAACAGGTAAACATCAGCCCTTTCCCTCTTATAAGTTCTGCTGCAGAATTAATGTGAATCAGATCCTTGGGCTGAGAATGAGTACAAATTGGGATAACACATGAAGCTTTGTGACAAGAAGATTAAACCAAACTTGCAAAAGTTAAACTATGACCTTTCCACTGTCCCACTCTTGGTTTGTGCTAGCGCTTTGGAACAAATATGCCAGAATTAGGGTCTCGTCCTGCTGAGGAATCTAACTCCATCTTGACTCCCTTCTACACTCTGTCTCACAAAAAGATGTTAGCAGACTGTATATACCTCTGCCCCCGAACTCAACATGCCAGACCTTCTTTATTGTAGAATGCTCCCCCTGGTTCCTACCTAGCCCTGCTTCCCACATCCGCTTGAAAGTTTGGTGATGGTTGTTCAATGAACTATAAATGCTCTTGTACTCAAGTACCATGTTCAGCAATGCACAAAACAATGGTTTTGGCCAAGGCAGTGCATAAAGACAAGTGATAGTTCTCACATTCATTCAGGACTGTATTCTAATGAGGAAGCATACCATTTTCCCAACTGCTGCACCTCAACTGACTTAGTAACATCTTTATCTGAGACAGAGTATAGTTTTCTATTGTAAGGAGAAGATAGGGATCAGATTCCACAATGAGATTAGTCCAGCCAACCCCTGAGTGAAGGAAATTGTGGTGGATGATCTGCGATTTTGCTTTCAGTGATTATGCAACAGCCTTGTTCTTTTTATCACCCCAATTTAGCAGAATCCATGCTCAGCTTTGGTCTATAGCCATCTCTTTGAAGGCAGATATAGAGAATGCAGCAAATGATATATAATGTGTGTGTGGATGAGGTAGAGATGTGTTTTATTTAAGTTCCGAAGAACCTGACGATTTGGGATGAGATTTCCTTTATAGTGTCCTGGTTTTCTTGGATTTTTCAGTGGGAGATTTCTTTCTTTCCTTCATAAAACATGTAAAACACCCACACTCCTGTTACGAGATCATCATTTTTTTTCCTAAAAAAAATAATAATTCAGGTATGTTTTCCCTTGTTCTGTAAATCAGTCTCTGTCACTTCAAGAAAAAAAATGTTTCAGGACCACGGACAGGAACCGGCTGATGGAACAGGCTTTGGGATATTGTAAAAATAAAAAAACCCACTTGTATACAGAACATGGTTCCGTCTAGTTCAGTCTTTTCTGGCAACTCCTCTGTAGCAAAGGAAGTTCGTCTGTGCTGCCTCCTTCCTGGAGATGCCAGAGAGTCAACTTGTAACCTTCCGCATTCAAAGCAGAAGCTCAGAATATGCTTTGGCCTTCTCTGTTCAAACACGAGCACAGAGACTTTTCTTACACAGAGTTCAGATTATTAGTCAATCTACCTGCAGGTCAACATCCGAGAAAGGTCTTTGCTAAAACCTGCTACCTGAGATGGTTTACTTGTTCATGCTGGGGACTGAACTCGCCCTGAGAGCCAGAGTGGTGTAGTGGTTTCAGATTCAGAGACATATATAGCATGGGGACTAAAGGAAAAAGGAAAGAGTAAATCCAGTAGAGAACAGTGAAAATAGTGTGAACAGAAGCCAAGGGAACCTAGTTCAAAGTGCGCAGCAATAATTTGGCTATGTAGTGATTACGAGCAGGTGGATTCTAATCTGAAGAACCGGGTTTGATTCCCCACTCCTCCACCTGTGTGGCAGAGCCTTATCTGGTGAACCAGATGTGTTTCCGCACTCCTACATTCCTGCTGGGTGACCTTGGGCTAGTCACAGATCTTTGGAACTCTCTCAGCTCCAGCTACCTCACAAGGGCTGATTCCGCATGAGCCAAAAACAGCAGTGTGAAAACGGTGTGAAAATGGTGTAAAAGTGTTTAAAACGGTGTAAAGGGATTTATACTGTTTTCACACCATTTTCACACCACTGTTTTTGGCCCATGCGGAATCAGCCAAGGTGTCTGTTGTGGAGAGAGGAGGGGAAAGGAGATTGTAAGCCACCTTGAGTCTCCTTTCAAGAGAGAAAGGTGGGGTATAAATCCAAGCCCCCCCTCCTCCTCCTCCTCCTCCTCCTCCTCCTCATTATTATTATTATTATTATTATTATTATTATTATTATTATTATTATTATTATTATCATCATCATCATCATCATCATCATCATCATCATCATCATCATCCTTCAAAATCTGACTCCCAGGCAATCAGCGAGGTTTGCCTAATGTTGAGACTGTTGAAATACTGGCTTTTTTGTAATATTGGCTTTATTCACAAATATACATGGTGCCAAATTTAGTCCTCTAACTTCAGCTGCTGAGATGACTGTTGTGGTGTCAGCTGACTGCTTTATTTCATGCTTTAGCCCAGGGACACCCAATGTCATGAGCCTGTGGTTCCAGCAGCTGCCTGCCCAGCTGCTTTGGGAGTCCCAATATTGCCAAAGTTTATAAACCCCTGGCTGAAAGTACAACTTTGCTCCTTTTATAAATGTTTAGCTGTATGACAAATAAGTATTGTTTCCCCTTAAATGCCTCAGAACTTTGACTGAGAAACCATGGAGGTTTTCATTCATGTTGAATAACACACTTTCGATCCACTTTCAATGCACTTTATACTGTGTGGAAAAAAGCAAAATCCGCTAGCAAACCATTTCTAAAGTGCATTGAAAGTGGCTTGAAAGTGCATTATGCACTTGCACACATGTTGAATAATGGACTTTCAAGCAACTTTCAATGCACTTTAGCGATGGTTTGCCAGTGGATTTTGTGTTTTCCCACACAGTACAAAGTACACTGAAAGTGGATCAAAAGTGTAACACACAGTCTCCCATGGGTAAGACTGGAAGAGGCCAGGATTTAACAAGTGAATGATGCACCGCTGGCTACCCATAAGCACTCTGAACTGGTATTCTGATAACAATCAACACAACTGTGCCCTGGAAAGCCATTTGGGGCCCAACTTCGGCAAAATCCAAATCTGTCCTTCAAATCCTGCATCTTCAGATTCTGACAGAGTCCCTAAATCTGCTTCTGACTCGGTTCCCTGCTTCCCGCTTCACAACCCGGTGCCTCTTCCTCACTTTCCACTTACAAAAACCCTGAAACGGTTACTTACAAGTACTCCCTGTTGAGAGAGGCTGTTACTCTTTCTGGAGGGAGAGGAGAAAGAGGGGAAGCAAGCCAAAGAAGGATCGGGTGATGACTCACAGAAAAGAATTACCCACTTCCTGAATTCCCAATCTGAAGATGCATTTCAGGAGAAATTATAGAAAATGACAGGGGAACCGGATCTGGCTTTTAAAAATGCTGACGGAGGAATTTGCTGTGCTGGACAGAGAAGGAAAGGACAGGATTCACTATGCTATCCTAAGCAGAGATATACCGTTCTGGGTCTATTGAAGTCAGTAGGTTTGGAAAGAAGAAGAAGAGTTTGGGTTTTTACTCCACCTTTCTCTCCTGTAAGGAGACTCAAGGTGGCTTACAAGCTCGAGTCCCTTCCTCTCCCCACAACAGACACCAGGTAGGTGGGGCTGAGAGAGTTCTAAGAGAACTGTGACTAGCCCAAGGTCACCCAGCAGGAATGTAGGAGTGCGGAAACACATCTGGTTCACCAGATAAGCCTCCGCCACTCAGGTGGAGGAGTGGGAAATCAAACCCGGTTCTCCAGATTAGAACCCACCTGCTCTTAACCACTACACCACACTGGCTCTTTTGCATAGGATTGCACTGCCAGGCCCAAATTCAAGGAATGATGCTCTTCCTCTTTGCTGCCGCCTATCACAGGAAGTCTCTCCTGAACTTCCTGGTTGCTTCCACCAATCCCACATACTTCATACCTCTCTTCAAGACGTACCTTTTTCCTGATGTTGTCGGCTGATCCACTCCATCATCAACCACCCAGAATCAATGTGTGCGCATCTTGCTACATTCAGGCAAATTCTTCCTTACTGCCCCTTACCTACTTTCTGTTGCCTGCCTCACTGAAGAAATGCAGGGCGTACAGTCCCCAAATAGCAGGGCTTTGTACAGTGAATGCTTATAAACCTGGCAGCCTCCAGGTGGGGCCTGGGGATATCCCATAATTACAGCTGACCTTGAGGAGACATAGCTCAGTTCCCCCTGGAGAAAATATCCAAAGCACAAAAGGAGGACATTCTAAAGACCAAATATACAGCCAACCCAGTGTGACCAAATAAACAACAGCTGTGTCAGCAATAAAGATATAATTTCTTACGACATAATTATACTATCATAATGGTTACAAGGCAAGCACCGTAAACACTTATAAACCAGAGATGATTTCAACTCTTGAAGGGGGAAAAAAACTACTTCAAAAGAATGCCTTGCCAGAACTTTAAAGTTGCTTTATACGGTAAATCACCTCAGAGAGAAGAATGAATTAAAACCAAGTCCAAAGCAAAATGTTTGAAAGTGGTGTTTTTTTTACAGATAACCTTTAATGGCATAAGTTACAAAGATTTAAAATAAAGTACAAAAATTAAAAAGGTAAAATGCAGAGCAAAATTAAGATCGTTTGTTGATGCATAAAAACCTGGCCGTTTGCTCCACAGCATCCCTGGATTCGTTGGGCCTTTCCCCACTTACCTTAAGCCCCGCGCTACTCTCCTCAAGTAGCGCGGGGTCCCGGGGCACTCCCCACTGCAGGGGCAGCGACAACGCAGCCGCCCCGACGCTGCCGCTGTCGCGCCCCCTCAGCACGCGTCATTCCTGGCGCTGGAGAAAACTGCGCGGGGTCGTGGGGAAGCCAGGGCGCACGCCAGAAATGACGCGTGCAGTGAGTAGCGCGCAGTGAGTAGTGCGCAGCGACGGCGGTAGAGGGAAAAGTGGGGAAAGGCCCGTTGTTTAACAAATGAACAGTCTTCTGGCTACAACATCCGATGGAAGGGGCTGATGGGAATGGCTACAACATCTGATGGGAGGCCCAACCTCCTCAGTGTTGACTATACAGTTGCTAAGCTTTTGCTTCTGAAGAGTCAAAACTAGCATGTGATGTCACACCCAGGATCCCTCATCATCTATTAGCCCTTTTGGTGTGACTCTTTTCCTACCAGAATCTCTGCCCTTTGAAGATGGGCTGTGTTGGGGGACCTCTTCCATACACCCTTTAACCCCTGTGATGTTTTCCCTCATGTTGGTGAAACCGTTCTGGGTTGGGCATTCAGAGCTGTGGGTCTTTGCCTGAGCCTTGGTACCAGATGCTCTTCGAGCATGCCTGTAGAAGACTGGTTTGGGGATCTTTGAAGGTTTTTTCCCAGGCCTATTGTCCCTGCGTGGTCGCATCTTGGGACGCAACTTGAGCTTGTAAATAGATGGCACTCGCTCTGGTTTCTTCAGAGACCTTCTTGGCCTATTCTGAGGTGGTTGTGAGTTGTCTGGTGAGCTTGCAGGAGAACTGGTGGCTTTATCGGATGTCACCTCAGGCTCAAAGGTATCACCATTTCTGTTGACTTCCGCATGTCTTTCATGGGTGTTACGAAGTGGTTCGTTGCCTTCTGACTCAATAACCACACTCTTCTCCTCATGAATGGCTACTTTCTCCTGAACAATCTCTGCAGCCTGGTCTCCATTGACCAGCGATGGACTTAACTGAGGTGAATTTCTCTCAGCCTCCATATGCTCCCTACGCAATGTCCTGGACAGCTCTTGGATGACACTGTCATAATGAAGTCCCACTGGGGGCCATCTTACATCACAGCCTGGCACATAGACTCCGCTCCGAGGCACACTCTCACCAACCAAGGCCTCCTTGGCACTCGGCAAACCAGATAGAGTGTGTGTGGACAACCTTGGGCCATTACAACCAAAGGCTAGGGTGTCCTTCCTTAAACCACAATCCGTCCTAAAACCTCTCATCTGGTTCCCTTTGAGATGGGGACTGACATTGGAATCTGATTCCAGCTCCTTGATATTGGACAAAATCTCCTCCTCCAGACTCTGGTAGAGAGCTTGCTCTTCAGCCTGGTCAATGGGCAATGGCGTGTAAACTCGTTCCTTCTCCTTGGGATATCCGTGACTTCCTTTGCTGTCTTCACAAGAATCTTTGGGGGGCTTCTCCTCCTTCAACAAGGCTTGAATCTCTTTCATTTTTTGTCCTGAGTATGTTCGGCAGTTTGTGATCCTTGAGTGATCCGAAAACACACCGGTCTTCAGGTTGCCCGTCTTGCCCCAACCCATTTCAGGACTGACCACGTCTTTTGTGGCTGGTGCACATTGCAAGAGGTGTCTATCCCTGTTTCTGAAGCAGACCTCCCTTTGGTAGCTCTTACTAGGAGTTGGGGGCCTGCAGAGAGTTGGCCCAGCTCTCTCCATGGCCTTAATGCCACTGTCCTCTTTGAGAACCTGATGTGCTTGTTTTACTGGGGTGGGTGGTCGCTTTGTAAGGGGGCCCATCCTCCACTCTTGTGACCCTGTCACTCTTTCCCCCAGCCCCGTCAAGCTGACTGCTTGGCTCTTGGATGCCAGTTGGGTGGGGGGCTGAAAGCGCTTGGGAGGGCTGGGAGGACAGGCCTGCAGGGACCCACACTTTGCTTCCTGGTGGACGTTTCCTGGCAACTGAGACGATCGGTCCCTTGGCATAGCTGGAACAGATGGCGGTAACCTTTCGACTTTCTCCTTCTGAAGAGCTGCCATTTGGATTCTCTTGGTCTCTCTTCCTCGTGGTGTTTCTGGAAGCGTTTTTGAAGGATGTGAGTTTGGGCTTCTGTTCTGCTGGCAGGAGAGCTGTTCTTGCAATGTCTCCCTTCCACTCTGAGCAGGCTGCTTGGATGCTGGCTTCTCTTCAGGGGCCAGCGGCCTCGAAGAAGGAGTGGCGGGCCGTTCTCTCCCTCTGCAAGAGAAAAAAATATCGAAAGGTGAGAAACAAGGGCATAAGAATGTGACTTATGAAGTAGCCTTCCACGTCAGGCACTGTTGACAACATTGGCTCTAAAGAATAAATTGATATTAAACTTAGGAGACTGGAAACCGAGTACTGCCTGGAGTTGGCAACTCCTTCACCAAGGGGACTTAATCAAGCTTTAAAAGGGGCTTGGACAGATTTATGGAGGAGAAGTCAATTTATGGCTACCAATCTTGATCCTCCTTGATCTGAGATTGCAAATGCCTTAACAGTCCAGGTGCTCGGGAGCAGCAGCAGCAGCAGAAGGCCATTGCTTTCACCTCCTTCATGTGAGCTCCCAAAGGCACCTGGTGGGCCTCTGCAAGTAGCAGAGAGCTGGACTAGATGGGCTCTGGTCTGATCCAGCTGGCTTGTTCTTATGTTCTTAAGCCATAGATTTTGCAGCTTTCCTATAACACCTGTGTTAAATTACACATTAACTATATCAGTCCTATCTGTGTTGCTCTCTGCCTCCTACTTCATTATCCCTGTGTGAAGATTGTGAGAGCTTATGCTACAAGAGAGGGGGTATGGGCACTGTAATTCTGTTTCAAATATTTTAATTATTATTTAATGTTTAGTTCATATTAAAAGAACTTTGTTTTTTTTTGCAGAGCTTAAAAGAGGTCTTAAAAATTGACCCTGCAGAAATTTAGATTTTCTTTGTTAACAGTAAGTGAATATCACTGTTGGAACATTTATAAAACATCTGGCAGTTCATTTTGCTTATGGTTTTTTGAATACGTTGTTATTTATTTGCAGACCAAAGGGTTACATCCTCAAAGGAATAATTTTCACTTCTGTTGTTTAGTAAGTGAAAATACACATACTGTCGATAATAATTCCTAATTAAGTTAAGGATGTATACTCATGACCTCTACTGCATTACATTATGTTATAGTTTGTCAGACTTGAAGAAGAATATTTGAAATGCTTCATCAATCTGGAGGTGGCATCTTTGACTACACTTTATGTATGTTTCATTGAGAACATTGCCTTTTGTTTACTTCTGTTTACTTTTGTGTAAAGCTGATATGCTATAAAAAGACTGTAAAACATTTCTTAAAGTTGATTCTTTTAATCGAATCTTTCTCTTCACTTCCCAATAATGCACTCGGTTTGTCCAGAAATTAAGAGTGAACGACAAAGGGCTTGGTCATGGGGAATCAAGGCAATCCACATTGCCACAGATTATCTTCCATCACCTGGCTGAAGGAACCCTCCTGGGTTCCGAGTGGTCCTGTGAAATCTGGACTCCTACAGCCTTCTTCAAAGTACCACTGTGGCCCGGGGGCGAAGCTGAGAGGCTTTTCCGGCGAGTGCCAAGACCTTGGGCCGTGTAGGTCCTCCACTCCACCGGGGGCAGCGGGCTTTGGGATCTGCTCACAATTAAAGCAGGCTGAGGTTTGCTGGCGTTGCTCGTCCTGTGTGTTAGGCGGGCTGTGATTTCGTGCTGGACTGGTGTTCCTTTTCCCCTCTGATGGCTGGTCGTCTTCAAGCACTGCTTGTGAGCTGCAGAAATTAATGTGGAGGTCAGTTTTTGCGCAGCTGGGAGTAGGGCTGCTCCCACCCCCAGGCTCTGTGCTTCTACCTGCACGAATGGCAGAAAAAACTGGTGAAGCTTTCAAGAATGGTGACAAGACAGACTTTCCCTGCAGATGTTCCTGCCTCTTGGCAACTGTTAAAGGCACAGAGTCTTAATCTATAGCAGGTAGCAATTCTACCAAAGCGTTATGTTTACCTGCACCGTTTCTACCCCTTGCATCACACCTTTGTTGTAGCCTTTCAACCTGTCCCACAAGCTGACCTTGCTGCTGCCCCTTTTCCTATCCCAGCTAGGAGGGATTGACGCTGACCGAAGAAGAAGGAGAAGGAGAAGGAGAAGGAGAAGGAGAAGGAGAAGGAGAAGGAGAGGAAGGAGAGGAAGAGGAAGAGAAGTTTGGATTTATATCCTTCCTTTCTCTCCTGTAGGAGACTCAAAGGAGCTTACAATCTCCTTGCCATTCCCCCCTCACAACAAACACCCTGTGAGGTGTAGGGTGGGGAGCTTGAGAGTCTCCGGAGAAGCTGTAGCTGACTAGGCTCCGCAAGGTCACCCAGCTGGCGTGTGTGGGAGTGTACAGGCTAATCTGAATTCCCCAGATAAGCCTCCACATCTCAGGCGGCAGAGCTGGGAATCAAACCCGGTTCCTCCAGATTAGATACACGAGCTCTTAACCTTCTACGCCACTGCTGCTCCTGCTTCTCTCCTGTAAGAAGTCTCTAAAGTGGCTTACAAACTTCCTCTCCCTACAACAGACACCCTGCAAGGTATGAAGGTGAGGCTGAAAGATTCTGAACTGTGCCCAAGACCATGTGGATGAGTGGGTAAACAAACCTAGTTCACGTAGAGTCCACCACTCACGTGAAGGAGTGTGGACTCAAACTTGCTTCTCTAGATCAGAGTCCAACTTTCTGAACCACAACACCATGCTGACTCACTACCTGCACATACTGTGGACACTTCTGAAGAAAACATGGAACTTTGTTTTTATACATGACGGCGGCAGCTAGAATACTACATGCGCAGAAATGTAAAACTCCAGCTATACCTACAATTGAAGAACGGTGGGTGAAAGTATCATAGCTGCCCAAGATGGCCAAGTTAACTTGGCTACTTAAAGGAAACAATTAAGTTCATAGACAATTGGAAACCCTTGATACAGGTTCTAGACAAAACAGGAAAAAATATATTGACTAGTGATTTTGAAGGTTAAAGACTGTTAAAATAAGAGAAGAAGAGAAGTTTGGATTTATAAACCCTCTTTTTTTTTCACCTGTAAGGGAACTCAAACGGGCTTACAAACTCATTCCCTTCTTCTCCCCACAACAGATATCTGCTGAAGTAGGTGAGGCTGAAAGAGTTCTGAGCAGACTGGGACTAGCCCAAGGTCACCCAGCAGGAATGTAGCAGTGGGGAAACAAGTATGGTTCACCATATAAGACTCTGCTGCTCAAGTGGAGAAATGGGGAATCAAACCTGGTTCTCTAGATTAGAATCCACCTACTCTTAACCACTATGCCAAGCTGACTCTCTGTTTGGGGAAGACACTTTAGGGAAGGAGGAAGTGAGCATCAGAAAGCACATTGACAAGCGCCAATCACAAAATGACTGCCACAGAAGTCCCAGCCAATCACAAAAGCTTGTGCGAGCCAAGCATCCTCCTAGAGTTTCTGAATGGGTACTCCCTGCAGAAACAAGGATGTTGCTTGCTGCTCAGCTGAAGTACAGGAAAGTCCAGATAGGCCTTTTGACTCCGAGAGGAAGTTCCTGGTGGGCCCCCGCCCTGGAGACCAGCAGCAAGCTCCATCGCCGTTTGCCTCCAAGTTTGCCAAACGGGACTTCAGGTCCTCTGGCCAAACCCTGTTTCTCTCCTTCTGCAGAACAGGTCTGCCCTCCAGTGGCTACTGGTGCACCATTGCAGAAAGCAGCTTGCTTTAGCCCATTGCCAGGAAGCTGGGCTCCAACCTGCAGGTAAATATCCTCCTTTGCCAATTGCCACCGATCAAGCAGCTGTCAGAGGCTCTGAGAGCAGATCGATTGCAAGGCTGGCAAGTTTCCCATCTTAGTCTCTTTTCTGAGTCCAGCTCTCTCCCCTGACACTTTTCAGAGGACTATATAATCTCTTTCACCAGTGAGCGTGCAGGAATTGATGTGCGCATACCGTCTGCTGCTGGGCGCACGGATCTATGGACTACGAAGCTGTTAATTCCAGGTGTAGGCTTAGCAAGGCAACAGGGCAAAATCTGTCCCTTAAAGCCATACACCAAGAAGCAACAGAACATTCCACAGCAGCTCTTTCTACATCCTCTTCTTTCTGCTAGCTGTCAGATTTCTGCAATACAAATCCAGTTACGCTGTTCACTGGAGGCCTGTCCTATTGATAGGATTTGACTTTATATTATGTAGTCCATTTTGAGTCTCAGTGGGAACAATGGACTATGATTAACGTAAGTAAAAAAACAAAGTAAATAAATATGGAAATATCTATCGCCTTTTTATCCTGCTCTCATAGAAGCTCATCATGGCAGACATGTGAGTCTTCTTCTCTGCTTCAGCAAGGTGGTGAATGGTAGTACGTTACATTTCTGATAGCCACAATAAACTCTGTGCTGAATTAAAATGGGATCATATCCCAGAGGCTGTGCGCAAAAGATTTGTGTGGTCTCTCAAGCGTGAGCTCCCTGAATTCTGCATGAGTGCCTCTAGTTAAATGTGCCTTCTAATTAAAACACAGAAGCCCAGAGGAGTGGCAGTTGTATAGATGCTACAGGCAGCCACCGCGGAGGATTTATTTGTTTATTTCACTTCTACTCCACCTTTCTCTCATTGGGAGCCCAAAACAATTCACGCCATTCTCCTTTCCTCTATTTTATACTCACAACAGCCCTGTAATGTAGGACAGGCTGTGTGACTTCTACACTACGTCTGCTTTCTCGCTGCTTTGAATACGATAGGATCAGTTTTCCCTGATTCAGATCAACAGTAGAAGAAGAAGAGTTTTGGATTTATATCCCACCTTTCTCTCCTGTAAGGAGACTCAAGGTGGCTTACAAGCTTCTTTCCATTCTTCTCCCCACAACAGATACCTTGTGAGGTAGGTGGGGCTGAGAGAGTTCTGAAAGAACTGTGACTAGCCCAAGATCACCCAGCAAGAATGTAGGAGTGCAGAAACCCATCTGGTTCACCAGATAAGCCTCTGCCACTCAGGTGGAGGAGTGGGGAATCAAACCTGGAGGAGTGGGGAATCAAACCCTAGATTAGAATCCACCTGCTCTTAACCACTATGCCACGCCTGTTACACCATGCTCACCCAGAGCATGTGACATCTCTGTATGTCTATGACATCTCTGCAAGAATCATTGTTCCTTGGGAGGGAGACATAGAACAATTGCCATAAGAATTACCATTTTCCATCAGTCTGATTGAAGGACTGCCAAGCCAGAGCACAGACTCATGCAGAGACACCATGAACCTCTTTAAATATTGAATTAAATTATTTCAATTCCACACATTTTGAGCTCTAGGAGTGAACATGGGATTAAATAGGGAGAAGGTCTTTGAAATGAGAGATGCAGACGCAGTCTTACTTTACATTAAGAGGTACAAGGAGACATACACAGCGAGGTGCATCGGCAGGGGTCGTGCTTATCCAGGTAATGCTCCAGAGTGTCCCAGCCGCCACCCACACGTACCATCACATGATTCCTCAGGATCTAGATGAAGCAAAACACACCAGAGTAGAAAAAGTAACCAGGTAGAGTAGCCAACTTGGTTGGCCAACTTGGCACAGGTGTCAGACTCATTGCCCTTCAGATGTTATGGACTACAGTTTCCATCATCCCCTGCCAGCATCCTCCCCCGGTCTCAGGCACTGTTTCCCAGGTCCACATGGAGTCCAGCTTTTAGTTGAAGCTCTTCCTACTGCCGTTTTCAGGTGGTTGGGCCGGGTGAGGGTGGAATTTTGTTTATGAGGTAAATTTCGGCTTTATGAGGTAAATTTCGGCTTTATTCGACTTTACTGAAAATTTCCAGGTTTTTAAAACCTGAACCCGAAATTTATGGAATTAAGAGCACACCTGCTCTTAGCCACTACGCCACTGCTGCTCCCTTTTCCTTCTCCATGCGTAGACTAGACTTCAGATGGATTTCCAAAAGGATTAGGAGCAATGTTTGGAGAATAATTGCTGGGCATGATATCTAAATGGGGCATCCATTTGCTGAAGCTTGTTTACCTCTGTCGTCCAAAAAGAAGGTTGACCACTTCATCCCTAGCTTGTGAGCTGCCCTCCTCCCTATTTATGTAAATTTTTTTGGGGGGGGGGAATATATCCTGCTTCTTGTTCAAATTGATTTCCCTAGCAGCCATCCAAATGGGTCAACATTTGCACTTCAAAACACAACTTCAAGAAAGCATCTGTTGCAGCAGTTCAAATACGGCAAACGATTTCGGCTGTGCTTTACAGCAGCTCTAAACTTGCTTCTTATTCTGTCTGGATTGTGTGTATTGTGCATGACTACGAAAAATATGCTTGCTGAAATGCACGGCAATAATAAATTGATGGCAATGTTTTTTGGGGGGTGCGTGTGTGCGTGCGTGCGTGCGAGCGGCAAGACTTCCATGGAAGTTTCCTCACTATCATTACAAAGCTTGTATGTGGACAAGTTAGGCCCCTTCTGCACATGCAGAATAATGCACGTTCAATCCACTTTACAGCTGTGCGGAATAGCAAGATTGAAAGTGCATTATTCTGCATGTGTGGAAGGGGCCTTAAAGATTCTTGTATCTACTGCAAAGGGCGCACAGCATTACTATGCCAATGAAATAAATGCACTAATTTGATCTGATGCAGCAAGTGCCTACAAACCCTATGACCACGAATTGTTGGAAGTGAAGGACTGTATAATGTCTTTTTGTAGGATTGCCAACAGCCTCAATCTCCTGCCATGGATAAATGGAAGAAAAGGAGATAAAATGGAATGAAAAAATTTGCATGGATGGTGATGCTCAAGAATGGTATTTCAGAGAGCATCACCTGGAAGTCACATAACTCCAGGGGGGAGGGCTGAAGAAGATGACATCACTTCTGAGTGATGGGTTAGGAATCCCTACAATCTATATGATCTTTACCATCCAGTTAAGGAAAATTCCTGGCATTCCAACCACTACACCATTCTGGAGTGGGCAGCAAAGTACAACACTTTTACCGGTGCTGGAAAAGCTCCAAAAAGAGTGAAAACATTGCTTTCCTTCACCTTACACTCCCACCAGACAGTAGATCAACCCAGGGCTCTGAGGAACACCACAGAGGGCTCTAGAACAGTTGCCCCTTCCAGTTGGGGGCCAAGCAAACATCTCTGATCACAGTGGGGCCCCTTGATATTATCTCCCCAGCCAACAGTACCATCACACCATGCTTTCTAACCTGGATCTTTCTGCTGGAGCAGACCAGCAAGATAACAGAGGCCTGGAGCAAGCCACGCTATGTACCCCCTGTGATGCTACAAGCTAGAGAGCCAACAGAGGCCTGCTACAGCAGCAGCCCACCTGGAAATTTCCAGGTGGAGATTTTAATTCTGCATTGGTTAGACTTCACCTGGAATATTGTGTGCAGTTCTGGGCACCGCAATTCAAGAAGGAGACTTAAGGAGCTGGGTTTGTTTAGTTTGGTGAAGAGAAGGTTAAGTGGGGACATGATAGCCATGTTTATATATTTGAAGGGATGTCAGGTTGGTGAGGGAGCAAGCTTGTTTTCTTCTGCTCCAGAGACTAGGACCAGGAGTAATGGGTTCAAGGGGAAGGAAAAGTGATTCCACCTAAACATCAGGAAAAACTTCCTGACAGTCAGGGCTGTTGGACAGTGGAATGCACTACCTCGGAGAGTGGTGGAGTCTCCTTCTTTGGAGGTTTTAAAGAGAGGCTGGATGGCCATCTGTCAGGAGTGCTTTGATTGTATGTTCTTGCATTGCAGGGGGTTGGACTTGATGGTCCTTGATGGCCCAACTCTATGATTCTATGGCCGTTTCCTCAAGACGCTCCATTTATGACGACTGATGCCAGTAAAGCGTTTCAGGGCATTGCTTCAAGATAGCGCGCTGCTTACCCGCAGCGCAGCAGCAGCGACGCTGACTTCTTCTTCCCTCCCCCCCTTTAAGGGGTTGTTGTTCAGGGGAGTGTGTAATGTCTATGTGGCGCTGGGTGTGAGAACTCAAGGCTGGAAGACGCTGTTTCAATCGTCACATTTGTACTCGCGATTGTCCTCCTAAATTAAGGCCTGCTGGGCGTGCAGCCCATACACTGTCCCTCCGACCTCCAGGGCTGAGGGCAGCGGGCGGGCTGCACGATTCCGCAGGCATACGGTGGAGCACACAGAATGGGAGTGCAGGAGGCGGAAACTCCATCGCGAAGTCAGCCTGCAATAAAAGAGCCTCACGCTCCTCCGTTATGCTTCGCGATGCATCGCGGCGGACTTTCACCGCGCCTCCCACACTTTCTTGGCGTGGGGCAAGGAGGCCGTGGCAGAAACTTGACCTATGTGATTCAAAGCGTGGGCTGATTCCACTCCTGCTTTCCTCCTTTCCTCCTAAGCACTGCATCAGCCCATAAGATACCTTTTAGTTCAGACTCACCCTGACGAAAATGAGCGTGTTGGAGTTGCCCACACGGTACTTCCCTTCAGACACTTTGATCATGGAGAACTGAATTGGACAAGTACAGCGGCTGACCAGGTGCTGGACCTTTGTGGAAAGGGAAAAAAATTAGGATCTGCCCAAGATGGAGGGAAGAGCAGCAACAGACCTCTTGCATGTGAAAACTGTTGTTCTCCAGGTTGAAGCATTATTGTTGTTTAGTACATGTTGTACAACACTGAACAAATTTTGAATAGTCCTGTCCCCAAAAGCTTATGATCACCAGTGAGACACTATAAAATGAAGGTTGGAACTAAAGAAGCAGAAGCAGAAGCAGAAGAAGCAGAAGCAGAAGCAGAAGCAGAAGCAGAAGAAGAAGAGGAGGAGGAGGAGGAGGAGGAGTTTGGATTTATACCCCACCTTTCTCTCCTGTAAGGAGACTCAAAGTGACTTACAAACTCCTTTCCCTTCCCACAACAGACACCATGTGAGGTAGGTGGGGCTGAGAGACCTGAGAAGAACTGTGATTAGCCCAACGTCACCCAGCAGGAATGTAGGAGTGTGAAAACACATCTGGTTCACCAGATAAGCCTCTGTAACTTTGTGGGGAATCAAACCCGGTTCTCCAGATTAGAATCCACCTCTTAACCACTACACCATGCTGGCTCTCCATGACACATATAGGCCCAATGATAATAGTTGCATGGCAGTGCCTTCCCACGATGAATTTTACAGCATGCACTACCATGACCAGCTATGGTTGGCTGCTCCATGTTGGGAAACACGTGGAGATTTTGGGGATTGGGCCTGTGGAGGGCAGCGTTTGGTAAAGGGAGGTACTTCAATGGTATATAATGCCATAGAGTCCACCTTCCAATGCAGCCATTTTCTCCAGGGGATCTGTTCTCTGTTGCCTGGAGACCAGTTGTAATCATGGGAGATCTCAAGCCACCCCTTGAAGATCAACAACCTTACAGCCAAAAATGGCTTCCAGGACATCCATCCTGAGACAGCATGCATGCATTTGTGTGTTTCAGGCACGCTTTACCCTCATCTCCTGCAACCCACCACCTCAGTGGTTTTATTTTATTTTATTTTTTGCCACAAAACTCAGGAGAAAAGAAGACAAAAGCACATTCTCCTCCTCTTTCTTCCGAATGCGCCCTTTCCCCCAAATACATGATGTAAGTATTTTAAATAAATAAATATGGGATGCTTGGGGTCTCTGTGTTGGCCATGGTATTCAGACACGCGCACCCACACAGCCAGGTTTCCTTTACCATCTGGTCCAGGTTCTTGAAGTTCCGCAGCTGCCTTTGAGGCCTGGGGAGTGGCGTTTCCTCAGGGGGCAAATTCATGTCCCCGAAGATTTCCCTCTCTGACCTCCTCCTCTCCATTTGGATTAGGAACAGGAAGCACCATGCCAAAACGGCTTGAAGGGAATGATCAGACGGGCCACTTCAAAGAGGCAGAGGACAAAGAGATTTCTGGATTCTAAGGCGCCTTGTACAAAGGTCCCTCCGTCTCAAACATCAGGACTTCTGAAACAAACAAGATTGTTGGGGACAAACTGACAGGAAAAGTAGGAAAAAAATTGTTGCCAAGGGGAAATAAAATCCTACCATTTCAGGATTGCAGACCCAGGAAAAGGAAAATATTGGCCAATGTAAAATAGGGAGGGATCTCTCACATGTCCCACTCCAGTTCCAATTATCTTTCCAATTATCTTATGAGAGCCAGCGTGGTGTAGTGGTGAAGAGCAGGTGCACTCTAATCTGGAGAACCGGGTTTGATTCCCTGCTCTGCCCTTAGACCTGTGGAGGCTTATCTGGTGAACTAGATTATCTTGTGCACTCCAACACATGCCAGCTGGGTGACCTGGGGGCTAGCTCACAGTTCTTCTGATTTTTCAGCCCCACCCACCTCACAGGGCGTTTGTTGTGAGGGGGGAAGGGAAAGGAGTTTGTAAGCCTCTTTGAGTCTCCTTACAGGAGAGAAAGGGGGGCTAAAAATCCAACTTTTTCTTCCTCCTCCTATGTGTCATGCAGGAGAAAGTTGACAAAGACAGGGACCCTGAGAAAGGGATTAAAGAAATAAGACTTTTGTGGGGCTGGCCTTTTCCATGTGCCAACTGCAAAGAAGGCAAGACCAGTAGACATTTGGGCAAGGGTCTTCTTAGTGGCCCTCAGAATCTTCTACACAATCCCACATAGCATTGATACCTTTCTGGCACTGTTAAAGATTATTTTCCCAAGTGCCTTTATGGAGGTCTGCAGTATCCCTCAGATTTAGTTTGTTTGTGTCTAGTTTTATTTTGGGTTGGGGGAAGGGTCTCTTGTGCTTTTGA